>NW_028295429.1:0-399000 GCF_964341445.2 Mesoplodon mirus | reverse complement strand
TTGGACCAACACTTGTAGAAAACGGTGTCCTCGTGGGCAACTCATTGGAGTGACACAAATAAATTTTGCCGACTTTCTCCTGAAGCTTACGAGCGTTCACACCTAAGCATCTTACAAGGTCAGCTGTTTAGCTAAACATGAGCTCAAGATCTAAATTTACACAATAATGAAAAAATAAGCTACGAGGGGAGACAATCAGTAAAGACTATCAATACCAGAATTAGATTCCCAAGGCCATCCATCAATTGTTGGAATAATCAGGTGCAAGGCAGAATATATACATAAAACTGGAACTGAAACAAGGAACAAGGATGTTTTCAAAGACTGGTAGGATCTCTAAAGCATTTTTAAAGTACATGTCATTGATAAAGCTAAATACTCAAAGGTTGTGTAATACAACAGATTAAGCATTGAGAAGAGTGAAATTATGCTGTTTTGAAAACTATGGCAGGTGAGATTTTCTGCCTAATTATATAAGAAGATTTCTCTAAAAATACACATTATTTCAATGACTTATTGGCTGTGAAATAAGTTAAGGGTATTTCAAATGGCTTGTCTGCAAAGAAAGGTGAGATGTAGGGAATCACAGAAAGTCGAGGGGAAAATAGGTCAATATATACATTGCTATATGGTGAACTAAACATTAGGCCAGCAACAATGGAGAGGACCTGACCCTTAGAAACTTACAAGTAAGCTGTAATCTTCAAAAGTTCAAAATTTTATAAGTAATATATTTATTAAAATGAATAAGCAAGTGTTTTAATTGACATCAGATGATCAAAACAATAAACTCTGAGAACATAGAAAAAAGATAAATAAAGATATGAGCAGAACTTAATACAACAGAAAACGTATAAAATTCAGGTGATTTAGTAAGTCCAAAGAATCTTCTTTGAAAAGATTGAAAAGACACACTTTGATTAAGGAAAACAAAAACATAAGTAAAGAATATACAGAAAGAATCAGGACAATGTTATAGCAGAGAATATATGAAATGCCAGTAAATTTGAACATTTCTGTAAGTGGACCATTTCCTAGCTCCTAAAGTTTACAAAACCTGACACAAGAGGAAATCATTTAAGGTCATCATGTCTGCCCTTGGCATTCTCGGAACGCCCTGGCCTCAGGATGCAGCCTCTGTAGTCCATGGTAACCTGCGGAGAGGTGGCAGAGCTGAGGTTGGTTGGAACTCTGCCCTCACTGAAGGAGTGGGTGTGGCCATTTCTGCTGTGACTGAACAAATGGCTGGGGAGCAGGGGGCCCAGGGCAGGGCCCTCAGAGCACGGCAGGTCCAGTCGGCTGTCACAAGCATTTAGGCCCAGGCCAAAGGGCGCCTTCTTTGTCTGCACAGCTGCCCAAACTCTCACCTTTCCACTCAGGCCGACCTCTTACTTGAAGTGTGTGTGGAACCGGTCCTCACAGTACACCTCGCTGCACAGCTAACCATAGGTCTGGGCATCGTAGATTCCTGCCAGGTGACTGAAGTTTGCAGGCAGATGTGTCCCAGGGACACATGCAAAGAGGCTCCAGCCCGGGCCACAGGCTGCCCACTGCCCCTGCCCCAGATCGGGGGCCGCCAATCAGCCCTGTCAGAGTCCCCTTCCTCTAGAGGGAGTATTGGACCAACACTTGTAGAAAACGGTGTCCTCGTGGGCAACTCATTGGAGGGACACAAATAAATTTTGCCGACTTTCTCCTGAAGCTTACGAGCGTTCACACCTAAGCATCTTACAAGGTCAGCTGTTTAGCTAAACATGAGCTCATGATCTAAATTTACACAATAATGAAAAAATCAGCTACGAGGGGAGACAATCAGTAAAGACTATCAATACCAGAATTAGATTCCCAAGGCCATCCATCAATTGTTGGAATAATCAGGTGCAAGGCAGAAAATATACATAAAACTGGAACTGAAACAAGGAACAAGGATGTTTTCAAAGACTGGTAGGATCTCTAAAACATTTTTAAAGTACATGTCATTGATAAAGCTAAATAATCAAAGGTTGTGTAATACAACAGGTTAAGCATTGAGAAGAGTGAAATTATGCTGTCTTGAAAACTATGGCAGGTGAGATTTTCTGCCTAATTATATAAGAAGATTTCTCTAAAAATACACATTATTTCAATGACTTATTGGCTGTGAAATAAGTTAAGGGTATTTCAAATGGCTTGTCTGCAAAAAAGGTGAGATGTAGGGAATCACAGAATGTCGAGGGGAAAATAGGTCAATATATACATTGATATATGGTGAACTAAACCTTAGGCCAGCAACAATGGAGAGGACCTGACCCTTAGAAACTTACAAGTAAGCTGGAATTTTCAAAAGTTCAAATCTTTATAAGTAAAATATTTATTAAAATGAATAACCAAGTGTTTTAATTGACATCAGAAGATCAAAACAATAAACCCTGAGAACATAGAAAAAAGATAAATAAAGATATGAGCAGAACTTAATACAACAGAAAACGTATAAAATTCAGGTGATTTAGTAAGTCCAAAGATTCTTCTTTGAAAAGATTGAAAAGACACACTTTGATTAAGGAAAACAAAAACATATGTATAGAATATACAGAAAGAATCAGGACAATGTTATAGCAGAGAATATATGAAATGCCAGTAAATTTGAACATTTCTGTAAAGTGGACCATTTCCTAGCTCCTAAAGTTTACGAAACCTGACACAAGAGGAAATCATTTAAGGTCATCATGTCTGCCCTTGGCATTCTCGGAACGCCCTGGCCTCAGGATGCAGCCTCTGTAGTCCATGGTAACCTGCGGAGAGGGGGCGGGGCTGAGGGAGGTTGGAACACTGCCCTCACTGACGGAGTGGGTGTGGCCATCTCTGCAGTGACTGAACAAAGGGCAGGGGAGCAGGGGGCCCAGGGCAGGGCCCTCAGAGCACGGCAGGTCCAGTGGGGTGTCACAAGCATTTAGGCCCAGGCCAAAGGGCGCCTTCTTTGTCTGCACAGCTGCCCAAACTCTCACCTTTCCACTCAGGCCGACCTCTTACTTGAAGTGTGTGTGGAACCTGTCCTCACAGTACACCTCGCTGCACAGCTAACCATAGGTCTGGGCATCGTAGCTTCCTGCCAGGTGACCGAAGTTCGCAGGCAGATGTGTCCCAGGGACACATGCAAAGAGGCTCCAGCCCGGGCCACAGGCTGCCCACTGCCCCTGCCCCAGATCGGGGGCCGCCAATCAGCCCTGTCAGAGTCCCCTTCCTCTAGAGGAAGTATTGGACCAACTCTTGGAGAAAACGGTGTCCTCGTGGGCAACTCATTGGAGGGACACAAATAAATTTTGCCGACTTTCTCCTGAAGCTTACGAGCGTTCACACCTAAGCATCTTACAAGGTCAGCTGTTTAGCTAAACATGAGTTCATGATCTAAATTTACACAATAATGAAAAAATCAGCTACGATGGGAGACAATCAGTAAAGACTATCAATACCAGAATTAGATTCCCAAGGCCATCCATCAATTGTTGGAATAATCAGGTGCAAGGCAGAATATATACATAAAACTGGAACTGAAACAAGGAACAAGGATGTTTTCAAAGACTGGTAGGTTCTCTAAAACATTTTTAAAGTACATGTCATTGATAAAGCTAAATACTCAAAGGTTGTGTAATACAACAGGTTAAGCATTGAGAAGAGTGAAATTATGCTGTCTTGAAAACTATGGCAGGTGAGATTTTCTGCCTAATTATATAAGAAGATTTCTCTAAAAATACACATTATTTCAATGACTTATTGGCTGTGAAATAAGTTAAGGGTATTTCAAATGGCTTGTCTGCAAAGAAAGGTGAGATGTAGGCAATCACAGAAAGTCGAGGGGAAAATTGGTCAATATATACATTGCTATATGGTGAACTAAACCTTAGGCCAGCAACAATGGAGAGGACCTGACCCTTAGAAACTTACAAGTAAGCTGGAATCTTCAAAAGTTCAAATCTTTATAAGTAAAATATTTATTAAAATGAATAACCAAGTGTTTTAATTGACATCAGAAGATCAAAACAATAAACCCTGAGAACATAGAAAAAAGATAAATAAAGATATGAGCAGAACTTAATACAACAGAAAACGTATAAAATTGAGGTGATTTAGTAAGTCCAAAGAATCTTCTTTGAAAAGATTGAAAAGACACACTTTGATTAAGGAAAACAAAAACATAAGTAAAGAATATACAGAAAGAATCAGGACAATGTTATTGCAGAGAATAAATGAAATGCCACTAAATTTGAACATTTCTGTAAAGTGGACCATTTCCTAGCTCCTAAAGTTTACCAAACCTGACACAAGAGGAAATCATTTAAGGTCATCATGTCTGACCTTGGCATTCTCGGAACGCCCTGGCCTCAGGATGCAGCCTCTGTAGTCCATGGTAACCTGCGGAGAGGGGGCGGGGCTGAGGGAGGTTGGAACACTGCCCTCACTGAGGGAGTGGGTGTGGCCATCTCTGCTGTGACTGAACAAAGGGCAGGGGAGCAGTGGGCCCAGGGCAGGGCCCTCAGAGCACGGCAGGTCCAGTGGGGTGTCACAAGCATTTAGGCCCAGGCCAAAGGGCGCCTTCTTTGTCTGCACAGCTGCCCAAACTCTCACCTTTCCACTCAGGCCGACCTCTTACTTGAAGTGTGTGTGGAACCTGTCCTCACAGTACACCTCGCTGCACAGCTAACCATAGGTCTGGGCATCGTAGCTTCCTGCCAGGTGACCGAAGTTCGCAGGCAGATGTGTCCCAGGGACACATGCAAAGAGGTTCCAGCCCGGGCCACAGGCTGCCCACTGCCCCTGCCCCAGATCGGGGGCAGCCAATCAGCCCTGTCGGAGTCCCCTGCCTCTAGAGGGAGTATTGGACCAACACTTGTAGAAAACGGTGTCCTCGTGGGCAACTCATTAGAGGGAAACAAATAAATCTTTGCCGTCTTTCTGCGTAAGCTTACGAGCGTTCACACCTAAGCGTCTTACAAGTTCAGCTGTTTAGCTAAACATGAGCTCATGATCTAAATTTACACAATAATGAAGAAATCAGCTACGAGGGGAGACAATCAGTAAAGACTATCAATACCAGAATTAGATTCCCAAGGCCATCCATCAATTGTTGGAATAATCAGGTGCAAGGCAGAATATATACATAAAACTGGAACTGAAACAAGGAACAAGGATGTTTTCAAAGACTGGTAGGATCTCTAAAACATTTTTAAAGTACATGTCATTGATAAAGCTAAATACTCAAAGGTTGTGTAATACAACAGATTAAGCATTGAGAAGAGTGAAATTATGCTGTTTTGAAAACTATGGCAGGTGAGATTTTCTGCCTAATTATATAAGAAGATTTCTCTAAAAATACACATTATTTCAATGACTTATTGGCTGTGAAATAATTTAAGGGTATTTCAAATGGCTTGTCTGCAAAGAAAGGTGAGATGTAGGGAATCACAGAAAGTCGAGGGGAAAATAGGTCAATATATACATTGCTATATGGTGAACTAAACATTAGGCCAGCAACAATGGAGAGGACCTGACCCTTAGAAACTTACAAGTAAGCTGGAATCTTCAAAAGTTCAAATCTTTATAAGTAAAATATTTATTAAAATGAATAACCAAGTGTTTTAATTGACATCAGATGATCAAAACAATAAACTCTGAGAACATAGAAAAAAGATAAATAAAGATATGAGCAGAACTTAATACAACAGAAAACGTATAATATTCAGGTGATTTAGTAAGTCCAAAGAATCTTCTTTGAAAAGATTGAAAAGACACACTTTGATTAAGGAAAACAAAAACATAAGTAAAGAATATACAGAAAGAATCAGGACAATGTTATAGCAGAGAATATATGAAATGCCAGTAAATTTGAACATTTCTGTAAAGTGGACCATTTCCTAGCTCCTAAAGTTTACCAAACCTGACACAAGAGGAAATCATTTAAGGTCATCATGTCTGCCCTTGGCATTCTCGGAACGCCCTGGCCTCAGGATGCAGCCTCTGTAGTCCATGGTAACCTGCGGAGAGGTGGCAGAGCTGAGGTTGGTTGGAACTCTGCCCTCACTGAAGGAGTGGGTGTGGCCATTTCTGCTGTGACTGAACAAAGGGCAGGGGAGCAGGGGGCCCAGGGCAGGGCCCTCAGAGCACGGCAGGTCCAGTCGGCTGTCACAAGCATTTAGGCCCAGGCCAAAGGGCGCCTTCTTTGTCTGCACAGCTGCCCAAACTCTCACCTTTCCACTCAGGCCGACCTCTTACTTGAAGTGTGTGTGGAACCTGTCCTCACAGTACACCTCGCTGCACAGCTAACCATAGGTCTGGGCATCGTAGCTTCCTGCCAGGTGACCGAAGTTTGCAGGCAGATGTGTCCCAGGGACACATGCAAAGAGGCTCCAGCCCGGGCCACAGGCTGCCCACTGCCCCTGCCCCAGATCGGGGGCCGCCAATCAGCCCTGTCAGAGTCCCCTTCCTCTAGAGGGAGTATTGGACCAACACTTGTAGAAAACGGTGTCCTCGTGGGCAACTCATTGGAGGAACACAAATAAATTTTGCTGACTTTCTCCTGAAGCTTACGAGCGTTCACACCTAAGCATCTTACAAGGACAGCTGTTTAGCTAAACATGAGCTCATGATCTAAATTGACACAATAATGAAAAAATCAGCTACGAGGGGAGACAATCAGTAAAGACTATCAATACCAGAATTAGATTCCCAAGGCCATCCATCAATTGTTGGAATAATCAGGTGCAAGGCAGAATATATACATAAAACTGGAACTGAAACAAGGAACAAGGATGTTTTCAAAGACTGGTAGGATCTCTAAAACATTTTTAAAGTACATGTCATTGATAAAGCTAAATACTCAAAGGTTGTGTAATACAACAGGTTAAGCATTGAGAAGAGTGAAATTATGCTGTCTTGAAAACTATGGCAGGTGAGATTTTCTGCCTAATTATATAAGAAGATTTCTCTAAAAATACACATTATTTCAATGACTTATTGGCTGTGAAATAAGTTAAGGGTATTTCAAATGGCTTGTCTGCAAAAAAGGTGAGATGTAGGGAATCACAGAAAGTCGAGGGGAAAATAGGTCAATATATACATTGCTATATGGTGAACTAAACCTTAGGCCAGCAACAATGGAGAGGACCTGACCCTTAGAAACTTACAAGTAAGCTGGAATCTTCAAAAGTTCAAATCTTTATAAGTAAAATATTTATTAAAATGAATAACCAAGTGTTTTAATTGACATCAGAAGATCAAAACAATAAACCCTGAGAACATAGAAAAAAGATAAATAAAGATATGAGCAGAACTTAATACAACAGAAAACGTATAAAATTCAGGTGATTTAGTAAGTCCAAAGAATCTTCTTTGAAAAGATTGAAAAGACACACTTTGATTAAGGAAAACAAAAACATAAGTAAAGAATATACAGAAAGAATCAGGACAATGTTATAGCAGAGAATATATGAAATGCCAGTAAATTTGAACATTTCTGTAAGTGGACCATTTCCTAGCTCCTAAAATTTACCAAACCTGACACAAGAGGAAATCATTTAAGGTCATCATGTCTGCCCTTGGCATTCTCGGAACGCCCTGGCCTCAGGATGCAGCCTCTGTAGTCCATGGTAACCTGCGGAGAGGGGGCGGGGCTGAGGGAGGTTGGAACACTGCCCTCACTGAGGGAGTGGGTGTGGCCATCTCTGCTGTGACTGAACAAAGGGCAGGGGAGCAGGGGGCCCAGGGCAGGGCCCTCAGAGCACGGCAGGTACAGTGGGGTGTCACAAGCATTTAGGCCCAGTCCAAAGGGCGCCTTCTTTGTCTGCACAGCTGCCCAAACTCTCACCTTTCCACTCAGGCCGACCTCTTACTTGAAGTGTGTGTGGAACCTGTCCTCACAGTACACCTCGCTGCACAGCTAACCATAGGTCTGGGCATCGTAGCTTCCTGCCAGGTGACCGAAGTTCGCAGGCAGATGTGTCCCAGGGACACATGCAAAGAGGCTCCTGCCCAGGCCACAGGCTGCCCACTGCCCCTGCCCCAGATCGGGGGCCCCCAATCAGCCCTGTCGGAGTCCCCTGACTCTAGAGGGAGTATTGGACCAACACTTGTAGAAAACGGTGTCCTCGTGGGCAACTCATTAGAGGGAAACAAATAAATCTTTGCCGTCTTTCTGCGTAAGCTTACGAGCGTTCACACCGAAGCGTCTTACAAGTTCAGCTGTTTAGCTAAACATGAGCTCATGATCTAAATTTACACAATAATGAAGAAATCAGCTACGAGGGGAGACAATCAGTAAAGACTATCAATACCAGAATTAGATTCCCAAGGCCATCCATCAATTGTTGGAATAATCAGGTGCAAGGCAGAATATATACATAAAACTGGAACTGAAACAAGGAACAAGGATGTTTTCAAAGACTGGTAGGATCTCTAAAACATTTTTAAAGTACATGTCATTGATAAAGCTAAATACTCAAAGGTTGTGTAATACAACAGATTAAGCATTGAGAAGAGTGAAATTATGCTGTTTTGAAAACTATGGCAGGTGAGATTTTCTGCCTAATTATATAAGAAGATTTCTCTAAAAATACACATTATTTCAATGACTTATTGGCTGTGAAATAAGTTAAGGGTATTTCAAATGGCTTGTCTGCAAAGAAAGGTGAGATGTAGGGAATCACAGAAAGTCGAGGGGAAAATAGGTCAATATATACATTGCTATATGGTGAACTAAACATTAGGCCAGCAACAATGGAGAGGACCTGACCCTTAGAAACTTACAAGTAAGCTGGAATCTTCAAAAGTTCAAATCTTTATAAGTAAAATATTTATTAAAATGAATAACCAAGTGTTTTAATTGACATCAGATGATCAAAACAATAAACTCTGAGAACATAGAAAAAAGATAAATAAAGATATGAGCAGAACTTAATACAACAGAAAACGTATAAAATTCAGGTGATTTAGTAAGTCCAAAGAATCTTCTTTGAAAAGATTGAAAAGACACACTTTGATTAAGGAAAACAAAAACATAAGTAAAGAATATACAGAAAGAATCAGGACAATGTTATAGCAGAGAATATATGAAATGCCAGTAAATTTGAACATTTCTGTAAGTGGACCATTTCCTAGCTCCTAAAGTTTACCAAACCTGACACAAGAGGAAATCATTTAAGGTCATCATGTCTGCCCTTGGCATTCTCGGAACGCCCTGGCCTCAGGATGCAGCCTCTGTAGTCCATGGTAACCTGCGGAGAGGTGGCGGAGCTGAGGTTGGTTGGAACTCTGCCCTCACTGAAGGAGTGGGTGTGGCCATTTCTGCTGTGACTGAACAAAGGGCAGGGGAGCAGGGGGCCCAGGGCAGGGCCCTCAGAGCACGGCAGGTCCAGTCGGCTGTCACAAGCATTTAGGCCCAGGCCAAAGGGCGCCTTCTTTGTCTGCACAGCTGCCCAAACTCTCACCTTTCCACTCAGGCCGACCTCTTACTTTAAGTGTGTGTGGAACCTGTCCTCACAGTACACCTCGCTGCACAGCTAACCATAGGTCTGGGCATCGTAGCTTCCTGCCAGGTGACCGAAGTTTGCAGGCAGATGTGTCCCAGGGACACATGCAAAGAGGCTCCAGCCCGGGCCACAGGCTGCCCACTGCCCCTGCCCCAGATCGGGGGCCGCCAATCAGCCCTGTCAGAGTCCCCTTCCTCTAGAGGGAGTATTGGACCAACACTTGTAGAAAACGGTGTCCTCGTGGGCAACTCATTTGAGGGACACAAATAAATTTTGCCGACTTTCTCCTGAAGCTTACGAGCGTTCACACCTAAGCAACTTACAAGGTCAGCTGTTTAGCTAAACATGAGCTCATGATCTAAATTTACACAATAATGAAGAAATCAGCTACGAGGGGAGACAATCAGTAAAGACTATCAATACCAGAATTAGATTCCCAAGGCCATCCATCAATTGTTGGAATAATCAGGTGCAAGGCAGAATATATACATAAAACTGGAACTGAAACAAGGAACAAGGATGATTTCAAAGACTGGTAGGATCTCTAAAACATTTTTAAAGTACATGTCATTGATAAAGCTAAATAATCAAAGGTTGTGTAATACAACAGATTAAGCATTTAGAAGAGTGAAATTATGCTGTCTTGAAAACTATGGCAGGTGAGATTTTCTGCCTAATTATATAAGAAGATTTCTCTAAAAATACACATTATTTCAATGACTTATTGGCTGTGAAATAAGTTAAGGGTATTTCAAATGGCTTGTCTGCAAAAAAGGTGAGATGTAGGGAATCACAGAAAGTCGAGGGGAAAATACGTCAATATATACATTGCTATATGGTGAACTAAACCTTAGGCCAGCAACAATGGAGAGGACCTGACCCTTAGAAACTTACAAGTAAGCTGGAATCTTCAAAAGTTCAAATCTTTATAAGTAAAATATTTATTAAAATGAATAACCAAGTGTTTGAATTGACATCAGAAGATCAAAACAATAAACCCTGAGAACATAGAAAAAAGATAAATAAAGATATGAGCAGAACTTAATACAACAGAAAACGTATAAAATTCAGGTGATTTAGTAAGTCCAAAGAATCTTCTTTGAAAAGATTGAAAAGACACACTTTGATTAAGGAAAACAAAAACATAGGTAGAGAATATACAGAAAGAATCAGGACAATGTTATAGCAGAGAATATATGAAATGCCAGTAAATTTGAACATTTCTGTAAAGTGGACCATTTCCTAGCTCCTAAAGTTTACCAAACCTGACACAAGAGGAAATCATTTAAGGTCATCATGTCTGCCCTTGGCATTCTCGGAACGCCCTGGCCTCAGGATGCAGCCTCTGTAGTCCATGGTAGCCTGCGGAGAGGGGGCGGGGCTGAGGGTGGTTGGAACTCTGGCCTCACTGAAGGAGTGGGTGTGGCCATCTCTGCTGTGACTGAACAAAGGGCAGGGGAGCAGGGGGCCCAGGGCAGGGCCCTCAGAGCCCGGCAGGTCCAGTGGGCTGTCACAAGCATTTAGGCCCAGGCCAAAGGGCGCCTTCTTTGTCTGCACAGCTGCCCAAACTCTCACCTTTCCACTCAGGCCGACCTCTTACTTGAAGTGTGTGTGGAACCTGTCCTCACAGTACACCTCGCTGCACAGCTAACCATAGGTCTGGGCATCGTAGCTTCCTGCCAGGTGACCGAAGTTCGCAGGCAGATGTGTCCCAGGGACACATGCAAAGAGGCCCCTGCCCGGGCCACAGGCTGCCCACTGCCCCTGCCCCAGATCGGGGGCCGCCAATCAGCCCTGTCGGAATCCCCTTCCTCTAGAGGGAGTATTGGACCAACACTTGTAGAAAACGGTGTCCTCGTGGGCAACTCATGGGAGGGACACAAATAAATCTTTGCCGTCTTTCTGCGGAAGCTTACGAGCGTTCACACCTAAGCGTCTTACAAGGTCAGCTGTTTAGCTAAACATGAGCTCATGATCTAAATTTACACAATAATGAAGAAATCAGCTATGAGGGGAGACAATCAGTAAAGACTATCAATACCAGAATTAGATTCCCAAGGCCATCCATCAATTGTTGGAATAATCAGGTGCAAGGCAGAATATATACATAAAACTGGAACTGAAACAAGGAACAAGGATGTTTTCAAAGACTGGTAGGATCTCTAAAACATTTTTAAAGTACATGTCATTGGTAAAGCTAAATACTCAAAGGTTGTGTAATACAACAGATTAAGCATTGAGAAGAGTGAAATTATGCTGTTTTGAAAACTATGGCAGGTGAGATTTTCTGCCTAATTATATAAGAAGATTTCTCTAAAAATACACATTATTTCAATGACTTATTGGCTGTGAAATAAGTTAAGGGTATTTCAAATGGCTTGTCTGCAAAGAAAGGTGAGATGTAGGGAATCACAGAAAGTCGAGGGGAATATAGGTCAATATATACATTGCTATATGGTGAACTAAACTTTAGGCCAGCAACAATGGAGAGGACCTGACCCTTAGAAACTTACAAGTAAGCTGGAATCTTCAAAAGTTCAAATCTTTATAAGTAAAATATTTATTAAAATGAATAACCAAGTGTTTTAATTGACATCAGAAGATCAAAACAATAAACCCTGAGAACATAGAAAAAAGATAAATAAAGATATGAGCAGAACTTGATACAACAGAAAAGGTATAAAACTGAGGTGATTTAGTAAGTCCAAAGAATCTTCTTTGAAAAGATTGAAAAGACACACTTTGATTAAGGAAAACAAAAACATAAGTAAAGAATATACAGAAAGAATCAGGACAATGTTATAGCAGAGAATATATGAAATGCCAGTAAATTTGAACATTTCTGTAAGTGGACCATTTCCTAGCTCCTAAAGTTTACCAAACCTGACACAAGAGGAAATCATTTAAGGTCATCATGTCTGCCCTTGGCATTCTCGGAACGTCCTGGCCTCAGGATGCAGCCTCTGTAGTCCATGGTAACCTGCGGAGAGGTGGCGGAGCTGAGGTTGGTTGGAACTCTGCCCTCACTGAAGGAGTGGGTGTGGCCATTTCTGCTGTGACTGAACAAAGGGCAGGGGAGCAGGGGGCCCAGGGCAGGGCCCTCAGAGCACGGCAAGTCCAGTCGGCTGTCACAAGCATTTAGGCCCAGGCCAAAGGGCGCCTTCTTTGTCTGCACAGCTGCCCAAACTCTCACCTTTCCACTCAGGCCGACCTCTTACTTTAAGTGTGTGTGGAACCTGTCCTCACAGTACACCTCGCTGCACAGCTAACCATAGGTCTGGGCATCGTAGCTTCCTGCCAGGTGACCGAAGTTTGCAGGCAGATGTGTCCCAGGGACACATGCAAAGAGGCTCCAGCCCGGGCCACAGGCTGCCCACTGCCCCTGCCCCAGATCGGGGGCCGCCAATCAGCCCTGTCAGAGTCCCCTTCCTCTAGAGGGAGTATTGGACCAACACTTGTAGAAAACGGTGTCCTCGTGGGCAACTCATTGGAGGGACACAAATAAATTTTGCCGACTTTCTCCTGAAGCTTACGAGCGTTCACACCTAAGCAACTTACAAGGTCAGCTGTTTAGCTAAACATGAGCTCATGATCTAAATTTACACAATAATGAAGAAATCAGCTACGAGGGGAGACAATCAGTAAAGACTATCAATAGCAGAATTAGATTCCCAAGGCCATCCATCAATTGTTGGAATAATCAGGTGCAAGGCAGAATATATACATAAAACTGGAACTGAAACAAGGAACAAGGATGTTTTCAAAGACTTGTAGGATCTCTAAAACATTTTTAAAGTACATGTCATTGATAAAGCTAAATACTCAATGGTTGTGTAATACAACAGATTAAGCATTGAGAAGAGTGAAATTATGCTGTTTTGAAAACTATGGCAGGTGAGATTTTCTGCCTAATTATATAAGAAGATTTCTCTAAAAATACACATTATTTCAATGACTTATTGGCTGTGAAATAAGTTAAGGGTATTTCAAATGGCTTGTCTGCAAAGAAAGGTGAGATGTAGGGAATCACAGAAAGTCGAGGGGAAAATAGGTCAATATATACATTGCTATATGGTGAACTAAACATTAGGCCAGCAACAATGGAGAGGACCTGACCCTTAGAAACTTACAAGTAAGCTGGAATCTTCAAAAGTTCAAATCTTTATAAGTAAAATATTTATTAAAATGAATAACCAAGTGTTTTAATTGACATCAGATGATCAAAACAATAAACTCTGAGAACATAGAAAAAAGATAAATAAAGATATGAGCAGAACTTAATACAACAGAAAACGTATAAAATTCAGGTGATTTAGTAAGTCCAAAGAATCTTCTTTGAAAAGATTGAAAAGACACACTTTGATTAAGGAAAACAAAAACATAAGTAAAGAATATACAGAAAGAATCAGGACAATGTTATAGCAGAGAATATATGAAATGCCAGTAAATTTGAACATTTCTGTAAGTGGACCATTTCCTAGCTCCTAAAGTTTACGAAACCTGACACAAGAGGAAATCATTTAAGGTCATCATGTCTGCCCTTGGCATTCTCGGAACGCCCTGGCCTCAGGATGCAGCCTCTGTAGTCCATGGTAACCTGCGGAGAGGTGGCGGAGCTGAGGTTGGTTGGAACTCTGCCCTCACTGAAGGAGTGGGTGTGGCCATTTCTGCTGTGACTGAACAAAGGGCAGGGGAGCAGGGGGCCCAGGGCAGGGCCCTCAGAGCACGGCAGGTCCAGTCGGCTGTCACAAGCATTTAGGCCCAGGCCAAAGGGCGCCTTCTTTGTCTGCACAGCTGCCCAAACTCTCACCTTTCCACTCAGGCCGACCTCTTACTTTAAGTGTGTGTGGAACCTGTCCTCACAGTACACCTCGCTGCACAGCTAACCATAGGTCTGGGCATCGTAGCTTCCTGCCAGGTGACCGAAGTTTGCAGGCAGATGTGTCCCAGGGACACATGCAAAGAGGCTCCAGCCCGGGCCACAGGCTGCCCACTGCCCCTGCCCCAGATCGGGGGCCGCCAATCAGCCCTGTCAGAGTCCCCTTCCTCTAGAGGGAGTATTGGACCAACACTTGTAGAAAACGGTGTCCTCGTGGGCAACTCATTTGAGGGACACAAATAAATTTTGCCGACTTTCTCCTGAAGCTTACGAGCGTTCTCACCTAAGCAACTTACAAGGTCAGCTGTTTAGCTAAACATGAGCTCATGATCTAAATTTACACAATAATGAAGAAATCAGCTACGAGGGGAGACAATCAGTAAAGACTATCAATACCAGAATTAGATTCCCAAGGCCATCCATCAATTGTTGGAATAATCAGGTGCAAGGCAGAATATATACATAAAACTGGAACTGAAACAAGGAACAAGGATGATTTCAAAGACTGGTAGGATCTCTAAAACATTTTTAAAGTACATGTCATTGATAAAGCTAAATAATCAAAGGTTGTGTAATACAACAGATTAAGCATTTAGAAGAGTGAAATTATGCTGTCTTGAAAACTATGGCAGGTGAGATTTTCTGCCTAATTATATAAGAAGATTTCTCTAAAAATACACATTATTTCAATGACTTATTGGCTGTGAAATAAGTTAAGGGTATTTCAAATGGCTTGTCTGCAAAAAAGGTGAGATGTAGGGAATCACAGAAAGTCGAGGGGAAAATACGTCAATATATACATTGCTATATGGTGAAGTAAACCTTAGGCCAGCAACAATGGAGAGGACCTGACCCTTAGAAACTTACAAGTAAGCTGGAATCTTCAAAAGTTCAAATCTTTATAAGTAAAATATTTATTAAAATGAATAACCAAGTGTTTTAATTGACATCAGAAGATCAAAACAATAAACCCTGAGAACATAGAAAAAAGATAAATAAAGATATGAGCAGAACTTAATACATCAGAAAACGTATAAAATTCAGGTGATTTAGTAAGTCCAAAGAATCTTCTTTGAAAAGATTGAAAAGACACACTTTGATTAAGGAAAACAAAAACATAGGTAGAGAATATACAGAAAGAATCAGGACAATGTTATAGCAGAGAATATATGAAATGCCAGTAAATTTGAACATTTCTGTAAAGTGGACCATTTCCTAGCTCCTAAAGTTTACCAAACCTGACACAAGAGGAAATCATTTAAGGACATCATGTCTGCCCTTGGCATTCTCGGAACGCCCTGGCCTCAGGATGCAGCCTCTGTAGTCCATGGTAGCCTGCGGAGAGGGGGCGGGGCTGAGGGTGGTTGGAACTCTGGCCTCACTGAAGGAGTGGGTGTGGCCATCTCTGCTGTGACTGAACAAAGGGCAGGGGAGCAGGGGGCCCAGGGCAGGGCCCTCAGAGCCCGGCAGGTCCAGTGGGCTGTCACAAGCATTTAGGCCCAGGCCAAAGGGCGCCTTCTTTGTCTGCACAGCTGCCCAAACTCTCACCTTTCCACTCAGGCCGACCTCTTACTTGAAGTGTGTGTGGAACCTGTCCTCACAGTACACCTCGCTGCACAGCTAACCATAGGTCTGGGCATCGTAGCTTCCTGCCAGGTGACCGAAGTTCGCAGGCAGATGTGTCCCAGGGACACATGCAAAGAGGCCCCTGCCCGGGCCACAGGCTGCCCACTGCCCCTGCCCCAGATCGGGGGCCGCCAATCAGCCCTGTCGGAATCCCCTTCCTCTAGAGGGAGTATTGGACCAACACTTGTAGAAAACGGTGTCCTCGTGGGCAACTCATTGGAGGGACACAAATAAATCTTTGCCGTCTTTCTGCGGAAGCTTACGAGCGTTCACACCTAAGCGTCTTACAAGGTCAGCTGTTTAGCTAAACATGAGCTCATGATCTAAATTTACACAATAATGAAGAAATCAGCTATGAGGGGAGACAATCAGTAAAGACTATCAATACCAGAATTAGATTCCCAAGGCCATCCATCAATTGTTGGAATAATCAGGTGCAAGGCAGAATATATACATAAAACTGGAACTGAAACAAGGAACAAGGATGTTTTCAAAGACTGGTAGGACCTCTAAAACATTTTTAAAGTACATGTCATTGATAAAGCTAAATACTCAAAGGTTGTGTAATACAACAGATTAAGCATTGAGAAGAGTGAAATTATGCTGTTTTGAAAACTATGGCAGGTGAGATTTTCTGCCTAATTATATAAGAAGATTTCTCTAAAAATACACATTATTTCAATGACTTATTGGCTGTGAAATAAGTTAAGGGTATTTCAAATGGCTTGTCTGCAAAGAAAGGTGAGATGTAGGGAATCACAGAAAGTCGAGGGGAATATAGGTCAATATATACATTGCTATATGGTGAACTAAACTTTAGGCCAGCAACAATGGAGAGGACCTGACCCTTAGAAACTTACAAGTAAGCTGGAATCTTCAAAAGTTCAAATCTTTATAAGTAAAATATTTATTAAAATGAATAACCAAGTGTTTTAATTGACATCAGAAGATCAAAACAATAAACCCTGAGAACATAGAAAAAAGATAAATAAAGATATGAGCAGAACTTGATACAACAGAAAAGGTATAAAACTGAGGTGATTTAGTAAGTCCAAAGAATCTTCTTTGAAAAGATTGAAAAGACACACTTTGATTAAGGAAAACAAAAACATAAGTAAAGAATATACAGAAAGAATCAGGACAATGTTATAACAGAGAATATATGAAAAGTCAGTAAATTTGAATATTTCTGTAAAATGGACCATTTCCTAGCTCCTAAAGTTTACCAAACCTGACACAAGAGGAAATCATTTAAGGTCATCATGTCTGCCCTTGGCATTCTCGGACTGCCCTGGCCTCAGGATGCAGCCTCTGTAGTCCATGGTAACCTGCGGAGAGGGGGCGGGGCTGAGGGTGTTTGGAACTCTGCCCTCACTGAAGGAGTGGGTGTGGCCATCTCTGCTGTGACTGAACAAAAGGCAGGGGAGCAGGGGTCCAGGGCAGGGCCCTCAGAGCCCGGCAGGTCCAGTGGGGTGTCACAAGCATTTAGGCCCAGGCCAAAGGGCGCCTTCTTTGTCTGCAAAGCTGCCCAAACTCTCACCTTTCCACTCAGGCCGACCTCTTACTTGAAGTGTGTGTGGAACCTGTCCTCACAGTACACCTCGCTGCACAGCTAACCATAGGTCTGGGCATCGTAGCTTCCTGCCAGGTGACCGAAGTTCGCAGGCAGATGTGTCCCAGGGACACATGCAAAGAGGCTCCTGCTCGGGCCACAGGCTGCCCACTGCCCCTGCCCCAGATCGGGGGCCACCAATCAGCCCTGTCGGAGTCCCCTTCCTCTAGAGGGAGTATTGGACCAACACTTGTAGAAAACGGTGTCCTCGTGGGCAACTCATTGGAGGGACACAAATAAATATTTGCCGTCTTTCTGCGGAAGCTTACGAGCGTTCACACATAAGCGTCTTACAAGGTCAGCTGTTTAGCTAAACATGAGCTCATGATCTAAATTTACACAATAATGAAGAAATCAGCTACGAGGGGAGACAATCAGTAAAGACTATCAATACCAGAATTAGATTCCCAAGGCCATCCATCAATTGTTGGAATAATCAGGTGCAAGGCAGAATATATACATAAAACTGGAACTGAAACAAGGAACAAGCATGTTTTCAAAGACTGGTAGGATCTCTAAAACATTTTTAAAGTACATGTCATTGGTAAAGCTAAATACTCAAAGGTTGTGTAATACAACAGATTAAGCATTGAGAAGAGTGAAATTATGCTGTTTTGAAAACTATGGCAGGTGAGATTTTCTGCCTAATTATATAAGAAGATTTCTCTAAAAATACACATTAATTCAATGACTTATTGGCTGTGAAATAAGTTAAGGGTATTTCAAATGGCTTGTCTGCAAAGAAAGGTGAGATGTAGGGAATCACAGAAAGTCGAGGGTAAAATAGGTCAATATATACATTGCTATATGGTGAACTAAACCTTAGGCCAGCAACAATGGAAAGGACCTGATCCTTATAAACTTACAAGTAAGCTGGAATCTTCAAAAGTTCAAATCTTTATAAGTAAATTATTTATTAAAATGAAAAACCAAGTGTTTTAATTGACATCAGAAGATCAAAACAATAAACCCTGAGAACATAGAAAAAAGATAAATAAAGATATGAGCAGAACTTAATACAACAGAAAACGTATAAAATTGAGGTGATTTAGTAAGTCCAAAGAATCTTCTTTGAAAAGATTGAAAAGACACACTTTGATTAAGGAAAACAAAAACATAAGTAGAGAATATACAGAAAGAAACAGGACAATGTTATAGAAGAGAATATATGAAATGCCAGTAAATTTGAACATTTCTGTAAAGTGGACCATTTCCTAGCTCCTAAAGTTTACCAAACCTGACACAAGAGGAAATCATTTAAGGTCATCATGTCTGCCCTTGGCATTCTCGGAACGCCCTGGCCTCAGGATGCAGCCTCTGTAGTCCATGGTAACCTGCGGAGAGGGGGCGGGGCTGAGGGTGGTTGGAACTCTGCCCTCACTGAAGGAGTGGGTGTGGCCATCTCTGCTGTGACTGAACAAAGGGCAGGGGAGCAGGGGTCCAGGGCAGGGCCCTCAGAGCACGGCAGGTCCAGTGGGGTGTCACAAGCATTTAGGCCCAGGCCAAAGGGCGCCTTCTTTGTCTGCACAGCTGCCCAAACTCTCACCTTTCCACTCAGGCCGACCTCTTACTTGAAGTGTGTGTGGAACCTGCCCTCACAGTACACCTCGCTGCACAGCTAACCATAGGTCTGGGCATCGTAGCTTCCTGCCAGGTGACCGAAGTTCGCAGGCAGATGTGTCCCAGGGACACATGCAAAGAGGCTCCTGCCCGGGCCACAGGCTGCCCACTGCCCCTGCCCCAGATCGGGGGCCGCCAATCAGCCCTGTCGGAGTCCCCTGCCTCTAGAGGGAGTATTGGACCAACACTTGTAGAAAACGGTGTCCTCGTGGGCAACTCATTGGAGGGACACAAATAAATCTTTGCTGACTTTCTGCTGAAGCTTACGAGCGTTCACACCTAAGCGTCTTACAAGGTCAGCTGTTTAGCTAAACATGAGCTCATGATCTAAATTTACACAATAATGAAGAAATCAGCTACGAGGGGAGACAATCAGTAAAGACTATCAATACCAGAATTAGATTCCCAAGGCCATCCATCAATTGTTGGTATAATCAGGTGCAAGGCAGAATATATACATAAAACTGGACCTGAAACAAGGAACAAGGATGTTTTCAAAGACTGGTAGGATCTCTACATGTCATTGATAAAGCTAAATACTCAAAGTTTGTGTAATACAACAGATTAAGCATTGAGAAGAGTGAAATTATGCTGTTTTGAAAACTATGGCAGGTGAGATTTTCTGCCTAATTATATAAGAAGATTTCTCTAAAAATACACATTATTTCAATGACTTATTGGCTGTGAACTAAGTTAAGGGTATTTCAAATGGCTTGTCTGCAAAGAAAGGTGAGATGTAGGGAATCACAGAAAGTCGAGGGGAAAATAGGTCAATATATACATTGCTATATGGTGAACTAAACCTTAGGCCAGCAACAATGGAGAGGACCTGACCCTTAGAAACTTACAAGTAAGCTGGAATCTTCAAAAGTTCAAATCTTTATAAGTAAAATATTTATTAAAATGAATAACCAAGTGTTTTAATTGACATCAGAAGATCAAAACAATAAACCCTGAGAACATAGAGAAAATATAAATAAAGATATGAGCAGAACTTAATACAACAGAAAACGTATAAAATTGAGGTGATTTAGTAAGTCCAAAGAATCTTCTTTGAAAAGATTGAAAAGACACACTTTGATTAAGGAAAACAAAAACATAAGTATAGAATATACAGAAAGAATCAGGACAATGTTATAGCAGAGAATATTTGAAATGCCAGTAAGTTTGAACATTTCTGTAAAGTGGACCATTTCCTAGCTCCTAAAGTTTACCAAACCTGACACAAGAGGAAATCATTTAAGGTCATCATGTCTGCCCTTGGCATTCTCGGAACGCCCTGGCCTCAGGATGCAGCATCTGTAGTCCATGGTAACCTGCGGAGAGGGGGCGGGGCTGAGGGTGGTTGGAACTCTGGCCTCACTGGAGTAGTGTGTGTGGCCATCTCTGCTGTGACTGAACAAAGGGCAGGGGAGCAGGGGGCTCAGGGCAGGGCCCTCAGAGCACGGCAGGTCCAGTGGGCGGTCACAAGCATTTAGGCCCAGGCCAAAGGGCGCCTTCTTTGTCTGCACAGCTGCCCAAACTCTCACCTTTCCACTCAGGCCGACCTCTTACTTGAAGTGTGTGTGGAACCTGTCCTCACAGTACACCTCGCTGCACAGCTAACCATAGGTCTGGGCATCGTAGCTTCCTGCCAGGTGACCGAAGTTCGCAGGCAGATGTGTCCCAGGGACACATGCAAAGAGGCTCCTGCCCGGGCCACAGGCTGCCCAATGCCCCTGCCCCAGATCGGGGGCCGCCAATCAGCCCTGTCGGAGTCCCCTTCCTCTAGAGGGAGTATTGGACCAACACTTGTAGAAAACGGTGTCCTCGTGGGCAACTCATTGGAGGGACACAAATAAATCTTTGCCGACTTTCTCCTGAAGCTTACAAGCGTTCACACCTAAGTGTCTTACAAGTTCAGCTGTTTAGCTAAACATGAGCTCATGATCTAAATTTACACAATAATGAAGAAATCAGCTACGAGGGGAGACAATTAGTAAAGACTATCAATACCAGAATTAGATTCCCAAGGCCATCCATCAATTGTTGGAATAATCAGGTGCAAGGCAGAATATATACATGAAACTGGAACTGAAACAAGGAACAAGGATGTTTTCAAAGACTGGTAGGATCTCTAAAACATTTTTAAAGTACATGTCATTGATAAAGCTAAATACTCAAAGGTTGTGTAATACAACAGATTAAGCATTGAGAAGAGTGAAATTATGCTGTTTTGAAAACTATGGCAGGTGAGATTTTCTGCCTAATTATATAAGAAGATTTCTCTAAAAATACACATTATTTCAATGACTTATTGGATGTGAAATAAGTTAAGGGTATTTCAAATGGCTTGTCTGCAAAGAAAGGTGAGATGTAGGGAATCACAGAAAGTCGAGGGTAAAATAGGTCAATATATACATTGCTATATGGTGAACTAAACCTTAGGCCAGCAACAATGGAAAGGACCTGATCCTTAGAAACTTACAAGTAAGCTGGAATCTTCAAAAGTTCAAATCTTTATAAGTAAAATATTTATTAAAATGAAAAACCAAGTGTTTTAATTGACATCAGAAGATCAAAACAATAAACCCTGAGAACATAGAAAAAAGATAAATAAAGATATGAGCAGAACTTAATACAACAGAAAACGTATAAAATTGAGGTGATTTAGTAAGTCCAAAGAATCTTCTTTGAAAAGATTGAAAAGACACACTTTGATTAAGGAAAACAAAAACATAAGTAGAGAATATACAGAAAGAAACAGGACAATGTTATAGAAGAGAATATATGAAATGCCAGTAAATTTGAACATTTCTGTAAAGTGGACCATTTCCTAGCTCCTAAAGTTTACCAAACCTGACACAAGAGGAAATCATTTAAGGTCATCATGTCTGCCCTTGGCATTCTCGGAACGCCCTGGCCTCAGGATGCAGCCTCTGTAGTCCATGGTAACCTGCGGAGAGGGGGCGGGGCTGAGGGTGGTTGGAACTCTGCCCTCACTGAAGGAGTGGGTGTGGCCATCTCTGCTGTGACTGAACAAAAGGCAGGGGAGCAGGGGTCCAGTGCAGGGCCCTCAGAGCACGGCAGGTCCAGTGGGGTGTCACAAGCGTTTAGGCCCAGGCCAAAGGGCGCCTTCTTTGTCTGCACAGCTGCCCAAACTCTCACCTTTCCACTCAGGCCGACCTCTTACTTGAAGTGTGTGTGGAACCTGTCCTCACAGTACACCTCGCTGCACAGCTAACCATAGGTCTGGGCATCGTAGCTTCCTGCCAGGTGACCGAAGTACGCAGGCAGATGTGTCCCAGGGACACATGCAAAGAGGCTCCTGCCCGGGCCACAGGCTGCCCACAGTCCCTGCCCCAGATCGGGGGCCGCCTATCAGCCCTGTCGGAGTCCCCTGCCTCCAGAGGGAGTATTGGACCAACACTTGTAGAAAACGGTGTCCTCGTGGGCAACTCATTGGAGGGACACAAATAAATCTTTGCCGTCTTTCTGCGGAATCTTACGATTGTTCACAGCTAAGCGTCTTACAAGGTCAGCTGTTTAGCTAAACATGAGCTCATGATCTAAATTTACACAATAATGAAGAAATCAGCTACGAGGGGAGACAATCAGTAAAGACTATCAATACCAGAATTAGATTCCCAAGGCCATCCATCAATTGTTGGAATAATCAGGTGCAAGGCAGAATATATACATGAAACTGGAACTGAAACAAGGAACAAGGATGTTTTCAAAGACTGGTAGGATCTCTAAAACATTTTTAAAGTACATGTCATTGATAAAGCTAAATACTCAAAGGTTGTGTAATACAACAGATTAAGCATTGAGAAGAGTGAAATTATGCTGTTTTGAAAACTATGGCAGGTGAGATTTTCTGCCTAATTATATAAGAAGATTTCTCTAAAAATACACATTATTTCAATGACTTATTGGATGTGAAATAAGTTAAGGGTATTTCAAATGGCTTGTCTGCAAAGAAAGGTGAGATGTAGGGAATCACAGAAAGTCGAGGGTAAAATAGGTCAATATATACATTGCTATATGGTGAACTAAACCTTAGGCCAGCAACAATGGAAAGGACCTGATCCTTAGAAACTTACAAGTAAGCTGGAATCTTCAAAAGTTCAAATCTTTATAAGTAAAATATTTATTAAAATGAAAAACCAAGTGTTTTAATTGACATCAGAAGATCAAAACAATAAACCCTGAGAACATAGAAAAAAGATAAATAAAGATATGAGCAGAACTTAATACAACAGAAAACGTATAAAATTGAGGTGATTTAGTAAGTCCAAAGAATCTTCTTTGAAAAGATTGAAAAGACACACTTTGATTAAGGAAAACAAAAACATAAGTAGAGAATATACAGAAAGAAACAGGACAATGTTATAGAAGAGAATATATGAAATGCCAGTAAATTTGAACATTTCTGTAAAGTGGACCATTTCCTAGCTCCTAAAGTTTACCAAACCTGACACAAGAGGAAATCATTTAAGGTCATCATGTCTGCCCTTGGCATTCTCGGAACGCCCTGGCCTCAGGATGCAGCCTCTGTAGTCCATGGTAACCTGCGGAGAGGGGGCGGGGCTGAGGGTGGTTGGAACTCTGCCCTCACTGAAGGAGTGGGTGTGGCCATCTCTGCTGTGACTGAACAAAAGGCAGGGGAGCAGGGGTCCAGTGCAGGGCCCTCAGAGCACGGCAGGTCCAGTGGGGTGTCACAAGCGTTTAGGCCCAGGCCAAAGGGCGCCTTCTTTGTCTGCACAGCTGCCCAAACTCTCACCTTTCCACTCAGGCCGACCTCTTACTTGAAGTGTGTGTGGAACCTGTCCTCACAGTACACCTCGCTGCACAGCTAACCATAGGTCTGGGCATCGTAGCTTCCTGCCAGGTGACCGAAGTACGCAGGCAGATGTGTCCCAGGGACACATGCAAAGAGGCTCCTGCCCGGGCCACAGGCTGCCCACAGTCCCTGCCCCAGATCGGGGGCCGCCTATCAGCCCTGTCGGAGTCCCCTGCCTCCAGAGGGAGTATTGGACCAACACTTGTAGAAAACGGTGTCCTCGTGGGCAACTCATTGGAGGGACACAAATAAATCTTTGCCGTCTTTCTGCGGAATCTTACGATTGTTCACAGCTAAGCGTCTTACAAGGTCAGCTGTTTAGCTAAACATGAGCTCATGATCTAAATTTACACAATAATGAAGAAATCAGCTACGAGGGGAGACAATCAGTAAAGACTATCAATACCAGAATTAGATTCCCAAGGCCATCCATCAATTGTTGGAATAATCAGGTGCAAGGCAGAATATATACATGAAACTGGAACTGAAACAAGGAACAAGGATGTTTTCAAAGACTGGTAGGATCTCTAAAACATTTTTAAAGTACATGTCATTGATAAAGCTAAATACTCAAAGGTTGTGTAATACAACAGATTAAGCATTGAGAAGAGTGAAATTATGCTGTTTTGAAAACTATGGCAGGTGAGATTTTCTGCCTAATTATATAAGAAGATTTCTCTAAAAATACACATTATTTCAATGACTTATTGGATGTGAAATAAGTTAAGGGTATTTCAAATGGCTTGTCTGCAAAGAAAGGTGAGATGTAGGGAATCACAGAAAGTCGAGGGTAAAATAGGTCAATATATACATTGCTATATGGTGAACTAAACCTTAGGCCAGCAACAATGGAAAGGACCTGATCCTTAGAAACTTACAAGTAAGCTGGAATCTTCAAAAGTTCAAATCTTTATAAGTAAATTATTTATTAAAATGAAAAACCAAGTGTTTTAATTGACATCAGAAGATCAAAACAATAAACCCTGAGAACATAGAAAAAAGATAAATAAAGATATGAGCAGAACTTAATACAACAGAAAACGTATAAAATTGAGGTGATTTAGTAAGTCCAAAGAATCTTCTTTGAAAAGATTGAAAAGACACACTTTGATTAAGGAAAACAAAAACATAAGTAGAGAATATACAGAAAGAAACAGGACAATGTTATAGAAGAGAATATATGAAATGCCAGTAAATTTGAACATTTCTGTAAAGTGGACCATTTCCTAGCTCCTAAAGTTTACCAAACCTGACACAAGAGGAAATCATTTAAGGTCATCATGTCTGCCCTTGGCATTCTCGGAACGCCCTGGCCTCAGGATGCAGCCTCTGTAGTCCATGGTAACCTGCGGAGAGGGGGCGGGGCTGAGGGTGGTTGGAACTCTGCCCTCACTGAAGGAGTGGGTGTGGCCATCTCTGCTGTGACTGAACAAAGGGCAGGGGAGCAGGGGTCCAGGGCAGGGCCCTCAGAGCACGGCAGGTCCAGTGGGGTGTCACAAGCATTTAGGCCCAGGCCAAAGGGCGCCTTCTTTGTCTGCACAGCTGCCCAAACTCTCACCTTTCCACTCAGGCCGACCTCTTACTTGAAGTGTGTGTGGAACCTGCCCTCACAGTACACCTCGCTGCACAGCTAACCATAGGTCTGGGCATCGTAGCTTCCTGCCAGGTGACCGAAGTTCGCAGGCAGATGTGTCCCAGGGACACATGCAAAGAGGCTCCTGCCCGGGCCACAGGCTGCCCACTGCCCCTGCCCCAGATCGGGGGCCGCCAATCAGCCCTGTCGGAATCACCTGCCTCTAGAGGGAGTATTGGACCAACACTTGTAGAAAACGGTGTCCTCGTGGGCAACTCATTGGAGGGACACAAATAAATCTTTGCTGACTTTCTGCTGAAGCTTACGAGCGTTCACACCTAAGCGTCTTACAAGGTCAGCTGTTTAGCTAAACATGAGCTCATGATCTAAATTTACACAATAATGAAGAAATCAGCTACGAGGGGAGACAATCAGTAAAGACTATCAATACCAGAATTAGATTCCCAAGGCCATCCATCAATTGTTGGTATAATCAGGTGCAAGGCAGAATATATACATAAAACTGGACCTGAAACAAGGAACAAGGATGTTTTCAAAGACTGGTAGGATCTCTACATGTCATTGATAAAGCTAAATACTCAAAGTTTGTGTAATACAACAGATTAAGCATTGAGAAGAGTGAAATTATGCTGTTTTGAAAACTATGGCAGGTGAGATTTTCTGCCTAATTATATAAGAAGATTTCTCTAAAAATACACATTATTTCAATGACTTATTGGCTGTGAAATAAGTTAAGGGTATTTCAAATGGCTTGGCTGCAAAGAAAGGTGAGATGTAGGGAATCACAGAAAGTCGAGGGGAAAATAGGTCAATATATACATTGCTATATGGTGAACTAAACCTTAGGCCAGCAACAATGGAGAGGACCTGACCCTTAGAAACTTACAAGTAAGCTGGAATCTTCAAAAGTTCAAATCTTTATAAGTAAAATATTTATTAAAATGAATAACCAAGTGTTTTAATTGACATCAGAAGATCAAAACAATAAACCCTGAGAACATAGAGAAAATATAAATAAAGATATGAGCAGAACTTAATACAACAGAAAACGTATAAAATTGAGGTGATTTAGTAAGTCCAAAGAATCTTCTTTGAAAAGATTGAAAAGACACACTTTGATTAAGGAAAACAAAAACATAAGTATAGAATATACAGAAAGAATCAGGACAATGTTATAGCAGAGAATATTTGAAATGCCAGTAAGTTTGAACATTTCTGTAAAGTGGACCATTTCCTAGCTCCTAAAGTTTACCAAACCTGACACAAGAGGAAATCATTTAAGGTCATCATGTCTGCCCTTGGCATTCTCGGAACGCCCTGGCCTCAGGATGCAGCATCTGTAGTCCATGGTAACCTGAGGAGAGGGGGCGGGGCTGAGGGTGGTTGGAACTCTGGCCTCACTGGAGTAGTGTGTGTGGCCATCTCTGCTGTGACTGAACAAAGGGCAGGGGAGCAGGGGGCTCAGGGCAGGGCCCTCAGAGCACGGCAGGTCCAGTGGGCGGTCACAAGCATTTAGGCCCAGGCCAAAGGGCGCCTTCTTTGTCTGCACAGCTGCCCAAACTCTCACCTTTCCACTCAGGCCGACCTCTTACTTGAAGTGTGTGTGGAACCTGTCCTCACAGTACACCTCGCTGCACAGCTAACCATAGGTCTGGGCATCGTAGCTTCCTGCCAGGTGACCGAAGTTCGCAGGCAGATGTGTCCCAGGGACACATGCAAAGAGGCTCCTGCCCGGGCCACAGGCTGCCCAATGCCCCTGCCCCAGATCGGGGGCCGCCAATCAGCCCTGTCGGAGTCCCCTTCCTCTAGAGGGAGTATTGGACCAACACTTGTAGAAAACGGTGTCCTCGTGGGCAACTCATTGGAGGGACACAAATAAATCTTTGCCGACTTTCTCCTGAAGCTTACAAGCGTTCACACCTAAGCGTCTTACATGTTCAGCTGTTTAGCTAAACATGAGCTCATGATCTAAATTTACACAATAATGAAGAAATCAGCTACGAGGGGAGACAATCAGTAAAGACTATCAATACCAGAATTAGATTCCCAAGGCAATCCATCAATTGTTGGAATAATCAGGTGCAAGGCAGAATATATACATGAAACTGGAACTGAAACAAGGAACAAGGATGTTTTCAAAGACTGGTAGGATCTCTAAAACATTTTTAAAGTACATGTCATTGATAAAGCTAAATACTCAAAGGTTGTGTAATACAACAGATTAAGCATTGAGAAGAGTGAAATTATGCTGTTTTGAAAACTATGGCAGGTGAGATTTTCTGCCTAATTATATAAGAAGATTTCTCTAAAAATACACATTATTTCAATGACTTATTGGATGTGAAATAAGTTAAGGGTATTTCAAATGGCTTGTCTGCAAAGAAAGGTGAGATGTAGGGAATCACAGAAAGTCGAGGGTAAAATAGGTCAATATATACATTGCTATATGGTGAACTAAACCTTAGGCCAGCAACAATGGAAAGGACCTGATCCTTAGAAACTTACAAGTAAGCTGGAATCTTCAAAAGTTCAAATCTTTATAAGTAAATTATTTATTAAAATGAAAAACCAAGTGTTTTAATTGACATCAGAAGATCAAAACAATAAACCCTGAGAACATAGAAAAAAGATAAATAAAGATATGAGCAGAACTTAATACAACAGAAAACGTATAAAATTGAGGTGATTTAGTAAGTCCAAAGAATCTTCTTTGAAAAGATTGAAAAGACACACTTTGATTAAGGAAAACAAAAACATAAGTAGAGAATATACAGAAAGAAACAGGACAATGTTATAGAAGAGAATATATGAAATGCCAGTAAATTTGAACATTTCTGTAAAGTGGACCATTTCCTAGCTCCTAAAGTTTACCAAACCTGACACAAGAGGAAATCATTTAAGGTCATCATGTCTGCCCTTGGCATTCTCGGAACGCCCTGGCCTCAGGATGCAGCCTCTGTAGTCCATGGTAACCTGCGGAGAGGGGGCGGGGCTGAGGGTGGTTGGAACTCTGCCCTCACTGAAGGAGTGGGTGTGGCCATCTCTGCTGTGACTGAACAAAGGGCAGGGGAGCAGGGGTCCAGGGCAGGGCCCTCAGAGCACGGCAGGTCCAGTGGGGTGTCACAAGCATTTAGGCCCAGGCCAAAGGGCGCCTTCTTTGTCTGCACAGCTGCCCAAACTCTCACCTTTCCACTCAGGCCGACCTCTTACTTGAAGTGTGTGTGGAACCTGTCCTCACAGTACACCTCGCTGCACAGCTAACCATAGGTCTGGGCATCGTAGCTTCCTGCCAGGTGACCGAAGTTCGCAGGCAGATGTGTCCCAGGGACACATGCAAAGAGGCTCCTGCCCGGGCCACAGGCTGCCCACTGCCCCTGTCCCAGATCGGGGGCCGCCAATCAGCCCTGTCGGAATCCCCTGCCTCTAGAGGGAGTATTGGACCAACACTTGTAGAAAACGGTGTCCTCGTGGGCAACTCATTGGAGGGACACAAATAAATCTTTGCTGACTTTCTGCTGAAGCTTACGAGCGTTCACACCTAAGCGTCTTACAAGGTCAGCTGTTTAGCTAAACATGAGCTCATGATCTAAATTTACACAGTAATGAAGAAATCAGCTACGAGGGGAGACAATCAGTAAAGACTATCAATACCAGAATTAGATTCCCAAGGCCATCCATCAATTGTTGGTATAATCAGGTGCAAGGCAGAATATATACATAAAACTGGACCTGAAACAAGGAACAAGGATGTTTTCAAAGACTGGTAGGATCTCTACATGTCATTGATAAAGCTAAATACTCAAAGGTTGTGTAATACAACAGATTAAGCATTGAGAAGAGTGAAATTATGCTGTTTTGAAAACTATGGCAGGTGAGATTTTCTGCCTAATTATATAAGAAGATTTCTCTAAAAATACACATTATTTCAATGACTTATTGGCTGTGAACTAAGTTAAGGGTATTTCAAATGGCTTGTCTGCAAAGAAAGGTGAGATGTAGGGAATCACAGAAAGTCGAGGGGAAAATAGGTCAATATATACATTGCTATATGGTGAACTAAACCTTAGGCCAGCAACAATGGAGAGGACCTGACCCTTAGAAACTTACAAGTAAGCTGGAATCTTCAAAAGTTCAAATCTTTATAAGTAAAATATTTATTAAAATGAATAACCAAGTGTTTTAATTGACATCAGAAGATCAAAACAATAAACCCTGAGAACATAGAGAAAAGATAAATAAAGATATGAGCAGAACTTAATACAACAGAAAACGTATAAAATTCAGGTGATTTAGTAAGTCCAAAGAATCTTCTTTGAAAAGATTGAAAAGACACACTTTGATTAAGGAAAACAAAAACATAAGTATAGAATATACAGAAAGAATCAGGACAATGTTATAGCAGAGAATATATGAAATGCCAGTAAGTTTGAACATTTCTGTAAAGTGGACCATTTCCTAGCTCCTAAAGTTTACCAAACCTGACACAAGAGGAAATCATTTAAGGTCATCATGTCTGCCCTTGGCATTCTCGGAACGCCCTGGCCTCAGGATGCAGCATCTGTAGTCCATGGTAACCTGCGGAGAGGGGGCGGGGCTGAGGGTGGTTGGAACTCTGGCCTCACTGGAGTAGTGGGTGTGGCCATCTCTGCTGTGACTGAACAAAGGGCAGGGGAGCAGGGGGCTCAGGGCAGGGCCCTCAGAGCACGGCAGGTCCAGTGGGAGGTCACAAGCATTAAGGCCCAGGCCAAAGGGCGCCTTCTTTGTCTGCACAGCTGCCCAAACTCTCACCTTTCCACTCAGGCCGACCTCTTACTTGAAGTGTGTGTGGAACCTGTCCTCACAGTACACCTCGCTGCACAGCTAACCATAGGTCTGGGCATCGTAGCTTCCTGCCAGGTGACCGAAGTTCGCAGGCAGATGTGTCCCAGGGACACATGCAAAGAGGCTCCTGCCCGGGCCACAGGCTGCCCAATGCCCCTGCCCCAGATCGGGGGCCGCCAATCAGCCCTGTCGGAGTCCCCTTCCTCTAGAGGGAGTATTGGACCAACACTTGTAGAAAACGGTGTCCTCGTGGGCAACTCATTGGAGGGACACAAATAAATCTTTGCCGACTTTCTCCTGAAGCTTACAAGCGTTCACACCTAAGCGTCTTACAAGTTCAGCTGTTTAGCTAAACATGAGCTCATGATCTAAATTTACACAATAATGAAGAAATCAGCTACGAGGGGAGACAATCAGTAAAGACTATCAATACCAGAATTAGATTCCCAAGGCCATCCATCAATTGTTGGAATAATCAGGTGCAAGGCAGAATATATACATGAAACTGGAACTGAAACAAGGAACAAGGATGTTTTCAAAGACTGGTAGGATCTCTAAAACATTTTTAAAGTACATGTCATTGATAAAGCTAAATACTCAAAGGTTGTGTAATACAACAGATTAAGCATTGAGAAGAGTGAAATTATGCTGTTTTGAAAACTATGGCAGGTGAGATTTTCTGCCTAATTATATAAGAAGATTTCTCTAAAAATACACATTATTTCAATGACTTATTGGATGTGAAATAAGTTAAGGGTATTTCAAATGGCTTGTCTGCAAAGAAAGGTGAGATGTAGGGAATCACAGAAAGTCGAGGGTAAAATAGGTCAATATATACATTGCTATATGGTGAACTAAACCTTAGGCCAGCAACAATGGAAAGGACCTGATCCTTAGAAACTTACAAGTAAGCTGGAATCTTCAAAAGTTCAAATCTTTATAAGTAAATTATTTATTAAAATGAAAAACCAAGTGTTTTAATTGACATCAGAAGATCAAAACAATAAACCCTGAGAACATAGAAAAAAGATAAATAAAGATATGAGCAGAACTTAATACAACAGAAAACGTATAAAATTGAGGTGATTTAGTAAGTCCAAAGAATCTTCTTTGAAAAGATTGAAAAGACACACTTTGATTAAGGAAAACAAAAACATAAGTAGAGAATATACAGAAAGAAACAGGACAATGTTATAGAAGAGAATATATGAAATGCCAGTAAATTTGAACATTTCTGTAAAGTGGACCATTTCCTAGCTCCTAAAGTTTACCAAACCTGACACAAGAGGAAATCATTTAAGGTCATCATGTCTGCCCTTGGCATTCTCGGAACGCCCTGGCCTCAGGATGCAGCCTCTGTAGTCCATGGTAACCTGCGGAGAGGGGGCGGGGCTGAGGGTGGTTGGAACTCTGCCCTCACTGAAGGAGTGGGTGTGGCCATCTCTGCTGTGACTGAACAAAGGGCAGGGGAGCAGGGGTCCAGGGCAGGGCCCTCAGAGCACGGCAGGTCCAGTGGGGTGTCACAAGCATTTAGGCCCAGGCCAAAGGGCGCCTTCTTTGTCTGCACAGCTGCCCAAACTCTCACCTTTCCACTCAGGCCGACCTCTTACTTGAAGTGTGTGTGGAACCTGCCCTCACAGTACACCTCGCTGCACAGCTAACCATAGGTCTGGGCATCATAGCTTCCTGCCAGGTGACCGAAGTTCGCAGGCAGATGTGTCCCAGGGACACATGCAAAGAGGCTCCTGCCCGAGCCACAGGCTGCCCACTGCCCCTGCCCCAGATCGGGGGCCGCCAATCAGCCCTGTCGGAATCCCCTGCCTCTAGAGGGAGTATTGGACCAACACTTGTAGAAAACGGTGTCCTCGTGGGCAACTCATTGGAGGGACACAAATAAATCTTTGCTGACTTTCTGCTGAAGCTTACGAGCGTTCACACCTAAGCGTCTTACAAGGTCAGCTGTTTAGCTAAACATGAGCTCATGATCTAAATTTACACAATAATGAAGAAATCAGCTACGAGGGGAGACAATCAGTAAAGACTATCAATACCAGAATTAGATTCCCAAGGCCATCCATCAATTGTTGGTATAATCAGGTGCAAGGCAGAATATATACATAAAACTGGACCTGAAACAAGGAACAAGGATGTTTTCAAAGACTGGTAGGATCTCTACATGTCATTGATAAAGCTAAATACTCAAAGTTTGTGTAATACAACAGATTAAGCATTGAGAAGAGTGAAATTATGCTGTTTTGAAAACTATGGCAGGTGAGATTTTCTGCCTAATTATATAAGAAGATTTCTCTAAAAATACACATTATTTCAATGACTTATTGGCTGTGAAATAAGTTAAGGGTATTTCAAATGGCTTGTCTGCAAAGAAAGGTGAGATGTAGGGAATCACAGAAAGTCGAGGGGAAAATAGGTCAATATATACATTGCTATATGGTGAACTAAACCTTAGGCCAGCAACAATGGAGAGGACCTGACCCTTAGAAACTTACAAGTAAGCTGGAATCTTCAAAAGTTCAAATCTTTATAAGTAAAATATTTATTAAAATGAATAACCAAGTGTTTTAATTGACATCAGAAGATCAAAACAATAAACCCTGAGAACATAGAGAAAATATAAATAAAGATATGAGCAGAACTTAATACAACAGAAAACGTATAAAATTGAGGTGATTTAGTAAGTCCAAAGAATCTTCTTTGAAAAGATTGAAAAGACACACTTTGATTAAGGAAAACAAAAACATAAGTATAGAATATACAGAAAGAATCAGGACAATGTTATAGCAGAGAATATTTGAAATGCCAGTAAGTTTGAACATTTCTGTAAAGTGGACCATTTCCTAGCTCCTAAAGTTTACCAAACCTGACACAAGAGGAAATCATTTAAGGTCATCATGTCTGCCCTTGGCATTCTCGGAACGCCCTGGCCACAGGATGCAGCCTCTGTAGTCCATGGTAACCTGCGGAGAGGGGGCGGGGCTGAGGGTGGTTGGAACTCTGGCCTCACTGGAGTAGTGTGTGTGGCCATCTCTGCTGTGACTGAACAAAGGGCAGGGGAGCAGGGGGCTCAGGGCAGGGCCCTCAGAGCACGGCAGGTCCAGTGGGCGGTCACAAGCATTTAGGCCCAGGCCAAAGGGCGCCTTCTTTGTCTGCACAGCTGCCCAAACTCTCACCTTTCCACTCAGGCCGACCTCTTACTTGAAGTGTGTGTGGAACCTGTCCTCACAGTACACCTCGCTGCACAGCTAACCATAGGTCTGGGCATCGTAGCTTCCTGCCAGGTGACCGAAGTTCGCAGGCAGATGTGTCCCAGGGACACATGCAAAGAGGCTCCTGCACGGGCCACAGGCTGCCCAATGCCCCTGCCCCAGATCGGGGGCCGCCAATCAGCCCTGTCGGAGTCCCCTTCCTCTAGAGGGAGTATTGGACCAACACTTGTAGAAAACGGTGTCCTCGTGGGCAACTCATTGGAGGGACACAAATAAATCTTTGCCGACTTTCTCCTGAAGCTTACAAGCGTTCACACCTAAGCGTCTTACAAGTTCAGCTGTTTAGCTAAACATGAGCTCATGATCTAAATTTACACAATAATGAAGAAATCAGCTACGAGGGGAGACAATCAGTAAAGACTATCAATACCAGAATTAGATTCCCAAGGCAATCCATCAATTGTTGGAATAATCAGGTGCAAGGCAGAATATATACATGAAACTGGAAATGAAACAAGGAACAAGGATGTTTTCAAAGACTGGTAGGATCTCTAAAACATTTTTAAAGTACATGTCATTGATAAAGCTAAATACTCAAAGGTTGTGTAATACAACAGATTAAGCATTGAGAAGAGTGAAATTATGCTGTTTTGAAAACTATGGCAGGTGAGATTTTCTGCCTAATTATATAAGAAGATTTCTCTAAAAATACACATTATTTCAATGACTTATTGGATGTGAAATAAGTTAAGGGTATTTCAAATGGCTTGTCTGCAAAGAAAGGTGAGATGTAGGGAATCACAGAAAGTCGAGGGTAAAATAGGTCAATATATACATTGCTATATGGTGAACTAAACCTTAGGCCAGCAACAATGGAAAGGACCTGATCCTTAGAAACTTACAAGTAAGCTGGAATCTTCAAAAGTTCAAATCTTTATAAGTAAAATATTTATTAAAATGAAAAACCAAGTGTTTTAATTGACATCAGAAGATCAAAACAATAAACCCTGAGAACATAGAAAAAAGATAAATAAAGATATGAGCAGAACTTAATACAACAGAAAACGTATAAAATTGAGGTGATTTAGTAAGTCCAAAGAATCTTCTTTGAAAAGATTGAAAAGACACACTTTGATTAAGGAAAACAAAAACATAAGTAGAGAATATACAGAAAGAAACAGGACAATGTTATAGAAGAGAATATATGAAATGCCAGTAAATTTGAACATTTCTGTAAAGTGGACCATTTCCTAGCTCCTAAAGTTTACCAAACCTGACACAAGAGGAAATCATTTAAGGTCATCATGTCTGCCCTTGGCATTCTCGGAACGCCCTGGCCTCAGGATGCAGCCTCTGTAGTCCATGGTAACCTGCGGAGAGGGGGCGGGGCTGAGGGTGGTTGGAACTCTGCCCTCACTGAAGGAGTGGGTGTGGCCATCTCTGCTGTGACTGAACAAAGGGCAGGGGAGCAGGGGTCCAGGGCAGGGCCCTCAGAGCACGGCAGGTCCAGTGGGGTGTCACAAGCATTTAGGCCCAGGCCAAAGGGCGCCTTCTTTGTCTGCACAGCTGCCCAAACTCTCACCTTTCCACTCAGGCCGACCTCTTACTTGAAGTGTGTGTGGAACCTGTCCTCACAGTACACCTCGCTGCACAGCTAACCATAGGTCTGGGCATCGTAGCTTCCTGCCAGGTGACCGAAGTTCGCAGGCAGATGTGTCCCAGGGACACATGCAAAGAGGCTCCTGCCCGGGCCACAGGCTGCCCACTGCCCCTGTCCCAGATCGGGGGCCGCCAATCAGCCCTGTCGGAATCCCCTGCCTCTAGAGGGAGTATTGGACCAACACTTGTAGAAAACGGTGTCCTCGTGGGCAACTCATTGGAGGGACACAAATAAATCTTTGCTGACTTTCTGCTGAAGCTTACGAGCGTTCACACCTAAGCGTCTTACAAGGTCAGCTGTTTAGCTAAACATGAGCTCATGATCTAAATTTACACAGTAATGAAGAAATCAGCTACGAGGGGAGACAATCAGTAAAGACTATCAATACCAGAATTAGATTCCCAAGGCCATCCATCAATTGTTGGTATAATCAGGTGCAAGGCAGAATATATACATAAAACTGGACCTGAAACAAGGAACAAGGATGTTTTCAAAGACTGGTAGGATCTCTACATGTCATTGATAAAGCTAAATACTCAAAGGTTGTGTAATACAACAGATTAAGCATTGAGAAGAGTGAAATTATGCTGTTTTGAAAACTATGGCAGGTGAGATTTTCTGCCTAATTATATAAGAAGATTTCTCTAAAAATACACATTATTTCAATGACTTATTGGCTGTGAAATAAGTTAAGGGTATTTCAAATGGCTTGTCTGCAAAGAAAGGTGAGATGTAGGGAATCACAGAAAGTCGAGGGGAAAATAGGTCAATATATACATTGCTATATGGTGAACTAAACCTTAGGCCAGCAACAATGGAGAGGACCTGACCCTTAGAAACTTACAAGTAAGCTGGAATCTTCAAAAGTTCAAATCTTTATAAGTAAAATATTTATTAAAATGAATAACCAAGTGTTTTAATTGACATCAGAAGATCAAAACAATAAACCCTGAGAACATAGAGAAAAGATAAATAAAGATATGAGCAGAACTTAATACAACAGAAAACGTATAAAATTGAGGTGATTTAGTAAGTCCAAAGAATCTTCTTTGAAAAGATTGAAAAGACACACTTTGATTAAGGAAAACAAAAACATAAGTATAGAATATACAGAAAGAATCAGGACAATGTTATAGCAGAGAATATATGAAATGCCAGTAAGTTTGAACATTTCTGTAAAGTGGACCATTTCCTAGCTCCTAAAGTTTACCAAACCTGACACAAGAGGAAATCATTTAAGGTCATCATGTCTGCCCTTGGCATTCTCGGAACGCCCTGGCCTCAGGATGCAGCATCTGTAGTCCATGGTAACCTGCGGAGAGGGGGCGGGGCTGAGGGTGGTTGGAACTCTGGCCTCACTGGAGTAGTGGGTGTGGCCATCTCTGCTGTGACTGAACAAAGGGCAGGGGAGCAGGGGGCTCAGGGCAGGGCCCTCAGAGCATGGCAGGTCCAGTGGGAGGTCACAAGCATTTAGGCCCAGGCCAAAGGGCGCCTTCTTTGTCTGCACAGCTGCCCAAACTCTCACCTTTCCACTCAGGCCGACCTCTTACTTGAAGTGTGTGTGGAACCTGTCCTCACAGTACACCTCGCTGCACAGCTAACCATAGGTCTGGGCATCGTAGCTTCCTGCCAGGTGACCGAAGTTCGCAGGCAGATGTGTCCCAGGGACACATGCAAAGAGGCTCCTGCCCGGGCCACAGGCTGCCCAATGCCCCTGCCCCAGATCGGGGGCCGCCAATCAGCCCTGTCGGAGTCCCCTTCCTCTAGAGGGAGTATTGGACCAACACTTGTAGAAAACGGTGTCCTCGTGGGCAACTCATTGGAGGGACACAAATAAATCTTTGCCGACTTTCTCCTGAAGCTTACAAGCGTTCACACCTAAGCGTCTTACAAGTTCAGCTGTTTAGCTAAACATGAGCTCATGATCTAAATTTACACAATAATGAAGAAATCAGCTACGAGGGGAGACAATCAGTAAAGACTATCAATACCAGAATTAGATTCCCAAGGCCATCCATCAATTGTTGGAATAATCAGGTGCAAGGCAGAATATATACATGAAACTGGAACTGAAACAAGGAACAAGGATGTTTTCAAAGACTGGTAGGATCTCTAAAACATTTTTAAAGTACATGTCATTGATAAAGCTAAATACTCAAAGGTTGTGTAATACAAAGATTAAGCATTGAGAAGAGTGAAATTATGCTGTTTTGAAAACTATGGCAGGTGAGATTTTCTGCCTAATTATATAAGAAGATTTCTCTAAAAATACACATTAATTCAATGACTTATTGGCTGTGAAATAAGTTAAGGGTATTTCAAATGGCTTGTCTGCAAAGAAAGGTGAGATGTAGGGAATCACAGAAAGTCGAGGGTAAAATAGGTCAATATATACATTGCTATATGGTGAACTAAACCTTAGGCCAGCAACAATGGAAAGGACCTGATCCTTAGAAACTTACAAGTAAGCTGGAATCTTCAAAAGTTCAAATCTTTATAAGTAAATTATTTATTAAAATGAAAAACCAAGTGTTTTAATTGACATCAGAAGATCAAAACAATAAACCCTGAGAACATAGAAAAAAGATAAATAAAGATATGAGCAGAACTTAATACAACAGAAAACGTATAAAATTGAGGTGATTTAGTAAGTCCAAAGAATCTTCTTTGAAAAGATTGAAAAGACACACTTTGATTAAGGAAAACAAAAACATAAGTAGAGAATATACAGAAAGAAACAGGACAATGTTATAGAAGAGAATATATGAAATGCCAGTAAATTTGAACATTTCTGTAAAGTGGACCATTTCCTAGCTTCTAAAGTTTACCAAACCTGACACAAGAGGAAATCATTTAAGGTCATCATGTCTGCCCTTGGCATTCTCGGAACGCCCTGGCCTCAGGATGCAGCCTCTGTAGTCCATGGTAACCTGCGGAGAGGGGGCGGGGCTGAGGGTGGTTGGAACTCTGCCCTCAGTGAAGGAGTGGGTGTGGCCATCTCTGCTGTGACTGAACAAAGGGCAGGGGAGCAGGGGTCCAGGGCAGGGCCCTCAGAGCACGGCAGGTCCAGTGGGGTGTCACAAGCATTTAGGCCCAGGCCAAAGGGCGCCTTCTTTGTCTGCACAGCTGCCCAAACTCTCACCTTTCCACTCAGGCCGACCTCTTACTTGAAGTGTGTGTGGAACCTGCCCTCACAGTACACCTCGCTGCACAGCTAACCATAGGTCTGGGCATCGTAGCTTCCTGCCAGGTGACCGAAGTTCGCAGGCAGATGTGTCCCAGGGACACATGCAAAGAGGCTCCTGCCCGGGCCACAGGCTGCCCACTGCCCCTGCCCCAGATCGGGGGCCGCCAATCAGCCCTGTCGGAATCCCCTGCCTCTAGAGGGAGTATTGGACCAACACTTGTAGAAAACGGTGTCCTCGTGGGCAACTCATTGGAGGGACACAAATAAATCTTTGCTGACTTTCTGCTGAAGCTTACGAGCGTTCACACCTAAGCGTCTTACAAGGTCAGCTGTTTAGCTAAACATGAGCTCATGATCTAAATTTACACAATAATGAAGAAATCAGCTACGAGGGGAGACAATCAGTAAAGACTATCAATACCAGAATTAGATTCCCAAGGCCATCCATCAATTGTTGGTATAATCAGGTGCAAGGCAGAATATATACATAAAACTGGACCTGAAACAAGGAACAAGGATGTTTTCAAAGACTGGTAGGATCTCTACATGTCATTGATAAAGCTAAATACTCAAAGTTTGTGTAATACAACAGATTAAGCATTGAGAAGAGTGAAATTATGCTGTTTTGAAAACTATGGCAGGTGAGATTTTCTGCCTAATTATATAAGAAGATTTCTCTAAAAATAAACATTATTTCAATGACTTATTGGCTGTGAAATAAGTTAAGGGTATTTCAAATGGCTTGTCTGCAAAGAAAGGTGAGATGTAGGGAATCACAGAAAGTCGAGGGGAAAATAGGTCAATATATACATTGCTATATGGTGAACTAAACCTTAGGCCAGCAACAATGGAGAGGACCTGACCCTTAGAAACTTACAAGTAAGCTGGAATCTTCAAAAGTTCAAATCTTTATAAGTAAAATATTTATTAAAATGAATAACCAAGTGTTTTAATTGACATCAGAAGATCAAAACAATAAACCCTGAGAACATAGAGAAAATATAAATAAAGATATGAGCAGAACTTAATACAACAGAAAACGTATAAAATTGAGGTGATTTAGTAAGTCCAAAGAATCTTCTTTGAAAAGATTGAAAAGACACACTTTGATTAAGGAAAACAAAAACATAAGTATAGAATATACAGAAAGAATCAGGACAATGTTATAGCAGAGAATATTTGAAATGCCAGTAAGTTTGAACATTTCTGTAAAGTGGACCATTTCCTAGCTCCTAAAGTTTACCAAACCTGACACAAGAGGAAATCATTTAAGGTCATCATGTCTGCCCTTGGCATTCTCGGAACGCCCTGGCCTCAGGATGCAGCATCTGTAGTCCATGGTAACCTGCGGAGAGGGGGCGGGGCTGAGGGTGGTTGGAACTCTGGCCTCACTGGAGTAGTGTGTGTGGCCATCTCTGCTGTGACTGAACAAAGGGCAGGGGAGCAGGGGGCTCAGGGCAGGGCCCTCAGAGCACGGCAGGTCCAGTGGGCGGTCACAAGCATTTAGGCCCAGGCCAAAGGGCGCCTTCTTTGTCTGCACAGCTGCCCAAACTCTCACCTTTCCACTCAGGCCGACCTCTTACTTGAAGTGTGTGTGGAACCTGTCCTCACAGTACACCTCGCTGCACAGCTAACCATAGGTCTGGGCATCGTAGCTTCCTGCCAGGTGACCGAAGTTCGCAGGCAGATGTGTCCCAGGGACACATGCAAAGAGGCTCCTGCCCGGGCCACAGGCTGCCCAATGCCCCTGCCCCAGATCGGGGGCCGCCAATCAGCCCTGTCGGAGTCCCCTTCCTCTAGAGGGAGTATTGGACCAACACTTGTAGAAAACGGTGTCCTCGTGGGCAACTCATTGGAGGGACACAAATAAATCTTTGCCGACTTTCTCCTGAAGCTTACAAGCGTTCACACCTAAGTGTCTTACAAGTTCAGCTGTTTAGCTAAACATGAGCTCATGATCTAAATTTACACAATAATGAAGAAATCAGCTACGAGGGGAGACAATCAGTAAAGACTATCAATACCAGAATTAGATTCCCAAGGCCATCCATCAATTGTTGGAATAATCAGGTGCAAGGCAGAATATATACATGAAACTGGAACTGAAACAAGGAACAAGGATGTTTTCAAAGACTGGTAGGATCTCTAAAACATTTTTAAAGTACATGTCATTGGTAAAGCTAAATACTCAAAGGTTGTGTAATACAACAGATTAAGCATTGAGAAGAGTGAAATTATGCTGTTTTGAAAACTATGGCAGGTGAGATTTTCTGCCTAATTATATAAGAAGTTTTCTCTAAAAATACACATTAATTCAATGACTTATTGGCTGTGAAATAAGTTAAGGGTATTTCAAATGGCTTGTCTGCAAAGAAAGGTGAGATGTAGGGAATCACAGAGAGTCGAGGGGAAAATAGGTCAATATATACATTGCTATATGGTGAACTAAACCTTAGGCCAGCAACAATGGAGAGGACCTGACCCTTAGAAACTTACAAGTAAGCTGGAATCTTCAAAAGTTCAAATCTTTATAAGTAAAATATTTATTAAAATGAATAACCAAGTGTTTTAATTGACATCAGAAGATCAAAACAATAAACCCTGAGAACATAGAAAAAAGATAAATAAAGATATGAGCAGAACTTAATACAACACAAAACGTATAAAATTGAGGTGATTTAGTAAGTCCAAAGAAACTTCTTTGAAAAGATTGAAAAGACACACTTTGATTAAGGAAAACAAAAACATCAGTAAAGAATATACAGAAAGAATCAGGACAATGTTATAGCAGAGAATATATGAAATGCCAGTAAATTTGAACATTTCTGTAAAGTGGACCATTTCCTAGCTCCTAAAGTTTACCAAACCTGACACAAGAGGAAATCATTTAAGGTCATCATGTCTGCCCTTGGCATTCTCGGAACGCCCTGGCCGCAGGATGCAGCCTCTGTAGTCCATGGTAACCTGCGGAGAGGGGGCGGGGCTGAGGGTGGTTGGAACTCTGCCATCACTGAAGGAGTGGGTGTGGCCATCTCTGCTGTGACTGAACAAAAGGCAGGGGAGCAGGGGTCCAGTGCAGGGCCCTCAGAGCACGGCAGGTCCAGTGGGGTGTCACAAGCGTTTAGGCCCAGGCCAATGGGCGCCTTCTTTGTCTGCACAGCTGCCCAAACTCTCACCTTTCCATTCAGGCCGACCTCTTCCTTGAAGTGTGTGTGGAACCTGTCCTCACAGTACACCTCGCTGCACAGCTAACCATAGGTCTGGGCATCGTAGCTTCCTGCCAGGTGACCGAAGTACGCAGGCAGATGTGTCCCAGGGACACATGCAAAGAGGCTCCTGCCCGGGCCACAGGCTGCCCACTGCCCCTGCCCCAGATCGGGGGCCGCCAATCAGCCCTGTCGGAGTCCCCTGCCTCCAGAGGGAGTATTGGACCAACACTTGTAGAAAACGGTGTCCTCGTGGGCAACTCATTGGAGGGACACAAATAAATCTTTGCCGTCTTTCTGCGGAATCTTACGATTGTTCACACCTAAGCGTCTTACAAGGTCAGCTGTTTAGCTAAACATGAGCTCATGATCTAAATTTACACAATAATGAAGAAATCAGCTACGAGGGGAGACAATCAGTAAAGACTATCAATACCAGAATTAGATTCCCAAGGCCATCCATCAATTGTTGGAATAATCAGGTGCAAGGCAGAATATATACATAAAACTGGAACTGAAACAAGGAACAAGGATATTTTCAAAGACTGGTAGGATCTCTAAAACATTTTTAAAGTACATGTCATTGATAAAGCTAAATACTCAAAGGTTGTGTAATACAACAGATTAAGCATTGAGAAGAGTGAAATTATGCTGTTTTGAAAACTATGGCAGGTGACATTTTCTGCCTAATTATATAAGAAGATTTCTCTAAAAATACACATTATTTCAATGACTTATTGGCTGTGAAATAAGTTAAGGGTATTTCAAACGGCTTGTCTGCAAAGAAAGGTGAGATGTAGGGAATCACAGAAAGTCGAGGGGAAAATAGGTCAATATATACATTGCTATATGGTGAACTAAACATTAGGCCAGCAACAATGGAGAGGACCTGACCCTTAGAAACTTACAAGTAAGCTGGAATCTTCAAAAGTTCAAATATTTATAAGTAAAATATTTATTAAAATGAATAACCAAGTGTTTTAATTGACATCAGAAGATCAAAACAATAAACCCTGAGAACATAGAAAAAAGATAAATAAAGATATGAGCAGAAATTAATACAACAGAAAACGTATAAAATTGAGGTGATTTAGTAAGTCCAAAGAATCTTCTTTGAAAAGATTGAAAAGACACACTTTGATAAAGGAAAACAAAAACATAAGTAAAGAATATACAGAAAGAATCAGGACAATGTTATAGCAGAGAGTATATGAAATGCCAGTAAATTTGAACATTTCTGTAAAGTGGACCATTTCCTAGCTCCTAAAGTTTACCAAACCTGACACAAGAGGAAATCATTTAAGGTCATCATGTCTTCCCTTGGCATTCTCGGAACGCCCTGGCCTCAGGATGCAGCCTCTGTAGTCCATGGTAACCTGCGGAGAGGGGGCGGGGCTGAGGGTGGTTGGAACTCTGCCCTCACTGAAGGAGTGTGTGTGGCCATCTCTGCTGTGACTGAACAAAGGGCAGGGGAGCAGGGGGCCCAGTGCAGGGCCCTCAGAGCACGGCAGGTCCAGTGGGCTGTCACAAGCATTTAGGCCCAGGACAAAGGGCGCCTTCTTTGTGTGCACAGCTGCCCAAACTCTCACCTTTCCACTCAGGCCGACCTCTTACTTGAAGTGTGTGTGGAACCTGCCCTCACAGTACACCTCACTGCACAGCTAACCATAGGTCTGGGCATCGTAGTTTCCTGCCAGGTGATCGAAGTTCGCAGGCAGATGTGTCCCAGGGACACATGCAAAGAGGCTCCTGCCCGGGCCACAGGCTGCCCACTGCCCCTGCCCCAGATCGGGGGCCGCCAATCAGCCCTGTCGGAATCCCCTGCCTCTAGAAGGAGTATTGGACCAACACTTGAAGAAAAAGATGTCCTCGTGGGCAACTCATTGGAGGGACACAAATAAATCTTTGCCGACTTTCTGCTGAAGCTTACGAGCGTTCACACCTAAGCGTCTTACAAGGTCAGCTGTTTAGCTAAACATGAGCTCATGATTTAAATTTACACAATAATGAAGAAATCAGCTACGAGGGGAGACAATCAGTAAAGACTATCAATACCAGAATTAGATTCCCAAGGCCATCCATCAATTGTTGGAATAATCAGGTGCAAGGAAGAATATATACATAAAACTGGACCTGAAACAAGGAACAAGGATGTTTTCAAAGACTGGTAGGATCTCTACATGTCATTGATAAAGCTAAATACTCAAAGGTTGTGTAATACAACAGATTAAGCATTGAGAAGAGTGAAATTATGCTGTTTTGAAAACTATGGCAGGTGAGATTTTCTGCCTAATTATATAAGAAGATTTCTCTAAAAATACACATTATTTCAATGACTTATTGGCTGTGAAATAAGTTAAGGGTATTTCAAATGGCTTGTCTGCAAAGAAAGGTGAGATGTAGGGAATCACAGAAAGTCGAGGGGAAAATAGGTCAATATATACATTGCTATATGGTGAACTAAACCTTAGGCCAGCAACAATGGAGAGGACCTGACCCTTAGAAACTTACAAGTAAGCTGGAATCTTCAAAAGTTCAAATCTTTATAAGTAAAATATTTATTAAAATGAATAACCAAGTGTTTTAATTGACATCAGAAGATCAAAACAATAAACCCTGAGAACATAGAAAAAAGATAAATAAAGATATGAGCAGAACTTAATACAACAGAAAACGTATAAAATTGAGGTGATTTAGTAAGTCCAAAGAATCTTCTTTGAAAAGATTGAAAGGACACACTTTGATTAAGGAAAACAAAAACATAAGTATAGAATATACAGAAAGAATCAGGACAATGTTATAGCAGAGAATATATGAAATGCCAGTAAATTTGAACATTTCTGTAAAGTGGACCATTTCCTAGCTCCTAAAGTTTACCAAACCTGACACAAGAGGAAATCATTTAAGGTCATCATGTCTTCCCTTGGCATTCTCGGAACGCCCTGGCCTCAGGATGCAGCCTCTGTAGTCCATGGTAACCTGCGGAGAGGGGGCGGGGCTGAGGGTGGTTGGAACTCTGGCCTCACTGGAGGAGTGTGTGTGGCCATCTCTGCTGTGACTGAACAAAGGGCAGGGGAGCAGGAGGCCCAGGGCAGGGCCCTCAGAGCACTGCAGGTCCAGTGTGGTGTCACAAGAATTTAGGCCCAGGCCAAAGGGCGCCTTCTTTGTCTGCACAGCTGCCCAAACTCTCACCTTTCCACTCAGGCCGACCTCTTACTTGAAGTGTGTGTGGAACCTGTCCTCACAGTACACCTCGCTGCACAGCTAACCATAGGTCTGGGCATCGTAGCTTCCTGCCAGGTGACCGAAGTTCGCAGGCAGATGTGTCCCAGGGACACATGCAAAGAGGCTCCTGCCCGGGCCACAGGCTGCCCACTGCCCCTGCCCCAGATCGGGGGCCGCCAATCAGCCCTGTCGGAGTCCCCTTCCTCTAGAGGGAGTATTGGACCAACACTTGTAGAAAACGGTGTCCTCGTGGGCAACTCATTGGAGGGACACAAATAAATCTTAGCCGTCTTTCTGCGGAAGCTTACGAGCGTTCACACCTAAGCGTCTTACAAGGTCAGCTGTTTAGCTAAACATGAGCTCATGATCTAAATTTACACAATAATGAAGAAATCAGCTACGAGGGGAGACAATCAGTAAAGACTATCAATACCAGAATTAGATTCCCAAGGCCATCCATCAATTGTTGGAATAATCAGGTGCAAGGCAGAATATATACATGAAACTGGAACTGAAACAAGGAACAAGGATGTTTTCAAAGACTGGTAGGATCTCTAAAACATTTTTAAAGTACATGTCATTGATAAAGCTAAATACTCAAAGGTTGTGTAATACAACAGATTAAGCATTGAGGAGAGTGAAATTATGCTGTTTTGAAAACTATGGCAGGTGAGATTTTCTGCCTAATTATATAAGAAGATTTCTCTAAAAAATACACATTATTTCAATGACTTATTGGCTGTGAAATAAGTTAAGGGTATTTCAAATGGCTTGTCTGCAAAGAAAGGTGAGATGTAGGGAATCACAGAAAGTCGAGGGGAAAATAGGTCAATATATACATTGCTATATGGTGAACTAAACCTTAGGCCAGCAACAATGGAGAGGACCTGACCCTTAGAAACTTACAAGTAAGCTGGAATCTTCAAAAGTTCAAATCTTTATAAGTAAAATATTTATTAAAATGAATAACCAAGTGTTTTAATTGACATCAGAAGATCAAAACAATAAACCCTGAGAACATAGAAAAAAGATAAATAAAGATATGAGCAGAACTTAATACAACAGAAAACGTATAAAATTGAGGTGATTTAGTAAGTCCAAAGAATCTTCTTTGAAAAGATTGAAAAGACACACTTTGATTAAGGAAAACAAAAACATAAGTATAGAATATACAGAAAGAATCAGGACAATGTTATAGCAGAGAATATATGAAATGCCAGTAAATTTGAACATTTCTGTAAAGTGGACGATTTCCTAGCTCCTAAAGTTTACCAAACCTGACACAAGAGGAAATCATTTAAGGTCATCATGTCTGCCCTTGGCATTCTCGGAACGCCCTGGCCTCAGGATGCAGCCTCTGTAGTCCATGGTAACCTGCGGAGAGGGGGCCGGGCTGAGGGTGGTTGGAACTCTGGCCTCACTGGAGGAGTGGGTGTGGCCATCTCTGCTGTGACTGAACAAAGGGCAGGGGAGCAGGGGGCCCAGGGCAGGGCCCTCAGAGCACGGCAGGTCCAGTGGGCTGTCACAAGCATTTAGGCCCAGGCCAAAGGGCGCCTTCTTTGTCTGCACAGCTGCCCAAACTCTCACCTTTCCACTCAGGCCGACCTCTTACTTGAAGTGTGTGTGGAACCTGTCGTCACAGTACAACTCGCTGCACAGCTAACCATAGGTCTGGGCATCGTAGCTTCCTGCCAGGTGACCGAAGTTCGCAGGCAGATGTGTCCCAGGGACACATGCAAAGAGGCTCCTGCCCGGGCCACAGGCTGCCCACTGCCCCTGCCCCAGATCGGGGGCCGCCAATCAGCCCTTTCGGAGTCCCCTTCCTCTAGAGGGAATATTGGACCAACACTTGTAGAAAACGGTGTCCTCGTGGGCAACTCATTGGAGGGACACAAATAAATCTTTGCCGTCTTTCTGCAGAAGCTTACGAGCGTTCACACCTAAGCGTCTTACAAGGTCAGCTGTTTAGCTAAACATGAGCTCATGATCTAAATTTACACAATAATGAAGAAATCAGCTACGAGGGGAGACAATCAGTAAAGACTATCAATACCAGAATTAAATTCCCAAGGCCATCCATCAATTGTTGGAATAATCAGGTGCAAGGCAGAATATATACATAAAACTGGAACTGAAACAAGGAACAAGGATGTTTTCAAAGACTGGTAGGATCTCTAAAACATTTTTAAAGTACATGTCATTGATAAAGCTAAATACTCAAAGGTTGTGTAATACAACAGATTAAGCATTGAGAAGAGTGAAATTATGCTGTTTTGAAAACTATGGCAGGTGAGATTTTCTGCCTAATTATATAAGAAGATTTCTCTAAAAATACACATTATTTCAATGACTTATTGGCTGTGAACTAAGTTAAGGGTATTTCAAATGGCTTGTCTTCAAAGAAAGGTGAGATGTAGGGAATCACAGAAAGTCGAGGGGAAAATACGTCAATATATACATTGCTATATGGTGAACTAAACCTTAGGCCAGCAACAATGGAGAGGACCTGACCCTTAGAAACTTACAAGTAAGCTGGAATCTTCAAAAGTTCAAATCTTTATAAGTAAAATATTTATTAAAATGAATAACCAAGTGTTTTAATTGACATCAGAAGATCAAAACAATAAACCCTGAGAACATAGAAAAAAGATAAATAAAGATATGAGCAGAACTTAATACAACAGAAAACGTATAAAATTCAGGTGATTTAGTAAGTCCAAAGAATCTTCTTTGAAAAGATTGAAAAGACACACTTTGATTAAGGAAAACAAAAACATAAGTAAAGAATATACAGAAAGAATCAGGACAATGTTATAACAGAGAATATATGAAATGCCAGTAAATTTGAACATTTCTGTAAAGTGGACCATTTCCTAGCTCCTAAAATTTACCAAACCTGACACAAGAGGAAATGATTTAAGGTCATCATGTCTGCCCTTGGAATTCTCAGAACACCCTGGCCTCAGGATGCAGCCTCTGTAGTCCATGGTAACCTGCGGAGAGGGGGCGGGGCTGAGGGTGGTTGGAACTCTGGCCTCACTGGAGGAGTGGGTGTGGCCATCTCTGCTGTGACTGAACAAAGGGCAGGGGAGCAGGGGGCCCAGGGCAGGGCCCTCAGAGCACGGCAGGTCCAGTGGGGTTTCACAAGCATTTAGGCCCAGGCCAAAGTGCGCCTTCTTTGTCTGCACAGCTGCCCAAACTCTCACCTTTCCACTCAGGCTGACCTCTTACTTGAAGTGTGTGTGGAACCTGTCCTCACAGTACACCTCGCTGCACAGCTAACCATAGGTCTGGGCATCGTAGCTTCCTGCCAGGTGACCGAAGTTCGCAGGCAGATGTGTCCCAGGGACACATGCAAAGAGGCTCCTGCCCGGGCCACAGGCTGCCCACTGCCCCTGCCCCAGATCGGGGGCCACCAATCAGCCCTGTCGGAGTCCCCTTCCTCTAGAGGGAGTATTGGACCAACACTTGTAGAAAACGGTGTCCTCGTGGGCAACTAATTGGAGGGACACAAATAAATCTTTGCCGTCTTTCTGCGGAAGCTTACGAGCGTTCACACCTAAGCGTCTTACAAGGTCAGCTGTTTAGCTAAACATGAGCTCATGATCTAAATTTACACAATAATGAAGAAATCAGCTACGAGGGGAGACAATCAGTAAAGACTATCAATACCAGAATTAGATTCCCAAGGCCATCCATCAATTGTTGGAATAATCAGGTGCAAGGCAGAATATATACATAAAACTGGAACTGAAACAAGGAACAAGGATGTTTTCAAAGACTGGTAGGATCTCTAAAACATTTTTAAAGTACATGTCATTGATAAAGCTAAATACTCAAAGGTTGTGTAATACAACAGATTAAGCATTGAGAAGAGTGAAATTATGCTGTTTTGAAAACTATGGCAGGTGAGATTTTCTGCCTAATTATATAAGAAGATTTCTCTAAAAATACACATTATTTCAATGACTTATTGGCTGTGAAATAAGTTAAGGGTATTTCAAATGGCTTGTCTGCAAAGAAAGGTGAGATGTAGGGAATCACAGAAAGTCGAGGGGAAAATAGGTCAATATATACATTGCTATATGGTGAACTAAACCTTAGGCCAGCAACAATGGAGAGGACCTGACCCTTAGAAACTTACAAGTAAGCTGGAATCTTCAAAAGTTCAAATCTTTATAAGTAAAATATTTATTAAAATGAATAACCAAGTGTTTTAATTGACATCAGAAGATCAAAACAATAAACCCTGAGAACATAGAAAAAAGATAAATAAAGATATGAGCAGAACTTAATACAACAGAAAACGTATAAAATTGAGGTGATTTAGTAAGTCCAAAGAATCTTCTTTGAAAAGATTGAAAAGACACACTTTGATTAAGGAAAACAAAAACATAAGTAAAGAATATACAGAAAGAATCAGGACAATGTTATAACAGAGAATATATGAAATGCCAGTAAATTTGAACATTTCTGTAAAGTGGACCATTTCCTAGCTCCTAAAATTTACCAAACCTGACACAAGAGGAAATGATTTAAGGTCATCATGTCTGCCCTTGGAATTCTCAGAACACCCTGGCCTCAGGATGCAGCCTCTGTAGTCCATGGTAACCTGCGGAGAGGGGGCGGGGCTGAGGGTGGTTGGAACTCTGGCCTCACTGGAGGAGTGGGTGTGGCCATCTCTGCTGTGACTGAACAAAGGGCAGGGGAGCAGGGGGCCCAGGGCAGGGCCCTCAGAGCACGGCAGGTCCAGTGGGGTTTCACAAGCATTTAGGCCCAGGCCAAAGTGCGCCTTCTTTGTCTGCACAGCTGCCCAAACTCTCACCTTTCCACTCAGGCTGACCTCTTACTTGAAGTGTGTGTGGAACCTGTCCTCACAGTACACCTCGCTGCACAGCTAACCATAGGTCTGGGCATCGTAGCTTCCTGCCAGGTGACCGAAGTTCGCAGGCAGATGTGTCCCAGGGACACATGCAAAGAGGCTCCTGCCCGGGCCACAGGCTGCCCACTGCCCCTGCCCCAGATCGGGGGCCACCAATCAGCCCTGTCGGAGTCCCCTTCCTCTAGAGGGAGTATTGGACCAACACTTGTAGAAAACGGTGTCCTCGTGGGCAACTAATTGGAGGGACACAAATAAATCTTTGCCGTCTTTCTGCGGAAGCTTACGAGCGTTCACACCTAAGCGTCTTACAAGGTCAGCTGTTTAGCTAAACATGAGCTCATGATCTAAATTTACACAATAATGAAGAAATCAGCTACGAGGGGAGACAATCAGTAAAGACTATCAATACCAGAATTAGATTCCCAAGGCCATCCATCAATTGTTGGAATAATCAGGTGCAAGGCAGAATATATACATAAAACTGGAACTGAAACAAGGAACAAGGATGTTTTCAAAGACTGGTAGGATCTCTAAAACATTTTTAAAGTACATGTCATTGATAAAGCTAAATACTCAAAGGTTGTGTAATACAACAGATTAAGCATTGAGAAGAGTGAAATTATGCTGTTTTGAAAACTATGGCAGGTGAGATTTTCTGCCTAATTATATAAGAAGATTTCTCTAAAAAATACACATTATTTCAATGACTTATTGGCTGTGAACTAAGTTAAGGGTATTTCAAATGGCTTGTCTGCAAAGAAAGGTGAGATGTAGGGAATCACAGAAAGTCGAGGGGAAAATAGGTCAATATATACATTGCTATATGGTGAACTAAACCTTAGGCCAGCAACAATGGAGAGGACCTGACCCTTAGAAACTTACAAGTAAGCTGGAATCTTCAAAAGTTCAAATCTTTATAAGTAAAATATTTATTAAAATGAATAACCAAGTGTTTTAATTGACATCAGAAGATCAAAACAATAAACCCTGAGAACATAGAAAAAAGATAAATAAAGATATGAGCAGAACTTAATACAACAGAAAACGTATAAAATTGAGGTGATTTAGTAAGTCCAAAGAATCTTCTTTGAAAAGATTGAAAAGACACATTTTGATTAAGGAAAACAAAAACATAAGTATAGAGTATACAGAAAGAATCAGGACAATGTTATAGCAGAGAATATATGAAATGACAGTAAATTTGAACATTTCTGTAAAGTGGACCATTTCCTAGCTCCTAAAGTTTACCAAACCTGACACAAGATGAAATCATTTAAGGTCATCATGTCTGCCCTGGGCATTCTCGGAACACCCTGGCCTCAGGATGCAGCCTCTGTAGTCCATGGTAACCTGCGGAGAGGGGGCGGGGCTGAGGGTGGTTGGAACTCTGCCCTCACTGAAGGAGTGGGTGTGGCCATCTCTGCTGTGACTGAACAAAGGGCAGGGGAGCAGGGGGCCCAGGGCAGGGCCCTAAGAGCACGGCAGGTCCAGTGGGGTGTCACAAGCATTTAGGCCCAGGCCAAATGGCGCCTTCTTTGTCTGCACAGCTGCCCAAACTCTCACCTTTCCACTCAGGCCGACCTCTTACTTGAAGTGTGTGTGGAACCTGTCCTCACAGTACACCTCGCTGCACAGCTAACCATAGGTCTGGGCATCGTAGCTTCCTGCCAGGTGACCGAAGTTCGCAGGCAGATGTGTCCCAGGGAAACATGCAAAGAGGCTCCTGCCCGGGCCACAGGCTGCCCACTGCCCCTGCCCCAGATCGGGGGCCACAAATCCGCCCTGTCGGAGTCCCCTTCCTCTAGAGGGAGTATTGGACCAACACTTGTAGAAAACGGTGTCCTCGTGGGCAACTCATTGGAGGGACACAAATAAATTTTGCCGACTTTCTCCTGAAGCTTACGAGCGTTCACACCTAAGCATCTTACAAGGTCAGCTGTTTAGCTAAACATGAGCTCATGATCTAAATTTACACAATAATGAAGAAATCAGCTACGAGGGGAGACAATCAGTAAAGACTATCAATACCAGAATTAGATTCCCAAGGCCATCCATCAATTGTTGGAATAATCAGGTGCAAGACAGAATATATACATAAAACTGGAACTGAAACAAGGAACAAGGATGTTTTCAAAGACTGGTAGGATCTCTAAAACATTTTTAAAGTACATGTCATTGATAAAGCTAAATAATCAAAGGTTGTGTAATACAACAGGTTAAGCATTGAGAAGAGTGAAATTATGCTGTCTTGAAAACTATGGCAGGTGAGATTTTCTGCCTAATTATATAAGAAGATTTCTCTAAAAATACACATTATTTCAATGACTTATTGGCTGTGAACTAAGTTAAGGGTATTTCAAATGGCTTGTCTGCAAAGAAAGGTGAGATGTAGGGAATCACAGAAAGTCGAGGGGAAAATACGTCAATATATACATTGCTATATGGTGAACTAAACCTTAGGCCAGCAACAATGGAGAGGACCTGACCCTTAGAAACTTACAAGTAAGCTGGAATCTTCAAAAGTTCAAATCTTTATAAGTAAAATATTTATTAAAATGAATAACCAAGTGTTTTAATTGACATCAGAAGATCAAAACAATAAACCCTGAGAACATAGAAAAAAGATAAATAAAGATATGAGCAGAACTTAATACAACAGAAAACGTATAAAATTCAGGTGATTTAGTAAGTCCAAAGAATCTTCTTTGAAAAGATTGAAAAGACACACTTTGATTAAGGAAAACAAAAACATAGGTAGAGAATATACAGAAAGAATCAGGACAATGTTATAGCAGAGAATATAAGAAATGCCAGTAAATTTGAACATTTCTGTAAATTGGACCATTTCCTAGCTCCTAAAGTTTACCAAACCTGACACAAGAGGAAACCATTTAAGGTCATCATGTCTGCCGTTGGCATTCTCGGAACGCCCTGGCCTCAGGATGCAGCCTCTGTAGTCCATGGTAACCTGCGGAGAGGGGGCGGGGCTGAGGGTGGTTGGAACTCTGGCCTCACTGTAGGAGTGGGTGTGGCCATCTCTGCTGTGACTGAACAAAGGGCAGGGGAGAAGGGGGCCCATGGCAGGGCCCTCAGAGCACGGCAGGTCCAGTGGGGTGTCACAAGCATTTAGGCCCAGGCCAAAGGGCGCCTTCTTTGTCTGCACAGCTGCCCAAACTCTCACCTTTCCACTCAGGCCGACCTCTTACTTGAAGTGTGTGTGGAACCTGTCCTCACAGTACACCTCGCTGCACAGCTAACCATAGGTCTGGGCATCGTAGCTTCCTGCCAGGTGACCGAAGTTCGCAGGCAGATGTGTCCCAGGGACACATGCAAAGAGGCTCCTGCCCGGGCCACAGGCTGCCCACTGCCCCTGCCCCAGATCGGGGGCCGCCAATCAGCCCTGTCAGATTCCCCTGCCTCTAGAGGGAGTATTGGACCAACACTTGTAGAAAACGGTGTCCTCGTGGGCAACTCATTGGAGGGACACAAATAAATCTTTGCCGTCTTTCTGCGGAAGCTTACGAGCGTTCACACCTAAGCGTCTTACAAGGTCAGCTGTTTAGCTAAACATGAGCTCATGATCTAAATTTACACAATAATGAAGAAATCAGCTACGAGGGGAGACAATCAGTAAAGACTATCAATACCAGAATTAGATTCCCAAGGCCATCCATCAATTGTTGGAATAATCAGGTGCAAGGCAGAATATATACATAGAACTGGAACTGAAACAAGGAACAAGGATGTTTTCAAAGACTGGTAGGATCTCGAAAACATTTTTAAAGTACATGTCATTGATAAAGCTAAATACTCAAAGGTTGTGTAATACAACAGATTAAGCATTGAGAAGAGTGAAATTATGCTGTTTTGAAAACTATGGCAGGTGAGATTTTCTGCCTAATTATATAAGAAGATTTCTCTAAAAATACACATTATTTCAATGACTTATTGGCTGTGAAATAAGTTAAGGGTATTTCAAATGGCTTGTCTGCAAAGAAAGGTGAGATGTAGGGAATCACAGAAAGTCGAGGGGAAAATAGGTCAATATATACATTGCTATATGGTGAACTAAACCTTAGGCCAGCAACAATGGAGAGGACCTGACCCTTAGAAACTTACAAGTAAGCTGGAATCTTCAAAAGTTCAAATCTTTATAAGTAAAATATTTATTAAAATGAATAACCAAGTGTTTTAATTGACATCAGAAGATCAAAACAATAAACCCTGAGAACATAGAAAAAAGATAAATAAAGATATGAGCAGAACTTAATACAACAGAAAACGTATAAAATTGAGGTGATTTAGTAAGTCCAAAGAATCTTCTTTGAAAAGATTGAAAAGACACATTTTGATTAAGGAAAACAAAAACATAAGTATAGAGTATACAGAAAGAATCAGGACAATGTTATAGCAGAGAATATATGAAATGCCAGTAAATTTGAACATTTCTGTAAAGTGGACCATTTCCTAGCTCCTAAAGTTTACCAAACCTGACACAAGATGAAATCATTTAAGGTCATCATGTCTGCCCTTGGCATTCTCGGAACACCCTGGCCTCAGGATGCAGCCTCTGTAGTCCATGGTAACCTGCGGAGAGGGGGCGGGGCTGAGGGTGGTTGGAACTCTGCCCTCACTGAAGGAGTGGGTGTGGCCATCTCTGCTGTGACTGAACAAAGGGCAGGGGAGCAGGGGGCCCAGGGCAGGGCCCTAAGAGCACGGCAGGTCCAGTGGGGTGTCACAAGCATTTAGGCCCAGGCCAAATGGCGCCTTCTTTGTCTGCACAGCTGCCCAAACTCTCACCTTTCCACTCAGGCCGACCTCTTACTTGAAGTGTGTGTGGAACCTGTCCTCACAGTACACCTCGCTGCACAGCTAACCATAGGTCTGGGCATCGTAGCTTCCTGCCAGGTGACCGAAGTTCGCAGGCAGATGTGTCCCAGGGAAACATGCAAAGAGGCTCCTGCCCGGGCCACAGGCTGCCCACTGCCCCTGCCCCAGATCGGGGGCCACAAATCCGCCCTGTCGGAGTCCCCTTCCTCTAGAGGGAGTATTGGACCAACACTTGTAGAAAACGGTGTCCTGGTGGGCAACTCATTGGAGGGACACAAATAAATTTTGCCGACTTTCTCCTGAAGCTTACGAGCGTTCACACCAAAGCATCTTACAAGGTCAGCTGTTTAGCTAAACATGAGCTCATGATCTAAATTTACACAATAATGAAGAAATCAGCTACGAGGGGAGACAATCAGTAAAGACTATCAATACCAGAATTAGATTCCCAAGGCCATCCATCAATTGTTGGAATAATCAGGTGCAAGGCAGAATATATACATAAAACTGGAACTGAAACAAGGAACAAGGATGTTTTCAAAGACTGGTAGGATCTCTAAAACATTTTTAAAGTACATGTCATTGATAAAGCTAAATACTCAAAGGTTGTGTAATACAACAGATTAAGCATTGAGAAGAGTGAAATTATGCTGTTTTGAAAACTATGGCAGGTGAGATTTTCTGCCTAATTATATAAGAAGATTTCTCTAAAAATACACATTATTTCAATGACTTATTGGCTGTGAAATAAGTTAAGGGTATTTCAAATGGCTTGTCTGCAAAGAAAGGTGAGATGTAGGGAATCACAGAAAGTCGAGGGGAAAATAGGTCAATATATACATTGCTATATGGTGAACTAAACCTTAGGCCAGCAACAATGGAGAGGACCTGACCCTTAGAAACTTACAAGTAAGCTGGAATCTTCAAAAGTTCAAATCTTTATAAGTAAAATATTTATTAAAATGAATAACCAAGTGTTTTAATTGACATCAGAAGATCAAAACAATAAACCCTGAGAACATAGAAAAAAGATAAATAAAGATATGAGCAGAACTTAATACAACAGAAAACGTATAAAATTGAGGTGATTTAGTAAGTCCAAAGAATCTTCTTTGAAAAGATTGAAAAGACACACTTTGATTAAGGAAAACAAAAACATAAGTAAAGAATATACAGAAAGAATCAGGACAATGTTATAGCAGAGAATATATGAAATGCCAGTAAATTTGAACATTTCTGTAAAGTGGACCATTTCCTAGCTCCTAAAGTTTACCAAACCTGACACAAGAGGAAATCATTTAAGGTCATCATGTCTGCCCTTGGCATACTCGGAACGCCCTGGCCTCAGGATGCAGCCTCTGTAGTCCATGGTAACCTGCGGAGAGGGGGCGGGGCTGAGGGTGGTTGGAACTCTGCCCTCACTGAAGGAGTGGGTGTGGCCATCTCTGCTGTGACTGAACAAAGGGCAGGGGAGCAGGGGTCCCAGGGCAGGGCCCTCAGAGCCCGGCAGGTCCAGTGGGTTGTCACAAGCATTTAGGCCCAGGCCAAAGGGCGCCTTCTTTGTCTGCACAGCTGCCCAAACTCTCACCTTTCCACTCAGGCCGACCTCTTACTTGAAGTGTGTGTGGAACCTGTCCTCACAGTACACCTCGCTGCACAGCTAACCATAGGTCTGGGCATCATAGCTTCCTGCCAGGTGACCGAAGTTCGCAGGCAGATGTGTCCCAGGGACACATGCAAAGAGGCTCCTGCCCGGGCCACAGGCTGCCCACTGCCCCTGCCCCAGATCGGGGGCCACCAATCAGCCCTGTCGGAGTCCCCTTCCTCTAGAGGGAGTATTGGACCAACACTTGTAGAAAACGGTGTCCTCGTGGGCAACTCATTGGAGGGACACAAATAAATCTTTGCTGTCTTTCTGCGGAAGATTACGAGCGTTCACACCTAAGCGTCTTACAAGGTCAGCTGTTTAGCTAAACATGAGCTCATGATCTAAATTTACACAATAATGAAGAAATCAGCTACGAGGGGAGACAATCAGTAAAGACTATCAATACCAGAATTAGATTCCCAAGGCCATCCATCAATTGTTGGAATAATCAGGTGCAAGGCAGAATATATACATAAAACTGGACCTGAAACAAGGAACAAGGATGTTTTCAAAGACTGGTAGGATCTCTACATGTCATTGATAAAGCTAAATACTCAAAGGTTGTGTAATACAACAGATTAAGCATTGAGAAGAGTGAAATTATGCTGTTTTGAAAACTATGGCAGGTGAGATTTTCTGCCTAATTATATAAGAAGATTTCTCTAAAAATACACATTATTTCAATGACTTATTGGCTGTGAAATAAGTTAAGGGTATTTCAAATGGCTTGTCTGCAAAGAAAGGTGAGATGTAGGGAATCACAGAAAGTCGAGGGGAAAATAGGTCAATATATACATTGCTATATGGTGAACTAAACCTCAGGCCAGCAACAATGGAGAGGACCTGACCCTTAGAAACTTACAAGTAAGCTGGAATCTTCAAAAGTTCAAATCTTTATAAGTAAAATATTTATTAAAATGAATAACCAAGTGTTTTAATTGACATCAGAAGATCAAAACAATAAACCCTGAGAACATAGAAAAAAGATAAATAAAGATATGAGCAGAACTTAATACACCAGAAAACGTATAAAATTGAGGTGATTTAGTAAGTCCAAAGAATCTTCTCTGAAAAGATTGAAAAGACACACTTTGATTAAGGAAAACAAAAACATAAGTAAAGAATATACAGAAAGAATCAGGACAATGTTATAGCAGAGAATATATGAAATGCCAGTAAATTTGTACATTTCTGTAAAGTGGACCATTTCCTAGCTCCTAAAGTTTACCAAACCTGACACAAGAGGAAATCATTTAAGGTCATCATGCCTGCCCTTGGCATTCTCGGAACGCCCTGGCCTCAGGATGCAGCCTCTGTAGTCCTTGGTAACCTGCGGAGAGGGGGCGGGGCTGAGGGTGGTTGGAACTCTGCCCTCACTGAAGGAGTGGGTGTGGCCATCTCTGCTGTGACTGAACAAAAGGCAGGGGAGCAGGGGTCCAGGGCAGGGCCCTCAGAGCCCGGCAGGTCCAGTGGGGTGTCACAAGCATTTAGGCCCAGGCCAAAGGGCGCCTTCTTTGTCTGCACAGCTGCCCAAACTCTCACCTTTCCACTCAGGCCGACCTCTTACTTGAAGTGTGTGTGGAACCTGTCCTCACAGTACACCTCGCTGCACAGCTAACCATAGGTCTGGGCATCGTAGCTTCCTGCCAGGTGACCGAAGTTCGCAGGCAGATGTGTCCCAGGGACACATGCAAAGAGGCTCCTGCTCGGGCCACAGGCTGCCCACTGCCCCTGCCCCAGATCGGGGGCCACAAATCAGCCCTGTCGGAGTCCCCTTCCTCTAGAGGGAGTATTGGACCAACACTTGTAGAAAACGGTGTCCTCGTGGGCAACTCATTGGAGGGACACAAATAAATATTTGCCGTCTTTCTGCGGAAGCTTACGAGCGTTCACACATAAGCGTCTTACAAGGTCAGCTGTTTAGCTAAACATGAGCTCATGATCTAAATTTACACAATAATGAAGAAATCAGCTACGAGGGGAGACAATCAGTAAAGACTATCAATACCAGAATTAGATTCCCAAGGCCATCCATCAATTGTTGGAATAATCAGGTGCAAGGCAGAATATATACATAAAACTGGAACTGAAACAAGGAACAAGGATGTTTTCAAAGACTGGTAGGATCTCTAAAACATTTTTAAAGTACATGTCATTGGTAAAGCTAAATACTCAAAGGTTGTGTAATACAACAGATTAAGCATTGAGAAGAGTGAAATTATGCTGTTTTGAAAACTATGGCAGGTGAGATTTTCTGCCTAATTATATAAGAAGATTTCTCTAAAAATACACATTAATTCAATGACTTATTGGCTGTGAAATAAGTTAAGGGTATTTCAAATGGCTTGTCTGCAAAGAAAGGTGAGATGTAGGGAATCACAGAGAGTCGAGGGGAAAATAGGTCAATATATACATTGCTATATGGTGAACTAAACCTTAGGCCAGCAACAATGGAGAGGACCTGACCCTTAGAAACTTACAAGTAAGCTGGAATCTTCAAAAGTTCAAATCTTTATAAGTAAAATATTTATTAAAATGAATAACCAAGTGTTTTAATTGACATCAGAAGATCAAAACAATAATCCCTGAGAACATAGAAAAAAGATAAATAAAGATATGAGCAGAACTTAATACAACAGAAAAGGTATAAAATTGAGGTGATTTAGTAAGTCCAAAGAATCTTCTTTGAAAAGATTGAAAAGACACACTTTGATTAAGGAAAACAAAAACATCAGTAAAGAATATACAGAAAGAATCAGGACAATGTTATAGCAGAGAATATATGAAATGCCAGTAAATTTGAACATTTCTGTAAAGTGGACCATTTCCTAGCTCCTAAAGTTTACCAAACCTGACACAAGAGGAAATCATTTAAGGTCATCATGTCTGCCCTTGGCATTCTCGGAACGCCCTGGCCTCAGGATGCAGCCTCTGTAGTCCATGGTAACCTGCGGAGAGGGGGCGGGGCTGAGGGTGGTTGGAACTCTGCCCTCACTGAAGGAGTGGGTGTGGCCATCTCTGCTGTGACTGAACAAAAGGCAGGGGAGCAGGTGTCCAGTGCAGGGCCCTCAGAGCACGGCAGGTCCAGTGGGGTGTCACAAGCGTTTAGGCCCAGGCCAAAGGGCGCCTTCTTTGTCTGCACAGCTGCCCAAACTCTCACCTTTCCACTCAGGCCGACCTCTTACTTGAAGTGTGTGTGGAACCTGTCCTCACAGTACACCTCGCTGCACAGCTAACCATAGGTCTGGGCATCGTAGCTTCCTGCCAGGTGACCGAAGTACGCAGGCAGATGTGTCCCAGGGACACATGCAAAGAGGCTCCTGCCCGGGCCACAGGCTGCCCACAGTCCCTGCCCCAGATCGGGGGCCGCCAATCAGCCCTGTCGGAGTCCCCTGCCTCCAGAGGGAGTATTGGACCAGCACTTGTAGAAAACGGTGTCCTCGTGGGCAACTCATTGGAGGGACACAAATAAATCTTTGCCGTCTTTCTGCGGAATCTTACGATTGTTCACAGCTAAGCGTCTTACAAGGTCAGCTGTTTAGCTAAACATGAGCTCATGATCTAAATTTACACAATAATGAAGAAATCAGCTACGAGGGGAGACAATCAGTAAAGACTATCAATACCAGAATTAGATTCCCAAGGCCATCCATCAATTGTTGGAATAATCAGGTGCAAGGCAGAATATATACATAAAACTGGAACTGAAACAAGGAACAAGGATGTTTTCAAAGACTGGTAGGATCTCTAAAACATTTTTAAAGTACATGTCATTGGTAAAGCTAAATACTCAAAGGTTGTGTAATACAACAGATTAAGCATTGAGAAGAGTGAAATTATGCTGTTTTGAAAACTATGGCAGGTGAGATTTTCTGCCTAATTATATAAGAAGATTTCTCTAAAAATACACATTAATTCAATGACTTATTGGCTGTGAAATAAGTTAAGGGTATTTCAAATGGCTTGTCTGCAAAGAAAGGTGAGATGTAGGGAATCACAGAGAGTCGAGGGGAAAATAGGTCAATATATACATTGCTATATGGTGAACTAAACCTTAGGCCAGCAACAATGGAGAGGACCTGACCCTTAGAAACTTACAAGTAAGCTGGAATCTTCAAAAGTTCAAATCTTTATAAGTAAAATATTTATTAAAATGAATAACCAAGTGTTTTAATTGACATCAGAAGATCAAAACAATAAACCCTGAGAACATAGAAAAAAGATAAATAAAGATATGAGCAGAACTTAATACAACAGAAAAGGTATAAAATTGAGGTGATTTAGTAAGTCCAAAGAATCTTCTTTGAAAAGATTGAAAAGACACACTTTGATTAAGGAAAACAAAAACATCAGTAAAGAATATACAGAAAGAATCAGGACAATGTTATAGCAGAGAATATATGAAATGCCAGTAAATTTGAACATTTCTGTAAAGTGGACCATTTCCTAGCTCCTAAAGTTTACCAAACCTGACACAAGAGGAAATCATTTAAGGTCATCATGTCTGCCCTTGGCATTCTCGGAACGCCCTGGCCTCAGGATGCAGCCTCTGTAGTCCATGGTAACCTGCGGAGAGGGGGCGGGGCTGAGGGTGGTTGGAACTCTGCCCTCACTGAAGGAGTGGGTGTGGCCATCTCTGCTGTGACTGAACAAAAGGCAGGGGAGCAGGGGTCCAGTGCAGGGCCCTCAGAGCACGGCAGGTCCAGTGGGGTGTCACAAGCGTTTAGGCCCAGGCCAAAGGGCGCCTTCTTTGTCTGCACAGCTGCCCAAACTCTCACCTTTCCACTCAGGCCGACCTCTTACTTGAAGTGTGTGTGGAACCTGTCCTCACAGTACACCTCGCTGCACAGCTAACCATAGGTCTGGGCATCGTAGCTTCCTGCCAGGTGACCGAAGTACGCAGGCAGATGTGTCCCAGGGACACATGCAAAGAGGCTCCTGCCCGGGCCACAGGCTGCCCACAGTCCCTGCCCCAGATCGGGGGCCGCCAATCAGCCCTGTCGGAGTCCCCTGCCTCCAGAGGGAGTATTGGACCAACACTTGTAGAAAACGGTGTCCTCGTGGGCAACTCATTGGAGGGACACAAATAAATCTTTGCCGTCTTTCTGCGGAATCTTACGATTGTTCACAGCTAAGCGTCTTACAAGGTCAGCTGTTTAGCTAAACATGAGCTCATGATCTAAATTTACACAATAATGAAGAAATCAGCTACGAGGGGAGACAATCAGTAAAGACTATCAATACCAGAATTAGATTCCCAAGGCCATCCATCAATTGTTGGAATAATCAGGTGCAAGGCAGAATATATACATAAAACTGGAACTGAAACAAGGAACAAGGATGTTTTCAAAGACTGGTAGGATCTCTAAAACATTTTTAAAGTACATGTCATTGGTAAAGCTAAATACTCAAAGATTGTGTAATACAACAGATTAAGCATTGAGAAGAGTGAAATTATGCTGTTTTGAAAACTATGGCAGGTGAGATTTTCTGCCTAATTATATAAGAAGATTTCTCTAAAAATACACATTAATTCAATGACTTATTGGCTGTGAAATAAGTTAAGGGTATTTCAAATGGCTTGTCTGCAAAGAAAGGTGAGATGTAGGGAATCACAGAGAGTCGAGGGGAAAATAGGTCAATATATACATTGCTATATGGTGAACTAAACCTTAGGCCAGCAACAATGGAGAGGACCTGACCCTTAGAAACTTACAAGTAAGCTGGAATCTTCAAAAGTTCAAATCTTTATAAGTAAAATATTTATTAAAATGAATAACCAAGTGTTTTAATTGACATCAGAAGATCAAAACAATAATCCCTGAGAACATAGAAAAAAGATAAATAAAGATATGAGCAGAACTTAATACAACAGAAAAGGTATAAAATTGAGGTGATTTAGTAAGTCCAAAGAATCTTCTTTGAAAAGATTGAAAAGACACACTTTGATTAAGGAAAACAAAAACATCAGTAAAGAATATACAGAAAGAATCAGGACAATGTTATAGCAGAGAATATATGAAATGCCAGTAAATTTGAACATTTCTGTAAAGTGGACCATTTCCTAGCTCCTAAAGTTTACCAAACCTGACACAAGAGGAAATCATTTAAGGTCATCATGTCTGCCCTTGGCATTCTCGGAACGCCCTGGCCTCAGGATGCAGCCTCTGTAGTCCATGGTAACCTGCGGAGAGGGGGCGGGGCTGAGGGTGGTTGGAACTCTGCCCTCACTGAAGGAGTGGGTGTGGCCATCTCTGCTGTGACTGAACAAAAGGCAGGGGAGCAGGGGTCCAGTGCAGGGCCCTCAGAGCACGGCAGGTCCAGTGGGGTGTCACAAGCGTTTAGGCCCAGGCCAAAGGGCGCCTTCTTTGTCTGCACATCTGCCCAAACTCTCACCTTTCCACTCAGGCCGACCACTTACTTGAAGTGTGTGTGGAACCTGTCCTCACAGTACACCTCGCTGCACAGCTAACCATAGGTCTGGGCATCGTAGCTTCCTGCCAGGTGACCGAAGTACGCAGGCAGATGTGTCCCAGGGACACATGCAAAGAGGCTCCTGCCCGGGCCACAGGCTGCCCACAGTCCCTGCCCCAGATCGGGGGCCGCCAATCAGCCCTGTCGGAGTCCCCTGCCTCCAGAGGGAGTATTGGACCAACACTTGTAGAAAACGGTGTCCTCGTGGGCAACTCATTGGAGGGACACAAATAAATCTTTGCCGTCTTTCTGCGGAATCTTACGATTGTTCACAGCTAAGCGTCTTACAAGGTCAGCTGTTTAGCTAAACATGAGCTCATGATCTAAATTTACACAATAATGAAGAAATCAGCTACGAGGGGAGACAATCAGTAAAGACTATCAATACCAGAATTAGATTCCCAAGGCCATCCATCAATTGTTGGAATAATCAGGTGCAAGGCAGAATATATACATAAAACTGGAACTGAAACAAGGAACAAGGATGTTTTCAAAGACTGGTAGGATCTCTAAAACATTTTTAAAGTACATGTCATTGGTAAAGCTAAATACTCAAAGGTTGTGTAATACAACAGATTAAGCATTGAGAAGAGTGAAATTATGCTGTTTTGAAAACTATGGCAGGTGAGATTTTCTGCCTAATTATATAAGAAGATTTCTCTAAAAATACACATTAATTCAATGACTTATTGGCTGTGAAATAAGTTAAGGGTATTTCAAATGGCTTGTCTGCAAAGAAAGGTGAGATGTAGGGAATCACAGAGAGTCGAGGGGAAAATAGGTCAATATATACATTGCTATATGGTGAACTAAACCTTAGGCCAGCAACAATGGAGAGGACCTGACCCTTAGAAACTTACAAGTAAGCTGGAATCTTCAAAAGTTCAAATCTTTATAAGTAAAATATTTATTAAAATGAATAACCAAGTGTTTTAATTGACATCAGAAGATCAAAACAATAAACCCTGAGAACATAGAAAAAAGATAAATAAAGATATGAGCAGAACTTAATACAACAGAAAAGGTATAAAATTGAGGTGATTTAGTAAGTCCAAAGAATCTTCTTTGAAAAGATTGAAAAGACACACTTTGATAAAGGAAAACAAAAACATAAGTAAAGAATATACAGAAAGAATCAGGACAATGTTATAGCAGAGAGTATATGAAATGCCAGTAAATTTGAACATTTCTGTAAAGTGGACCATTTCCTAGCTCCTAAAGTTTACCAAACCTGACACAAGAGGAAATCATTTAAGGTCATCATGTCTGCCCTTGGCATTCTCGGAACGCCCTGGCCTCAGGATGCAGCCTCTGTAGTCCATGGTAACCTGCGGAGAGGGGGCGGGGCTGAGGGTGGTTGGAACTCTGCCCTCACTGAAGGAGTGTGTGTGGCCATCTCTGCTGTGACTGAACAAAGGGCAGGGGAGCAGGGGGCCCAGTGCAGGGCCCTCAGAGCACGGCAGGTCCAGTGGGCTGTCACAAGCATTTAGGCCCAGGACAAAGGGCGCCTTCTTTGTGTGCACTGCTGCCCAAACTCTCACCTTTCCACTCAGGCCGACCTCTTACTTGAAGTGTGTGTGGAACATGCCCTCACAGTACACCTCACTGCACAGCTAACCATAGGTCTGGGCATCGTAGTTTCCTGCCAGGTGATCGAAGTTCGCAGGCAGATGTGTCCCAGGGACACATGCAAAGAGGCTCCTGCCCGGGCCACAGGCTGCCCACTGCCCCTGCCCCAGATCGGGGGCCGCCAATCAGCCCTGTCGGAATCCCCTGCCTCTAGAGGGAGTATTGGACCAACACTTGAAGAAAACGATGTCCTCGTGGGCAACTCATTGGAGGGACACAAATAAATCTTTGCCGACTTTCTGCTGAAGCTTACGAGCGTTCAAACCTAAGCGTCTTACAAGGTCAGCTGTTTAGCTAAACATGAGCTCATGATTTAAATTTACACAATAATGAAGAAATCAGCTACGAGGGGAGACAATCAGTAAAGACTATCAATACCAGAATTAGATTCCCAAGGCCATCCATCAATTGTTGGAATAATCAGGTGCACGGAAGAATATATACATAAAACTGGACCTGAAACAAGGAACAAGGATGTTTTCAAAGACTGGTAGGATCTCTACATGTCATTGATAAAGCTAAATACTCAAAGGTTGTGTAATACAACAGATTAAGCATTGAGAAGAGTGAAATTATGCTGTTTTGAAAACTATGGCAGGTGAGATTTTCTGCCTAATTATATAAGAAGATTTCTCTAAAAATACACATTATTTCAATGACTTATTGGCTGTGAAATAAGTTAAGGGTATTTCAAATGGCTTGTCTGCAAAGAAAGGTGAGATGTAGGGAATCACAGAAAGTCGAGGGGAAAATAGGTCAATATATACATTGCTATATGGTGAACTAAACCTTAGGCCAGCAACAATGGAGAGGACCTGACCCTTAGAAACTTACAAGTAAGCTGGAATCTTCAAAAGTTCAAATCTTTATAAGTAAAATATTTATTAAAATGAATAACCAAGTGTTTTAATTGACATCAGAAGATCAAAACAATAAACCCTGAGAACATAGAAAAAAGATAAATAAAGATATGAGCAGAACTTAATACACCAGAAAACGTATAAAATTGAGGTGATTTAGTAAGTCCAAAGAATCTTCTCTGAAAAGATTGAAAAGACACACTTTGATTAAGGAAAACAAAAACATAAGTAAAGAATATACAGAAAGAATCAGGACAATGTTATAGCAGAGAATATATGAAATGCCAGTAAATTTGAACATTTCTGTAAAGTGGACCATTTCCTAGCTCCTAAAGTTTACCAAACCTGACACAAGAGGAAATCATTTAAGGTCATCATGCCTGCCCTTGGCATTCTCGGAACGCCCTGGCCTCAGGATGCAGCCTCTGTAGTCCTTGGTAACCTGCGGAGAGGGGGCGGGGCTGAGGGTGGTTGGAACTCTGCCCTCACTGAAGGAGTGGGTGTGGCCATCTCTGCTGTGACTGAACAAAAGGCAGGGGAGCAGGGGTCCAGGGCAGGGCCCTCAGAGCCCGGCAGGTCCAGTGGGGTGTCACAAGCATTTAGGCCCAGGCCAAAGGGCGCCTTCTTTGTCTGCACAGCTGCCCAAACTCTCACCTTTCCACTCAGGCCGACCTCTTACTTGAAGTGTGTGTGGAACCTGTCCTCACAGTACACCTCGCTGCACAGCTAACCATAGGTCTGGGCATCGTAGCTTCCTGCCAGGTGACCGAAGTTCGCAGGCAGATGTGTCCCAGGGACACATGCAAAGAGGCTCCTGCTCGGGCCACAGGCTGCCCACTGCCCCTGCCCCAGATCGGGGGCCACAAATCAGCCCTGTCGGAGTCCCCTTCCTCTAGAGGGAGTATTGGACCAACACTTGTAGAAAACGGTGTCCTCGTGGGCAACTCATTGGAGGGACACAAATAAATATTTGCCGTCTTTCTGCGGAAGCTTACGAGCGTTCACACATAAGCGTCTTACAAGGTCAGCTGTTTAGCTAAACATGAGCTCATGATCTAAATTTACACAATAATGAAGAAATCAGCTACGAGGGGAGACAATCAGTAAAGACTATCAATACCAGAATTAGATTCCCAAGGCCATCCATCAATTGTTGGAATAATCAGGTGCAAGGCAGAATATATACATAAAACTGGAACTGAAACAAGGAACAAGGATGTTTTCAAAGACTGGTAGGATCTCTAAAACATTTTTAAAGTACATGTCATTGGTAAAGCTAAATACTCAAAGGTTGTGTAATACAACAGATTAAGCATTGAGAAGAGTGAAATTATGCTGTTTTGAAAACTATGGCAGGTGAGATTTTCTGCCTAATTATATAAGAAGATTTCTCTAAAAATACACATTAATTCAATGACTTATTGGCTGTGAAATAAGTTAAGGGTATTTCAAATAACTTGTCTGCAAAGAAAGGTGAGATGTAGGGAATCACAGAGAGTCGAGGGGAAAATAGGTCAATATATACATTGCTATATGGTGAACTAAACCTTAGGCCAGCAACAATGGAGAGGACCTGACCCTTAGAAACTTACAAGTAAGCTGGAATCTTCAAAAGTTCAAATCTTTATAAGTAAAATATTTATTAAAATGAATAACCAAGTGTTTTAATTGACATCAGAAGATCAAAACAATAATCCCTGAGAACATAGAAAAAAGATAAATAAAGATATGAGCAGAACTTAATACAACAGAAAAGGTATAAAATTGAGGTGATTTAGTAAGTCCAAAGAATCTTCTTTGAAAAGATTGAAAAGACACACTTTGATTAAGGAAAACAAAAACATCAGTAAAGAATATACAGAAAGAATCAGGACAATGTTATAGCAGAGAATATATGAAATGCCAGTAAATTTGAACATTTCTGTAAAGTGGACCATTTCCTAGCTCCTAAAGTTTACCAAACCTGACACAAGAGGAAATCATTTAAGGTCATCATGTCTGCCCTTGGCATTCTCGGAACGCCCTGGCCTCAGGATGCAGCCTCTGTAGTCCATGGTAACCTGCGGAGAGGGGGCGGGGCTGAGGGTGGTTGGAACTCTGCCCTCACTGAAGGAGTGGGTGTGGCCATCTCTGCTGTGACTGAACAAAAGGCAGGGGAGCAGGTGTCCAGTGCAGGGCCCTCAGAGCACGGCAGGTCCAGTGGGGTGTCACAAGCGTTTAGGCCCAGGCCAAAGGGCGCCTTCTTTGTCTGCACAGCTGCCCAAACTCTCACCTTTCCACTCAGGCCGACCTCTTACTTGAAGTGTGTGTGGAACCTGTCCTCACAGTACACCTCGCTGCACAGCTAACCATAGGTCTGGGCATCGTAGCTTCCTGCCAGGTGACCGAAGTACGCAGGCAGATGTGTCCCAGGGACACATGCAAAGAGGCTCCTGCCCGGGCCACAGGCTGCCCACAGTCCCTGCCCCAGATCGGGGGCCGCCAATCAGCCCTGTCGGAGTCCCCTGCCTCCAGAGGGAGTATTGGACCAGCACTTGTAGAAAACGGTGTCCTCGTGGGCAACTCATTGGAGGGACACAAATAAATCTTTGCCGTCTTTCTGCGGAATCTTATGATTGTTCACAGCTAAGCGTCTTACAAGGTCAGCTGTTTAGCTAAACATGAGCTCATGATCTAAATTTACACAATAATGAAGAAATCAGCTACGAGGGGAGACAATCAGTAAAGACTATCAATACCAGAATTAGATTCCCAAGGCCATCCATCAATTGTTGGAATAATCAGGTGCAAGGCAGAATATATACATAAAACTGGAACTGAAACAAGGAACAAGGATGTTTTCAAAGACTGGTAGGATCTCTAAAACATTTTTAAAGTACATGTCATTGGTAAAGCTAAATACTCAAAGGTTGTGTAATACAACAGATTAAGCATTGAGAAGAGTGAAATTATGCTGTTTTGAAAACTATGGCAGGTGAGATTTTCTGCCTAATTATATAAGAAGATTTCTCTAAAAATACACATTAATTCAATGACTTATTGGCTGTGAAATAAGTTAAGGGTATTTCAAATGGCTTGTCTGCAAAGAAAGGTGAGATGTAGGGAATCACAGAGAGTCGAGGGGAAAATAGGTCAATATATACATTGCTATATGGTGAACTAAACCTTAGGCCAGCAACAATGGAGAGGACCTGACCCTTAGAAACTTACAAGTAAGCTGGAATCTTCAAAAGTTCAAATCTTTATAAGTAAAATATTTATTAAAATGAATAACCAAGTGTTTTAATTGACATCAGAAGATCAAAACAATAAACCCTGAGAACATAGAAAAAAGATAAATAAAGATATGAGCAGAACTTAATACAACAGAAAACGTATAAAATTGAGGTGATTTAGTAAGTCCAAAGAATCTTCTTTGAAAAGATTGAAAAGACACACTTTGATTAAGGAAAACAAAAACATCAGTAAAGAATATACAGAAAGAATCAGGACAATGTTATAGCAGAGAATATATGAAATGCCAGTAAATTTGAACATTTCTGTAAAGTGGACCATTTCCTAGCTCCTAAAGTTTACCAAACCTGACACAAGAGGAAATCATTTAAGGTCATCATGTCTGCCCTTGGCATTCTCGGAACGCCCTGGCCTCAGGATGCAGCCTCTGTAGTCCATGGTAACCTGCGGAGAGGGGGCGGGGCTGAGGGTGGTTGGAACTCTGCCCTCACTGAAGGAGTGGGTGTGGCCATCTCTGCTGTGACTGAACAAAAGGCAGGGGAGCAGGGGTCCAGTGCAGGGCCCTCAGAGCACGGCAGGTCCAGTGGGGTGTCACAAGCGTTTAGGCCCAGGCCAAAGGGCGCCTTCTTTGTCTGCACAGCTGCCCAAACTCTCACCTTTCCACTCAGGCCGACCTCTTACTTGAAGTGTGTGTGGAACCTGTCCTCACAGTACACCTCGCTGCACAGCTAACCATAGGTCTGGGCATCGTAGCTTCCTGCCAGGTGACCGAAGTACGCAGGCAGATGTGTCCCAGGGACACATGCAAAGAGGCTCCTGCCCGGGCCACAGGCTGCCCACAGTCCCTGCCCCAGATCGGGGGCCGCCAATCAGCCCTGTCGGAGTCCCCTGCCTCCAGAGGGAGTATTGGACCAACACTTGTAGAAAACGGTGTCCTCGTGGGCAACTCATTGGAGGGACACAAATAAATCTTTGCCGTCTTTCTGCGGAATCTTACGATTGTTCACAGCTAAGCGTCTTACAAGGTCAGCTGTTTAGCTAAACATGAGCTCATGATCTAAATTTACACAATAATGAAGAAATCAGCTACGAGGGGAGACAATCAGTAAAGACTATCAATACCAGAATTAGATTCCCAAGGCCATCCATCAATTGTTGGAATAATCAGGTGCAAGGCAGAATATATACATAAAACTGGAACTGAAACAAGGAACAAGGATGTTTTCAAAGACTGGTAGGATCTCTAAAACATTTTTAAAGTACATGTCATTGGTAAAGCTAAATACTCAAAGATTGTGTAATACAACAGATTAAGCATTGAGAAGAGTGAAATTATGCTGTTTTGAAAACTATGGCAGGTGAGATTTTCTGCCTAATTATATAAGAAGATTTCTCTAAAAATACACATTAATTCAATGACTTATTGGCTGTGAAATAAGTTAAGGGTATTTCAAATGGCTTGTCTGCAAAGAAAGGTGAGATGTAGGGAATCACAGAGAGTCGAGGGGAAAATAGGTCAATATATACATTGCTATATGGTGAACTAAACCTTAGGCCAGCAACAATGGAGAGGACCTGACCCTTAGAAACTTACAAGTAAGCTGGAATCTTCAAAAGTTCAAATCTTTATAAGTAAAATATTTATTAAAATGAATAACCAAGTGTTTTAATTGACATCAGAAGATCAAAACAATAATCCCTGAGAACATAGAAAAAAGATAAATAAAGATATGAGCAGAACTTAATACAACAGAAAAGGTATAAAATTGAGGTGATTTAGTAAGTCCAAAGAATCTTCTTTGAAAAGATTGAAAAGACACACTTTGATTAAGGAAAACAAAAACATCAGTAAAGAATATACAGAAAGAATCAGGACAATGTTATAGCAGAGAATATATGAAATGCCAGTAAATTTGAACATTTCTGTAAAGTGGACCATTTCCTAGCTCCTAAAGTTTACCAAACCTGACACAAGAGGAAATCATTTAAGGTCATCATGTCTGCCCTTGGCATTCTCGGAACGCCCTGGCCTCAGGATGCAGCCTCTGTAGTCCATGGTAACCTGCGGAGAGGGGGCGGGGCTGAGGGTGGTTGGAACTCTGCCCTCACTGAAGGAGTGGGTGTGGCCATCTCTGCTGTGACTGAACAAAAGGCAGGGGAGCAGGGGTCCAGTGCAGGGCCCTCAGAGCACGGCAGGTCCAGTGGGGTGTCACAAGCGTTTAGGCCCAGGCCAAAGGGCGCCTTCTTTGTCTGCACATCTGCCCAAACTCTCACCTTTCCACTCAGGCCGACCACTTACTTGAAGTGTGTGTGGAACCTGTCCTCACAGTACACCTCGCTGCACAGCTAACCATAGGTCTGGGCATCGTAGCTTCCTGCCAGGTGACCGAAGTACGCAGGCAGATGTGTCCCAGGGACACATGCAAAGAGGCTCCTGCCCGGGCCACAGGCTGCCCACAGTCCCTGCCCCAGATCGGGGGCCGCCAATCAGCCCTGTCGGAGTCCCCTGCCTCCAGAGGGAGTATTGGACCAACACTTGTAGAAAACGGTGTCCTCGTGGGCAACTCATTGGAGGGACACAAATAAATCTTTGCCGTCTTTCTGCGGAATCTTACGATTGTTCACAGCTAAGCGTCTTACAAGGTCAGCTGTTTAGCTAAACATGAGCTCATGATCTAAATTTACACAATAATGAAGAAATCAGCTACGAGGGGAGACAATCAGTAAAGACTATCAATACCAGAATTAGATTCCCAAGGCCATCCATCAATTGTTGGAATAATCAGGTGCAAGGCAGAATATATACATAAAACTGGAACTGAAACAAGGAACAAGGATGTTTTCAAAGACTGGTAGGATCTCTAAAACATTTTTAAAGTACATGTCATTGGTAAAGCTAAATACTCAAAGGTTGTGTAATACAACAGATTAAGCATTGAGAAGAGTGAAATTATGCTGTTTTGAAAACTATGGCAGGTGAGATTTTCTGCCTAATTATATAAGAAGATTTCTCTAAAAATACACATTAATTCAATGACTTATTGGCTGTGAAATAAGTTAAGGGTATTTCAAATGGCTTGTCTGCAAAGAAAGGTGAGATGTAGGGAATCACAGAGAGTCGAGGGGAAAATAGGTCAATATATACATTGCTATATGGTGAACTAAACCTTAGGCCAGCAACAATGGAGAGGACCTGACCCTTAGAAACTTACAAGTAAGCTGGAATCTTCAAAAGTTCAAATCTTTATAAGTAAAATATTTATTAAAATGAATAACCAAGTGTTTTAATTGACATCAGAAGATCAAAACAATAAACCCTGAGAACATAGAAAAAAGATAAATAAAGATATGAGCAGAACTTAATACAACAGAAAAGGTATAAAATTGAGGTGATTTAGTAAGTCCAAAGAATCTTCTTTGAAAAGATTGAAAAGACACACTTTGATAAAGGAAAACAAAAACATAAGTAAAGAATATACAGAAAGAATCAGGACAATGTTATAGCAGAGAGTATATGAAATGCCAGTAAATTTGAACATTTCTGTAAAGTGGACCATTTCCTAGCTCCTAAAGTTTACCAAACCTGACACAAGAGGAAATCATTTAAGGTCATCATGTCTGCCCTTGGCATTCTCGGAACGCCCTGGCCTCAGGATGCAGCCTCTGTAGTCCATGGTAACCTGCGGAGAGGGGGCGGGGCTGAGGGTGGTTGGAACTCTGCCCTCACTGAAGGAGTGTGTGTGGCCATCTCTGCTGTGACTGAACAAAGGGCAGGGGAGCAGGGGGCCCAGTGCAGGGCCCTCAGAGCACGGCAGGTCCAGTGGGCTGTCACAAGCATTTAGGCCCAGGACAAAGGGCGCCTTCTTTGTGTGCACTGCTGCCCAAACTCTCACCTTTCCACTCAGGCCGACCTCTTACTTGAAGTGTGTGTGGAACATGCCCTCACAGTACACCTCACTGCACAGCTAACCATAGGTCTGGGCATCGTAGTTTCCTGCCAGGTGATCGAAGTTCGCAGGCAGATGTGTCCCAGGGACACATGCAAAGAGGCTCCTGCCCGGGCCACAGGCTGCCCACTGCCCCTGCCCCAGATCGGGGGCCGCCAATCAGCCCTGTCGGAATCCCCTGCCTCTAGAGGGAGTATTGGACCAACACTTGAAGAAAACGATGTCCTCGTGGGCAACTCATTGGAGGGACACAAATAAATCTTTGCCGACTTTCTGCTGAAGCTTACGAGCGTTCAAACCTAAGCGTCTTACAAGGTCAGCTGTTTAGCTAAACATGAGCTCATGATTTAAATTTACACAATAATGAAGAAATCAGCTACGAGGGGAGACAATCAGTAAAGACTATCAATACCAGAATTAGATTCCCAAGGCCATCCATCAATTGTTGGAATAATCAGGTGCACGGAAGAATATATACATAAAACTGGACCTGAAACAAGGAACAAGGATGTTTTCAAAGACTGGTAGGATCTCTACATGTCATTGATAAAGCTAAATACTCAAAGGTTGTGTAATACAACAGATTAAGCATTGAGAAGAGTGAAATTATGCTGTTTTGAAAACTATGGCAGGTGAGATTTTCTGCCTAATTATATAAGAAGATTTCTCTAAAAATACACATTATTTCAATGACTTATTGGCTGTGAAATAAGTTAAGGGTATTTCAAATGGCTTGTCTGCAAAGAAAGGTGAGATGTAGGGAATCACAGAAAGTCGAGGGGAAAATAGGTCAATATATACATTGCTATATGGTGAACTAAACCTTAGGCCAGCAACAATGGAGAGGACCTGACCCTTAGAAACTTACAAGTAAGCTGGAATCTTCAAAAGTTCAAATCTTTATAAGTAAAATATTTATTAAAATGAATAACCAAGTGTTTTAATTGACATCAGAAGATCAAAACAATAAACCCTGAGAACATAGAAAAAAGATAAATAAAGATATGAGCAGAACTTAATACAACAGAAAACGTATAAAATTGAGGTGATTTAGTAAGTCCAAAGAATCTTCTTTGAAAAGATTGAAAAGACACACTTTGATTAAGGAAAACAAAAACATCAGTAAAGAATATACAGAAAGAATCAGGACAATGTTATAGCAGAGAATATATGAAATGCCAGTAAATTTGAACATTTCTGTAAAGTGGACCATTTCCTAGCTCCTAAAGTTTACCAAACCTGACACAAGAGGAAATCATTTAAGGTCATCATGTCTGCCCTTGGCATTCTCGGAACGCCCTGGCCTCAGGATGCAGCCTCTGTAGTCCATGGTAACCTGCGGAGAGGGGGCGGGGCTGAGGGTGGTTGGAACTCTGCCCTCACTGAAGGAGTGGGTGTGGCCATCTCTGCTGTGACTGAACAAAAGGCAGGGGAGCAGGGGTCCAGTGCAGGGCCCTCAGAGCACGGCAGGTCCAGTGGGGTGTCACAAGCGTTTAGGCCCAGGCCAAAGGGCGCCTTCTTTGTCTGCACAGCTGCCCAAACTCTCACCTTTCCACTCAGGCCGACCTCTTACTTGAAGTGTGTGTGGAACCTGTCCTCACAGTACACCTCGCTGCACAGCTAACCATAGGTCTGGGCATCGTAGCTTCCTGCCAGGTGACCGAAGTACGCAGGCAGATGTGTCCCAGGGACACATGCAAAGAGGCTCCTGCCCGGGCCACAGGCTGCCCACAGTCCCTGCCCCAGATCGGGGGCCGCCAATCAGCCCTGTCGGAGTCCCCTGCCTCCAGAGGGAGTATTGGACCAACACTTGTAGAAAACGGTGTCCTCGTGGGCAACTCATTGGAGGGACACAAATAAATCTTTGCCGTCTTTCTGCGGAATCTTACGATTGTTCACAGCTAAGCGTCTTACAAGGTCAGCTGTTTAGCTAAACATGAGCTCATGATCTAAATTTACACAATAATGAAGAAATCAGCTACGAGGGGAGACAATCAGTAAAGACTATCAATACCAGAATTAGATTCCCAAGGCCATCCATCAATTGTTGGAATAATCAGGTGCAAGGCAGAATATATACATAAAACTGGAACTGAAACAAGGAACAAGGATGTTTTCAAAGACTGGTAGGATCTCTAAAACATTTTTAAAGTACATGTCATTGGTAAAGCTAAATACTCAAAGATTGTGTAATACAACAGATTAAGCATTGAGAAGAGTGAAATTATGCTGTTTTGAAAACTATGGCAGGTGAGATTTTCTGCCTAATTATATAAGAAGATTTCTCTAAAAATACACATTAATTCAATGACTTATTGGCTGTGAAATAAGTTAAGGGTATTTCAAATGGCTTGTCTGCAAAGAAAGGTGAGATGTAGGGAATCACAGAGAGTCGAGGGGAAAATAGGTCAATATATACATTGCTATATGGTGAACTAAACCTTAGGCCAGCAACAATGGAGAGGACCTGACCCTTAGAAACTTACAAGTAAGCTGGAATCTTCAAAAGTTCAAATCTTTATAAGTAAAATATTTATTAAAATGAATAACCAAGTGTTTTAATTGACATCAGAAGATCAAAACAATAATCCCTGAGAACATAGAAAAAAGATAAATAAAGATATGAGCAGAACTTAATACAACAGAAAAGGTATAAAATTGAGGTGATTTAGTAAGTCCAAAGAATCTTCTTTGAAAAGATTGAAAAGACACACTTTGATTAAGGAAAACAAAAACATCAGTAAAGAATATACAGAAAGAATCAGGACAATGTTATAGCAGAGAATATATGAAATGCCAGTAAATTTGAACATTTCTGTAAAGTGGACCATTTCCTAGCTCCTAAAGTTTACCAAACCTGACACAAGAGGAAATCATTTAAGGTCATCATGTCTGCCCTTGGCATTCTCGGAACGCCCTGGCCTCAGGATGCAGCCTCTGTAGTCCATGGTAACCTGCGGAGAGGGGGCGGGGCTGAGGGTGGTTGGAACTCTGCCCTCACTGAAGGAGTGGGTGTGGCCATCTCTGCTGTGACTGAACAAAAGGCAGGGGAGCAGGGGTCCAGTGCAGGGCCCTCAGAGCACGGCAGGTCCAGTGGGGTGTCACAAGCGTTTAGGCCCAGGCCAAAGGGCGCCTTCTTTTTCTGCACATCTGCCCAAACTCTCACCTTTCCACTCAGGCCGACCACTTACTTGAAGTGTGTGTGGAACCTGTCCTCACAGTACACCTCGCTGCACAGCTAACCATAGGTCTGGGCATCGTAGCTTCCTGCCAGGTGACCGAAGTACGCAGGCAGATGTGTCCCAGGGACACATGCAAAGAGGCTCCTGCCCGGGCCACAGGCTGCCCACAGTCCCTGCCCCAGATCGGGGGCCGCCAATCAGCCCTGTCGGAGTCCCCTGCCTCCAGAGGGAGTATTGGACCAACACTTGTAGAAAACGGTGTCCTCGTGGGCAACTCATTGGAGGGACACAAATAAATCTTTGCCGTCTTTCTGCGGAATCTTACGATTGTTCACAGCTAAGCGTCTTACAAGGTCAGCTGTTTAGCTAAACATGAGCTCATGATCTAAATTTACACAATAATGAAGAAATCAGCTACGAGGGGAGACAATCAGTAAAGACTATCAATACCAGAATTAGATTCCCAAGGCCATCCATCAATTGTTGGAATAATCAGGTGCAAGGCAGAATATATACATAAAACTGGAACTGAAACAAGGAACAAGGATGTTTTCAAAGACTGGTAGGATCTCTAAAACATTTTTAAAGTACATGTCATTGGTAAAGCTAAATACTCAAAGGTTGTGTAATACAAAAGATTAAGCATTGAGAAGAGTGAAATTATGCTGTTTTGAAAACTATGGCAGGTGAGATTTTCTGCCTAATTATATAAGAAGATTTCTCTAAAAATACACATTAATTCAATGACTTATTGGCTGTGAAATAAGTTAAGGGTATTTCAAATGGCTTGTCTGCAAAGAAAGGTGAGATGTAGGGAATCACAGAGAGTCGAGGGGAAAATAGGTCAATATATACATTGCTATATGGTGAACTAAACCTTAGGCCAGCAACAATGGAGAGGACCTGACCCTTAGAAACTTACAAGTAAGCTGGAATCTTCAAAAGTTCAAATCTTTATAAGTAAAATATTTATTAAAATGAATAACCAAGTGTTTTAATTGACATCAGAAGATCAAAACAATAAACCCTGAGAACATAGAAAAAAGATAAATAAAGATATGAGCAGAACTTAATACAACAGAAAAGGTATAAAATTGAGGTGATTTAGTAAGTCCAAAGAATCTTCTTTGAAAAGATTGAAAAGACACACTTTGATAAAGGAAAACAAAAACATAAGTAAAGAATATACAGAAAGAATCAGGACAATGTTATAGCAGAGAGTATATGAAATGCCAGTAAATTTGAACATTTCTGTAAAGTGGACCATTTCCTAGCTCCTAAAGTTTACCAAACCTGACACAAGAGGAAATCATTTAAGGTCATCATGTCTGCCCTTGGCATTCTCGGAACGCCCTGGCCTCAGGATGCAGCCTCTGTAGTCCATGGTAACCTGCGGAGAGGGGGCGGGGCTGAGGGTGGTTGGAACTCTGCCCTCACTGAAGGAGTGTGTGTGGCCATCTCTGCTGTGACTGAACAAAGGGCAGGGGAGCAGGGGGCCCAGTGCAGGGCCCTCAGAGCACGGCAGGTCCAGTGGGCTGTCACAAGCATTTAGGCCCAGGACAAAGGGCGCCTTCTTTGTGTGCACTGCTGCCCAAACTCTCACCTTTCCACTCAGGCCGACCTCTTACTTGAAGTGTGTGTGGAACATGCCCTCACAGTACACCTCACTGCACAGCTAACCATAGGTCTGGGCATCGTAGTTTCCTGCCAGGTGATCGAAGTTCGCAGGCAGATGTGTCCCAGGGACACATGCAAAGAGGCTCCTGCCCGGGCCACAGGCTGCCCACTGCCCCTGCCCCAGATCGGGGGCCGCCAATCAGCCCTGTCGGAATCCCCTGCCTCTAGAGGGAGTATTGGACCAACACTTGAAGAAAACGATGTCCTCGTGGGCAACTCATTGGAGGGACACAAATAAATCTTTGCCGACTTTCTGCTGAAGCTTACGAGCGTTCAAACCTAAGCGTCTTACAAGGTCAGCTGTTTAGCTAAACATGAGCTCATGATTTAAATTTACACAATAATGAAGAAATCAGCTACGAGGGGAGACAATCAGTAAAGACTATCAATACCAGAATTAGATTCCCAAGGCCATCCATCAATTGTTGGAATAATCAGGTGCACGGAAGAATATATACATAAAACTGGACCTGAAACAAGGAACAAGGATGTTTTCAAAGACTGGTAGGATCTCTACATGTCATTGATAAAGCTAAATACTCAAAGGTTGTGTAATACAACAGATTAAGCATTGAGAAGAGTGAAATTATGCTGTTTTGAAAACTATGGCAGGTGAGATTTTCTGCCTAATTATATAAGAAGATTTCTCTAAAAATACACATTATTTCAATGACTTATTGGCTGTGAAATAAGTTAAGGGTATTTCAAATGGCTTGTCTGCAAAGAAAGGTGAGATGTAGGGAATCACAGAAAGTCGAGGGGAAAATAGGTCAATATATACATTGCTATATGGTGAACTAAACCTTAGGCCAGCAACAATGGAGAGGACCTGACCCTTAGAAACTTACAAGTAAGCTGGAATCTTCAAAAGTTCAAATCTTTATAAGTAAAATATTTATTAAAATGAATAACCAAGTGTTTTAATTGACATCAGAAGATCAAAACAATAAACCCTGAGAACATAGAAAAAAGATAAATAAAGATATGAGCAGAACTTAATACAACAGAAAACGTATAAAATTCAGGTGATTTAGTAAGTCCAAAGAATCTTCTTTGAAAAGATTGAAAGGACACACTTTGATTAAGGAAAACAAAAACATAAGTATAGAATATACAGAAAGAATCAGGACAATGTTATAGCAGAGAATATATGAAATGCCAGTAAATTTGAACATTTCTGTAAAGTGGACCATTTCCTAGCTCCTAAAGTTTACCAAACCTGACACAAGAGGAAATCATTTAAGGTCATCATGTCTTCCCTTGGCATTCTCGGAACGCCCTGGCCTCAGGATGCAGCCTCTGTAGTCCATGGTAACCTGCGGAGAGGGGGCGGGGCTGAGGGTGGTTGGAACTCTGGCCTCACTGGAGGAGTGTGTGTGGCCATCTCTGCCGTGACTGAACAAAGGGCAGGGGAGCAGGAGGCCCAGGGCAGGGCCCTCAGAGCACTGCAGGTCCAGTGTGGTGTCACAAGAATTTAGGCCCAGGCCAAAGGGCGCCTTCTTTGTCTGCACAGCTGCCCAAACTCTCACCTTTCCACTCAGGCCGACCTCTTACTTGAAGTGTGTGTGGAACCTGTCCTCACAGTACACCTCGCTGCACAGCTAACCATAGGTCTGGGCATCGTAGCTTCCTGCCAGGTGACCGAAGTTCGCAGGCAGATGTGTCCCAGGGACACATGCAAAGAGGCTCCTGCCCGGGCCACAAGCTGCCCACTGCCCCTGCCCCAGATCGGGGGCCGCCAATCAGCCCTGTCGGAGTCCCCTTCCTCTAGAGGGAGTATTGGACCAACACTTGTAGAAAACGGTGTCCTCGTGGGCAACTCATTGGAGGGACACAAATAAATCTTAGCCGTCTTTCTGCGGAAGCTTACGAGCGTTCACACCTAAGCGTCTTACAAGGTCAGCTGTTTAGCTAAACATGAGCTCATGATCTAAATTTACACAATAATGAAGAAATCAGCTACGAGGGGAGACAATCAGTAAACACTATCAATACCAGAATTAGATTCCCAAGGCCATCCATCAATTGTTGGAATAATCAGGTGCAAGGCAGAATATATACATAAAACTGGAACTGAAACAAGGAACAAGGATGTTTTCAAAGACTGGTAGGATCTCTAAAACATTTTTAAAGTACATGTCATTGATAAAGCTAAATACTCAAAAGTTGTGTAATACAACAGATTAAGCATTGAGAAGAGTGAAATTATGCTGTTTTGAAAACTATGGCAGGTGAGATTTTCTGCCTAATTATATAAGAAGATTTCTCTAAAAAATACACATTATTTCAATGACTTATTGGCTGTGAAATAAGTTAAGGGTATTTCAAATGGCTTGTCTGCAAAGAAAGGTGAGATGTAGGGAATCACAGAAAGTCGAGGGGAAAATAGGTCAATATATACATTGCTATATGGTGAACTAAACCTTAGGCCAGCAACAATGGAGAGGACCTGACCCTTAGAAACTTACAAGTAAGCTGGAATCTTCAAAAGTTCAAATCTTTATAAGTAAAATATTTATTAAAATGAATAACCAAGTGTTTTAATTGACATCAGAAGATCAAAACAATAAACCCTGAGAACATAGAAAAAAGATAAATAAAGATATGAGCAGAACTTAATACAACAGAAAACGTATAAAATTGAGGTGATTTAGTAAGTCCAAAGAATCTTCTTTGAAAAGATTGAAAAGACACACTTTGATTAAGGAAAACAAAAACATAAGTATAGAATATACAGAAAGAATCAGGACAATGTTATAGCAGAGAATATATGAAATGCCAGTAAATTTGAACATTTCTGTAAAGTGGACCATTTCCTAGCTCCTAAAGTTTACCAAACCTGACACAAGAGGAAATCATTTAAGGTCATCATGTCTGCCCTTGGCATTCTCGGAACGCCCTGGCCTCAGGATGCAGCCTCTGTAGTCCATGGTAACCTGCGGAGAGGGGGCGGGGCTGAGGGTGGTTGGAACTCTGGCCTCACTGGAGGAGTGGGTGTGGCCATCTCTGCTGTGACTGAACAAAGGGCAGGGGAGCAGGGGGCCCAGGGCAGGGCCCTCAGAGCACGGCAGGTCCAGTGGGGTTTCACAAGCATTTAGGCCCAGGCCAAAGTGCGCCTTCTTTGTCTGCACAGCTGCCCAAACTCTCACCTTTCCACTCAGGCTGACCTCTTACTTGAAGTGTGTGTGGAACCTGTCCTCACAGTACACCTCGCTGCACAGCTAACCATAGGTCTGGGCATCGTAGCTTCCTGCCAGGTGACCGAAGTTCGCAGGCAGATGTGTCCCAGGGACACATGCAAAGAGGCTCCTGCCCGGGCCACAGGCTGCCCACTGCCCCTGCCCCAGATCGGGGGCCACCAATCAGCCCTGTCGGAGTCCCCTTCCTCTAGAGGGAGTATTGGACCAACACTTGTAGAAAACGGTGTCCTCGTGGGCAACTAATTGGAGGGACACAAATAAATCTTTGCCGTCTTTCTGCGGAAGCTTACGAGCGTTCACACCTAAGCGTCTTACAAGGTCAGCTGTTTAGCTAAACATGAGCTCATGATCTAAATTTACACAATAATGAAGAAATCAGCTACGAGGGGAGACAATCAGTAAAGACTATCAATACCAGAATTAGATTCCCAAGGCCATCCATCAATTGTTGGAATAATCAGGTGCAAGGCAGAATATATACATAAAACTGGAACTGAAACAAGGAACAAGGATGTTTTCAAAGAGTGGTAGGATCTCTAAAACATTTTTAAAGTACATGTCATTGATAAAGCTAAATACTCAAAGGTTGTGTAATACAACAGATTAAGCATTGAGAAGAGTGAAATTATGCTGTTTTGAAAACTATGGCAGGTGAGATTTTCTGCCTAATTATATAAGAAGATTTCTCTAAAAACTACACATTATTTCAATGACTTATTGGCTGTGAACTAAGTTAAGGGTATTTCAAATGGCTTGTCTGCAAAGAAAGGTGAGATGTAGGGAATCACAGAAAGTCGAGGGGAAAATAGGTCAATATATACATTGCTATATGGTGAACTAAACCTTAGGCCAGCAACAATGGAGAGGACCTGACCCTTAGAAACTTACAAGTAAGCTGGAATCTTCAAAAGTTCAAATCTTTATAAGTAAAATATTTATTAAAATGAATAACCAAGTGTTTTAATTGACATCAGAAGATCAAAACAATAAACCCTGAGAACATAGAGAAAAGATAAATAAAGATATGAGCAGAACTTAATACAACAGAAAAGGTATAAAATTGAGGTGATTTAGTAAGTCCAAAGAATCTTCTTTGAAAAGATTGAAAAGACACACTTTGATTAAGGAAAACAAAAACATAGTTAGAGAATATACAGAAAGAATCAGGACAATGTTATAGCAGAGAATATAAGAAATGACAGTAAATTTGAACATTTCTGTAAATTGGACCATTTCCTAGCTCCTAAAGTTTACCAAACCTGACACAAGAGGAAACCATTTAAGGTCATCATGTCTGCCCTTGGCATTCTCGGAACGCCCTGGCCTCAGGATGCAGCCTCTGTAGTCCATGGTAACCTGCGGAGAGGGGGCGGGGCTGAGGGTGGTTGGAACTCTGGCCTCACTGTAGGAGTGGGTGTGGCCATCTCTGCTGTGACTGAACAAAGGGCAGGGGAGAAGGGGGCCCAGGGCAGGGCCCTCAGAGCACGGCAGGTCCAGTGGGGTGTCACAAGCATTTAGGCCCAGGCCAAAGGGCGCCTTCTTTGTCTGCACAGCTGCCCAAACTCTCACCTTTCCACTCAGGCCGACCTCTTACTTGAAGTGTGTGTGGAACCTGTCCTCACAGTACACCTCGCTGCACAGCTAACCATAGGTCTGGGCATCGTAGCTTCCTGCCAGGTGACCGAAGTTCGCAGGCAGATGTGTCCCAGGGACACATGCAAAGAGGCTCCTGCCCGGGCCACAGGCTGCCCACTGCCCCTGCCCCAGATCGGGGGCCGCCAATCAGCCCTGAAAGATTCCCCTGCCTCTAGAGGGAGTATTGGACCAACACTTGTAGAAAACGGTGTCCTCGTGGGCAACTCATTGGAGGGACACAAATAAATCTTTGCCGTCTTTCTGCGGAAGCTTACGAGCGTTCACACCTAAGCGTCTTACAAGGTCAGCTGTTTAGCTAAACATGAGCTCATGATCTAAATTTACACAATAATGAAGAAATCAGCTACGAGGGGAGACAATCAGTAAAGACTATCAATACCAGAATTAGATTCCCAAGGCCATCCATCAATTGTTGGAATAATCAGGTGCAAGGCAGAATATATACATAGAACTGGAACTGAAACAAGGAACAAGGATGTTTTCAAAGACTGGTAGGATCTCTAAAACATTTTTAAAGTACATGTCATTGATAAAGCTAAATACTCAAAGGTTGTGTAATACAACAGATTAAGCATTGAGAAGAGTGAAATTATGCTGTTTTGAAAACTATGGCAGGTGAGATTTTCTGCCTAATTATATAAGAAGATTTCTCTAAAAATACACATTATTTCAATGACTTATTGGCTGTGAAATAAGTTAAGGGTATTTCAAATGGCTTGTCTGCAAAGAAAGGTGAGATGTAGGGAATCACAGAAAGTCGAGGGGAAAATAGGTCAATATATACATTGCTATATGGTGAACTAAACCTTAGGCCAGCAACAATGGAGAGGACCTGACCCTTAGAAACTTACAAGTAAGCTGGAATCTTCAAAAGTTCAAATCTTTATAAGTAAAATATTTATTAAAATGAATAACCAAGTGTTTTAATTGACATCAGAAGATCAAAACAATAAACCCTGAGAACATAGAAAAAAGATAAATAAAGATATGAGCAGAACTTAATACAACAGAAAACGTATAAAATTGAGGTGATTTAGTAAGTCCAAAGAATCTTCTTTGAAAAGATTGAAAAGACACATTTTGATTAAGGAAAACAAAAACATAAGTATAGAGTATACAGAAAGAATCAGGACAATGTTATATCAGAGAATATATGAAATGCCAGTAAATTTGAACATTTCTGTAAAGTGGACCATTTCCTAGCTCCTAAAGTTTACCAAACCTGACACAAGATGAAATCATTTAAGGTCATCATGTCTGCCCTTGGCATTCTCGGAACACCCTGGCCTCAGGATGCAGCCTCTGTAATCCATGGTAACCTGCGGAGAGGGGGCGGGGCTGAGGGTGGTTGGAACTCTGCCCTCACTGAAGGAGTGGGTGTGGCCATCTCTGCTGTGACTGAACAAAGGGCAGGGGAGCAGGGGGCCCAGGGCAGGGCCCTAAGAGCACGGCAGGTCCAGTGGGGTGTCACAAGCATTTAGGCCCAGGCCAAAGGGCGCCTTCTTTGTCTGCACAGCTGCCCAAACTCTCACCTTTCCACTCAGGCCGACCTCTTACTTGAAGTGTGTGTGGAACCTGTCTTCACAGTACACCTCGCTGCACAGCTAACCATAGGTCTGGGCATCGTAGCTTCCTGCCAGGTGACCGAAGTTCGCAGGCAGATGTGTCCCAGGGAAACATGCAAAGAGGCTCCTGCCCGGGCCACAGGCTGCCCACTGCCCCTGCCCCAGATCGGGGGCCACAAATCCGCCCTGTCGGAGTCCCCTTCATCTAGAGGGAGTATTGGACCAACACTTGTAGAAAACGGTGTCCTCGTGGGCAACTCATTGGAGGGACACAAATAAATTTTGCCGACTTTCTCCTGAAGCTTACGAGCGTTCACACCTAAGCATCTTACAAGGTCAGCTGTTTAGCTAAACATGAGCTCATGATCTAAATTTACACAATAATGAAGAAATCAGCTACGAGGGGAGACAATCAGTAAAGACTATCAATACCAGAATTAGATTCCCAAGGCCATCCATCAATTGTTGGAATAATCAGGTGCAAGGCAGAATATATACATAAAACTGGAACTGAAACAAGGTACAAGGATGTTTTCAAAGACTGGTAGGATCTCTAAAACATTTTTAAAGTACATGTCATTGATAAAGCTAAATACTCAAAGGTTGTGTAATACAACAGATTAAGCATTGAGAAGAGTGAAATTATGCTGTTTTGAAAACTATGGCAGGTGAGATTTTCTGCCTAATTATATAAGAAGATTTCTCTAAAAATACACATTATTTCAATGACTTATTGGCTGTGAAATAAGTTAAGGGTATTTCAAATGGCTTGTCTGCAAAGAAAGGTGAGATGTAGGGAATCACAGAAAGTCGAGGGGAAAATACGTCAATATATACATTGCTATATGGTGAACTAAACCTTAGGCCAGCAACAATGGAGAGGACCTGACCCTTAGAAACTTACAAGTAAGCTGGAATCTTCAAAAGTTCAAATCTTTATAAGTAAAATATTTATTAAAATGAATAACCAAGTGTTTTAATTGACATCAGAAGATCAAAACAATAAACCCTGAGAACATAGAAAAAAGATAAATAAAGATATGAGCAGAACTTAATACAACAGAAAACGTATAAAATTGAGGTGATTTAGTAAGTCCAAAGAATCTTCTTTGAAAAGATTGAAAAGACACACTTTGATTAAGGAAAACAAAAACATAAGTAAAGAATATACAGAAAGAATCAGGACAATGTTATAGCAGAGAATATATGAAATGCCAGTAAATTTGAACATTTCTGTAAAGTGGACCATTTCCTAGCTCCTAAACTTTAACAAACCTGACACAAGAGGAAATCATTTAAGGTCATCATGTCTGCCCTTGGCATACTCGGAACGCCCTGGCCTCAGGATGCAGCCTCTGTAGTCCATGGTAAACTGCGGAGAGGGGGCGGGGCTGAGGGTGGTTGGAACTCTGCCCTCACTGAAGGAGTGGGTGTGGCCATCTCTGCTGTGACTGAACAAAGGGCAGGGGAGCAGGGGGCCCAGGGCAGGGCCCTCAGAGCCCGGCAGGTCCAGTGGGCTGTCACAAGCATTTAGGCCCAGGCCAAAGGGCGCCTTCTTTGTCTGCACAGCTGCCCAAACTCTCACCTTTCCACTCAGGCCGACCTCTTACTTGAAGTGTGTGTGGAACCTGTCCTCACAGTACACCTCGCTGCACAGCTAACCATAGGTCTGGGCATCGTAGCTTCCTGCCAGGTGACCGAAGTTCGCAGGCAGATGTGTCCCAGGGACACATGCAAAGAGGCTCCTGCCCGGGCCACAGGATGCCCACTGCCCCTGCCCCAGATCGGGGGCCACCAATCAGCCCTGTCGGAGTCCCCTTCCTCTAGAGGGAGTATTGGACCAACACTTGTAGAAAACGGTGTCCTCGTGGGCAACTCATTGGAGGGACACAAATAAATCTTTGCTGTCTTTCTGCGGAAGATTACGAGCGTTCACACCTAAGCGTCTTACAAGGTCAGCTGTTTAGCTAAGCATGAGCTCATGATCTAAATTTACACAATAATGAAGAAATCAGCTACGAGGGGAGACAATCAGTAAAGACTATCAATACCAGAATTAGATTCCCAAGGCCATCCATCAATTGTTGGAATAATCAGGTGCAAGGCAGAATATATACATAAAACTGGAACTGAAACAAGGAACAAGGATGTTTTCAAAGACTGGTAGGATCTCTCAAACATTTTTAAAGGACATGTCATTGATAAAGCTAAATACTCAAAGGTTGTGTAATACAACAGATTAAGCATTGAGAAGAGTGAAATTATGCTGTTTTGAAAACTATGGCAGGTGAGATTTTCTGCCTAATTATATAAGAAGATTTCTCTAAAAATACGCATTATTTCAATGACTTATTGGCTGTGAAATAAGTTAAGGGTATTTCAAATGGCTTGTCTGCAAAGAAAGGTGAGATGTAGGGAATCACAGAAAGTCGAGGGGAAAATAGGTCAATATATACATTGCTATATGGTGAACTAAACCTCAGGCCAGCAACAATGGAGAGGACCTGACCCTTAGAAACTTACAAGTAAGCTGGAATCTTCAAAAGTTCAAATCTTTATAAGTAAAATATTTATTAAAATGAATAACCAAGTGTTTTAATTGACATCAGAAGATCAAAACAATAAACCCTGAGAACATAGAAAAAAGATAAATAAAGATATGAGCAGAACTTAATACAACAGAAAACGTATAAAATTGAGGTGATTTAGTAAGTCCAAAGAATCTTCTCTGAAAAGATTGAAAAGACACACTTTGATTAAGGAAAACAAAAACATAAGTAAAGAATATACAGAAAGAATCAGGACAATGTTATAAGAGAGAATATATGAAATGCCAGTAAATTTGAACATTTCTGTAAAGTGGACCATTTCCTAGCTCCTAAAGTTTACCAAACCTGACACAAGAGGAAATCATTTAAGGTCATCATGTCTACCCTTGGCATTCTCGGAACGCCCTGGCCTCAGGATGCAGCATCTGTAGTCCATGGTAACCTGCGGAGAGGGGGCGGGGCTGAGGGTGGTTGGAACTCTGGCCTCACTGGAGTAGTGGGTGTGGCCATCTCTGCTGTGACTGAACAAAGGGCAGGGGAGCAGGGGGCTCAGGGCAGGGCCCTCAAAGCACGGCAGGTCCAGTGGGCGGTCACAAGCATTTAGGCCCAGGCCAAAGGGCGCCATCTTTGTCTGCACAGCTGCCCAAACTCTCACCTTTCCACTCAGGCCGACCTCTTACTTGAAGTGTGTGTGGAACCTGTCCTCACAGTACACCTCGCTGCACAGCTAACCATAGGTCTGGGCATCGTAGCTTCCTGCCAGGTGACCGAAGTTCGCAGGCAGATGTGTCCCAGGGACACATGCAAAGAGGCCCCTGCCCGGGCCACAGGCTGCCCACTGCCCCTGCCCCAGATCGGGGGCCGCCAATCAGCCCTGTCGGTATCCCCTTCCTCTAGAGGGAGTATTGGACCAACACTTGTAGAAAACGGTGTCCTCGTGGGCAACTCATTGGAGGGACACAAATAAATATTTGCCGTCTTTCTGCGGAAGCTTACGAGCGTTCACACATAAGCGTCTTACAAGGTCAGCTGTTTAGCTAAACATGAGCTCATGATCTAAATTTACACAATAATGAAGAAATCAGCTACGAGGGGAGACAATCAGTAAAGACTATCAATACCAGAATTAGATTCCCAAGGCCATCCATCAATTGTTGGAATAATCAGGTGCAAGGCAGAATATATACATAAAACTGGAACTGAAACAAGGAACAAGGATGTTTTCAAAGACTGGTAGGATCTCTAAAACATTTTTAAAGTACATGTCATTGGTAAAGCTAAATACTCAAAGGTTGTGTAATACAACAGATTAAGCATTGAGAAGAGTGAAATTATGCTGTTTTGAAAACTATGGCAGGTGAGATTTTCTGCCTAATTATATAAGAAGATTTCTCTAAAAATACACATTAATTCAATGACTTATTGGCTGTGAAATAAGTTAAGGGTATTTCAAATGGCTTGTCTGCAAAGAAAGGTGAGATGTAGGGAATCACAGAGAGTCGAGGGGAAAATAGGTCAATATATACATTGCTATATGGTGAACTAAACCTTAGGCCAGCAACAATGGAGAGGACCTGACCCTTAGAAACTTACAAGTAAGCTGGAATCTTCAAAAGTTCAAATCTTTATAAGTAAAATATTTATTAAAATGAATAACCAAGTGTTTTAATTGACATCAGAAGATCAAAACAATAATCCCTGAGAACATAGAAAAAAGATAAATAAAGATATGAGCAGAACTTAATACAACAGAAAAGGTATAAAATTGAGGTGATTTAGTAAGTCCAAAGAATCTTCTTTGAAAAGATTGAAAAGACACACTTTGATTAAGGAAAACAAAAACATCAGTAAAGAATATACAGAAAGAATCAGGACAATGTTATAGCAGAGAATATATGAAATGCCAGTAAATTTGAACATTTCTGTAAAGTGGACCATTTCCTAGCTCCTAAACTTTACCAAACCTGACACAAGAGGAAATCATTTAAGGTCATCATGTCTGCCCTTGGCATTCTCGGAACGCCCTGGCCTCAGGATGCAGCCTCTGTAGTCCATGGTAACCTGCGGAGAGGGGGCGGGGCTGAGGGTGGTTGGAACTCTGCCCTCACTGAAGGAGTGGGTGTGGCCATCTCTGCTGTGACTGAACAAAAGGCAGGGGAGCAGGGGTCCAGTGCAGGGCCCTCAGAGCACGGCAGGTCCAGTGGGGTGTCACAAGCGTTTAGGCCCAGGCCAAAGGGCGCCTTCTTTGTCTGCACAGCTGCCCAAACTCTCACCTTTCCACTCAGGCCGACCTCTTACTTGAAGTGTGTGTGGAACCTGTCCTCACAGTACACCTCGCTGCACAGCTAACCATAGGTCTGGGCATCGTAGCTTCCTGCCAGGTGACCGAAGTACGCAGGCAGATGTGTCCCAGGGACACATGCAAAGAGGCTCCTGCCCGGGCCACAGGCTGCCTACAGTCCCTGCCCCAGATCGGGGGCCGCCAATCAGCCCTGTCGGAGTCCCCTGCCTCCAGAGGGAGTATTGGACCAACACTTGTAGAAAACGGTGTCCTCGTGGGCAACTCATTGGAGGGACACAAATAAATCTTTGCCGTCTTTCTGCGGAATCTTACGATTGTTCACAGCTAAGCGTCTTACAAGGTCAGCTGTTTAGCTAAACATGAGCTCATGATCTAAATTTACACAATAATGAAGAAATCAGCTACGAGGGGAGACAATCAGTAAAGACTATCAATACCAGAATTAGATTCCCAAGGCCATCCATCAATTGTTGGAATAATCAGGTGCAAGGCAGAATATATACATAAAACTGGAACTGAAACAAGGAACAAGGATGTTTTCAAAGACTGGTAGGATCTCTAAAACATTTTTAAAGTACATGTCATTGGTAAAGCTAAATACTCAAAGGTTGTGTAATACAACAGATTAAGCATTGAGAAGAGTGAAATTATGCTGTTTTGAAAACTATGGCAGGTGAGATTTTCTGCCTAATTATATAAGAAGATTTCTCTAAAAATACACATTAATTCAATGACTTATTGGCTGTGAAATAAGTTAAGGGTATTTCAAATGGCTTGTCTGCAAAGAAAGGTGAGATGTAGGGAATCACAGAGAGTCGAGGGGAAAATAGGTCAATATATACATTGCTATATGGTGAACTAAACCTTAGGCCAGCAACAATGGAGAGGACCTGACCCTTAGAAACTTACAAGTAAGCTGGAATCTTCAAAAGTTCAAATCTTTATAAGTAAAATATTTATTAAAATGAATAACCAAGTGTTTTAATTGACATCAGAAGATCAAAACAATAAACCCTGAGAACATAGAAAAAAGATAAATAAAGATATGAGCAGAACTTAATACAACAGAAAAGGTATAAAATTGAGGTGATTTAGTAAGTCCAAAGAATCTTCTTTGAAAAGATTGAAAAGACACACTTTGATTAAGGAAAACAAAAACATCAGTAAAGAATATACAGAAAGAATCAGGACAATGTTATAGCAGAGAATATATGAAATGCCAGTAAATTTGAACATTTCTGTAAAGTGGACCATTTCCTAGCTCCTAAAGTTTACCAAACCTGACACAAGAGGAAATCATTTAAGGTCATCATGTCTGCCCTTGGCATTCTCGGAACGCCCTGGCCTCAGGATGCAGCCTCTGTAGTCCATGGTAACCTGCGGAGAGGGGGCGGGGCTGAGGGTGGTTGGAACTCTGCCCTCACTGAAGGAGTGGGTGTGGCCATCTCTGCTGTGACTGAACAAAAGGCAGGGGAGCAGGGGTCCAGTGCAGGGCCCTCAGAGCACGGCAGGTCCAGTGGGGTGTCACAAGCGTTTAGGCCCAGGCCAAAGGGCGCCTTCTTTGTCTGCACAGCTGCCTAAACTCTCACCTTTCCACTCAGGCCGACCTCTTACTTGAAGTGTGTGTGGAACCTGTCCTCACAGTACACCTCGCTGCACAGCTAACCATAGGTCTGGGCATCGTAGCTTCCTGCCAGGTGACCGAAGTTCGCAGGCAGATGTGTCCCAGGGACACATGCAAAGAGGCCCCTGCCCGGGCCACAGGCTGCCCACTGCCCCTGCCCCAGATCGGGGGCCGCCAATCAGCCCTGTCGGAATCCCCTTCCTCTAGAGGGAGTATTGGACCAACACTTGTAGAAAACGGTGTCCTCGTGGGCAACTCATTGGAGGGACACAAATAAATCTTTGCCGTCTTTCTGCGGAAGCTTACGAGCGTTCACAACTAAGCGTCTTACAAGGTCAGCTGTTTAGCTAAACATGAGCTCATGATCTAAATTTACACAATAATGAAGAAATCAGCTACGAGGGGAGACAATCAGTAAAGACTATCAATACCAGAATTAGATTCCCAAGGCCATCCATCAATTGTTGGAATAATCAGGTGCAAGGCAGAATATATACATAAAACTGGAACTGAAACAAGGAACAAGGATGTTTTCAAAGACTGGTAGGATCTCTAAAACATTTTTAAAGTACATGTCATTGATAAAGCTAAATACTCAAAGGTTGTGTAATACAACAGATTAAGCATTGAGAAGAGTGAAATTATGCTGTTTTGAAAACTATGGCAGGTGAGATTTTCTGCCTAATTATATAAGAAGATTTCTCTAAAAATACACATTATTTCAATGACTTATTGGCTGTGAAATAAGTTAAGGGTATTTCAAATGGCTTGTCTGCAAAGAAAGGTGAGATGTAGGGAATCACAGAAAGTCGAGGGGAAAATAGGTCAATATATACATTGCTATATGGTGAACTAAACTTTAGGCCAGCAACAATGGAGAGGACCTGACCCTTAGAAACTTACAAGTAAGCTGGAATCTTCAAAAGTTCAAATCTTTATAAGTAAAATATTTATTAAAATGAATAACCAAGTGTTTTAATTGACATCAGAAGATCAAAACAATAAACCCTGAGAACATAGAAAAAAGATAAATAAAGATATGAGCAGAACTTAATACAACAGAAAAGGTATAAAATTGAGGTGATTTAGTAAGTCCAAAGAATCTTCTTTGAAAAGATTGAAAAGACACACTTTGATTAAGGAAAACAAAAACATAAGTAAAGAATATACAGAAAGAATCAGGACAATGTTATAACAGAGAATATATGAAAAGTCAGTAAATTTGAACATTTCTGTAAAGTGGACCATTTCCTAGCTCCTAAAGTTTACCAAACCTGACACAAGAGGAAATCATTTAAGGTCATCATGTCTGCCCTTGGCATTCTCGGACTGCCCTGGCCTCAGGATGCAGCCTCTGTAGTCCATGGTAACCTGCGGAGAGGGGGCGGGGCTGAGGGTGGTTGGAACTCTGCCCTCACTGAAGGAGTGGGTGTGGCCATCTCTGCTGTGACTGAACAAAAGGCAGGGGAGCAGGTGTCCAGTGCAGGGCCCTCAGAGCACGGCAGTTCCAGTGGGGTGTCACAAGCGTTTAGGCCCAGGCCAAAGGGCGCCTTCTTTGTCTGCACAGCTGCCCAAACTCTCACCTTTCCACTCAGGCCGACCTCTTACTTGAAGTGTGTGTGGAACCTGTCCTCACAGTACACCTCGCTGCACAGCTAACCATAGGTCTGGGCATCGTAGCTTCCTGCCAGGTGACCGAAGTACGCAGGCAGATGTGTCCCAGGGACACATGCAAAGAGGCTCCTGCCCGGGCCACAGGCTGCCCACAGTCCCTGCCCCAGATCGGGGGCCGCCAATCAGCCCTATCGAGTCCCCTGCCTCCAGAGGGAGTATTGGACCAACACTTGTAGAAAACGGTGTCCTCGTGGGCAACTCATTGGAGGGACACAAATAAATCTTTGCCGTCTTTCTGCGGAATCTTACGATTGTTCACAGCTAAGCGTCTTACAAGGTCAGCTGTTTAGCTAAACATGAGCTCATGATCTAAATTTACACAATAATGAAGAAATCAGCTACGAGGGGAGACAATCAGTAAAGACTATCAATACCAGAATTAGATTCCCAAGGCCATCCATCAATTGTTGGAATAATCAGGTGCAAGGCAGAATATATACATAAAACTGGAACTGAAACAAGGAACAAGGATGTTTTCAAAGACTGGTAGGATCTCTAAAACATTTTTAAAGTACATGTCATTGGTAAAGCTAAATACTCAAAGGTTGTGTAATACAACAGATTAAGCATTGAGAAGAGTGAAATTATGCTGTTTTGAAAACTATGGCAGGTGAGATTTTCTGCCTAATTATATAAGAAGATTTCTCTAAAAATACATATTAATTCAATGACTTATTGGCTGTGAAATAAGTTAAGGGTATTTCAAATGGCTTGTCTGCAAAGAAAGGTGAGATGTAGGGAATCACAGAGAGTCAAGGGGAAAATAGGTCAATATATACATTGCTATATGGTGAACTAAACCTTAGGCCAGCAACAATGGAGAGGACCTGACCCTTAGAAACTTACAAGTAAGCTGGAATCTTCAAAAGTTCAAATCTTTATAAGTAAAATATTTATTAAAATGAATAACCAAGTGTTTTAATTGACATCAGAAGATCAAAACAATAAACCCTGAGAACATAGAAAAAAGATAAATAAAGATATGAGCAGAACTTAATACAACAGAAAAGGTATAAAATTGAGGTGATTTAGTAAGTCCAAAGAATCTTCTTTGAAAAGATTGAAAAGACACACTTTGATTAAGGAAAACAAAAACATCAGTAAAGAATATACAGAAAGAATCAGGACAATGTTATAGCAGAGAATATATGAAATGCCAGTAAATTTGAACATTTCTGTAAAGTGGACCATTTCCTAGCTCCTAAAGTTTACCAAACCTGACACAAGAGGAAATGATTTAAGGTCATCATGTCTGCCCTTGGCATTCTCGGAACGCCCTGGCCTCAGGATGCAGCCTCTGTAGTCCATGGTAACCTGCGGAGAGGGGGCGGGGCTGAGGGTGGTTGGAACTCTGCCCTCACTGAAGGAGTGGGTGTGGCCATCTCTGCTGTGACTGAACAAAAGGCAGGGGAGCAGTGGTCCAGTGCAGGGCCCTCAGAGCACGGCAGGTCCAGTGGGGTGTCACAAGAGTTTAGGCCCAGGCCAAAGGGCGCCTTCTTTGTCTGCACAGCTGCCCAAACTCTCACCTTTCCACTCAGGCCGACCTCTTACTTGAAGTGTGTGTGGAACCTGTCCTCACAGTACACCTCGCTGCACAGCTAACCATAGGTCTGGGCATCGTAGCTTCCTGCCAGGTGACCGAAGTACGCAGGCAGATGTGTCCCAGGGACACATGCAAAGAGGCTCCTGCCCGGGCCACAGGCTGCCCACAGTCCCTGCCCCAGATCGGGGGCCGCCAATCAGCCCTGTCGGAGTCCCCTGCCTCCAGAGGGAGTATTGGACCAACACTTGTAGAAAACGGTGTCCTCGTGGGCAACTCATTGGAGGGACACAAATAAATCTTTGCCGTCTTTCTGCGGAATCTTACGATTGTTCACAGCTAAGCGTCTTACAAGGTCAGCTGTTTAGCTAAACATGAGCTCATGATCTAAATTTACACAATAATGAAGAAATCAGCTACGAGGGGAGACAATCAGTAAAGACTATCAATACCAGAATTAGATTCCCAAGGCCATCCATCAATTGTTGGAATAATCAGGTGCAAGGCAGAATATATACATAAAACTGGAACTGAAACAAGGAACAAGGATGTTTTCAAAGACTGGTAGGATCTCTAAAACATTTTTAAAGTACATGTCATTGGTAAAGCTAAATACTCAAAGGTTGTGTAATACAACAGATTAAGCATTGAGAAGAGTGAAATTATGCTGTTTTGAAAACTATGGCAGGTGAGATTTTCTGCCTAATTATATAAGAAGATTTCTCTAAAAATACACATTAATTCAATGACTTATTGGCTGTGAAATAAATTAAGGGTATTTCAAATGGCTTGTCTGCAAAGAAAGGTGAGATGTAGGGAATCACAGAGAGTCGAGGGGAAAATAGGTCAATATATACATTGCTATATGGTGAACTAAACCTTAGGCCAGCAACAATGGAGAGGACCTGACCCTTAGAAACTTACAAGTAAGCTGGAATCTTCAAAAGTTCAAATCTTTATAAGTAAAATATTTATTAAAATGAATAACCAAGTGTTTTAATTGACATCAGAAGATCAAAACAATAATCCCTGAGAACATAGAAAAAAGATAAATAAAGATATGAGCAGAACTTAATACAACAGAAAAGGTATAAAATTGAGGTGATTTAGTAAGTCCAAAGTATCTTCTTTGAAAAGATTGAAAAGACACACTTTGATTAAGGAAAACAAAAACATCAGTAAAGAATATACAGAAAGAATCAGGACAATGTTATAGCAGAGAATATATGAAATGCCAGTAAATTTGAACATTTCTGTAAAGTGGACCATTTCCTAGCTCCTAAAGTTTACCAAACCTGACACAAGAGGAAATCATTTAAGGTCATCATGTCTGCCCTTGGCATTCTCGGAACGCCCTGGCCTCAGGATGCAGCCTCTGTAGTCCATGGTAACCTGCGGAGAGGGGGCGGGGCTGAGGGTGGTTGGAACTCTGCCCTCACTGAAGGAGTGGGTGTGGCCATCTCTGCTGTGACTGAACAAAAGGCAGGGGAGCAGGGGTCCAGTGCAGGGCCCTCAGAGCACGGCAGGTCCAGTGGGGTGTCACAAGCGTTTAGGCCCAGGCCAAAGGGCGCCTTCTTTGTCTGCACATCTGCCCAAACTCTCACCTTTCCACTCAGGCCGACCACTTACTTGAAGTGTGTGTGGAACCTGTCCTCACAGTACACCTCGCTGCACAGCTAACCATAGGTCTGGGCATCGTAGCTTCCTGCCAGGTGACCGAAGTACGCAGGCAGATGTGTCCCAGGGACACATGCAAAGAGGCTCCTGCCCGGGCCACAGGCTGCCCACAGTCCCTGCCCCAGATCGGGGGCCGCCAATCAGCCCTGTCGGAGTCCCCTGCCTCCAGAGGGAGTATTGGACCAACACTTGTAGAAAACGGTGTCCTCGTGGGCAACTCATTGGAGGGACACAAATAAATCTTTGCCGTCTTTCTGCGGAATCTTACGATTGTTCACAGCTAAGCGTCTTACAAGGTCAGCTGTTTAGCTAAACATGAGCTCATGATCTAAATTTACACAATAATGAAGAAATCAGCTACGAGGGGAGACAATCAGTAAAGACTATCAATACCAGAATTAGATTCCCAAGGCCATCCATCAATTGTTGGAATAATCAGGTGCAAGGAAGAATATATACATAAAACTGGAACTGAAACAAGGAACAAGGATGTTTTCAAAGACTGGTAGGATCTCTAAAACATTTTTAAAGTACAATTCATTGGTAAAGCTAAATACTCAAAGGTTGTGTAATACAACAGATTAAGCATTGAGAAGAGTGAAATTATGCTGTTTTGAAAACTATGGCAGGTGAGATTTTCTGCCTAATTATATAAGAAGATTTCTCTAAAAATACACATTAATTCAATGACTTATTGGCTGTGAAATAAGTTAAGGGTATTTCAAATGGCTTGTCTGCAAAGAAAGGTGAGATATAGGGAATCACAGAGAGTCGAGGGGAAAATAGGTCAATATATACATTGCTATATGGTGAACTAAACCTTAGGCCAGCAACAATGGAGAGGACCTGACCCTTAGAAACTTACAAGTAAGCTGGAATCTTCAAAAGTTCAAATCTTTATAAGTAAAATATTTATTAAAATGAATAACCAAGTGTTTTAATTGACATCAGAAGATCAAAACAATAAACCCTGAGAACATAGAAAAAAGATAAATAAAGATATGAGCAGAACTTAATACAACAGAAAAGGTATAAAATTGAGGTGATTTAGTAAGTCCAAAGAATCTTCTTTGAAAAGATTGAAAAGACACACTTTGATTAAGGAAAACAAAAACATCAGTAAAGAATATACAGAAAGAATCAGGACAATGTTATAGCAGAGAATATATGAAATGCCAGTAAATTTGAACATTTCTGTAAAGTGGACCATTTCCTAGCTCCTAAAGTTTACCAAACCTGACACAAGAGGAAATCATTTAAGGTCATCATGTCTGCCCTTGGCATTCTCGGAACGCACTGGCCTCAGGATGCAGCCTCTGTAGTCCATGGTAACCTGCGGAGAGGGGGCGGGGCTGAGGGTGGTTGGAACTCTGCCCTCACTGAAGGAGTGGGTGTGGCCATCTCTGCTGTGACTGAACAAAGGGCAGGGGAACAGGGGGCCCAGGGCAGGGCCCTCAGAACACGGCAGGTCCAGTGGGGTGTCACAAACATTTAGGCCAAGGCCAAAGGGTGCCTTCTTTGTCTGCACAACTGCCCAAACTCTCACCTTTCCACTCAGGCCGACCTCTTACTTGAAGTGTGTGTGGAACCTGTCCTCACAGTACACCTCGCTGCACAGCTAACCATAGGTCTGGGCATCGTAGCTTCCTGCCAGGTGACCGAAGTTCGCAGGCAGATGTGTCCCAGGGACACATGCAAAGAGGCTCCTGCCCGGGCCACAGGCTGCCCACTGCCCCTGCCCCAGATCGGGGGCCGCCAATCAGCCCTGTCGGAGTCCCCTTCCTCTAGAGGGAGTATTGGACCAACACTTGTAGAAAACGGTGTCCTCGTGGGCAACTCATTGGAGGGACACAAATAAATCTTTGCCGTCTTTCTGCGGAAGCTTACGAGCGTTCACACATAAGCGTCTTACAAGGTCAGCTGTTTAGCTAAACATGAGCTCATGATCTAAATTTACACAATAATGAAGAAATCAGCTACGAGGGGAGACAATCAGTAAAGACTATCAATACCAGAATTAGATTCCCAAGGCCATCCATCAATTGTTGGAATAATCAGGTTCAAGGCAGAATATATACATAAAACTGGAAGTGAAACAAGGAACAAGGATGTTTTCAAAGACTGGTAGGATCTCTAAAACATTTTTAAAGTACATGTCATTGATAAAGCTAAATACTCAAAGGTTGTGTAATACAACAGATTAAGCATTGAGAAGGGTGAAATTATGCTGTTTTGAAAACTATGGCAGGTGAGATTTTCTGCCTAATTATATAAGAAGATTTCTCTAAAAATACACATTATTTCAATGACTTATTGGCTGTGAAATAAGTTAAGGGTATTTCAAATGGCTTGTCTGCAAAGAAAGGTGAGATGTAGGGAATCACAGAAAGTCGAGGGGAAAATAGGTCAATATATACATTGCTATATGGTGAACTAAACTTTAGGCCAGCAACAATGGAGAGGACCTGACCCTTAGAAACTTACAAGTAAGCTGGAATCTTCAAAAGTTCAAATCTTTATAAGTAAAATATTTATTAAAATGAATAACCAAGTGTTTTAATTGACATCAGAAGATCAAAACAATAAACCCTGAGAACAGAAAAAAGATAAATAAAGATATGAGCAGAACTTAATACAACAGAAAAGGTATAAAATTGAGGTGATTTAGTAAGTCCAAAGAATCTTCTTTGAAAAGATTGAAAAGACACACTTTGATTAAGGAAAACAAAAACATAAGTAAAGAATATACAGAAAGAATCAGGACAATGTTATAACAGAGAATATATGAAATGCCAGTAAATTTGAACATTTCTGTAAAGTGGACCATTTCCTAGCTCCTAAAGTTTACCAAACCTGACACAAGAGGAAATCATTTAAGGTCATCATGTCTGCCCTTGGCATTCTCGGACCGCACTGGCCTCAGGATGCAGCCTCTGTAGTCCATGGTAACCTGCGGAGAGGGGGCGGGGCTGAGGGTGGTTGGAACTCTGCCCTCACTGAAGGAGTGGGTGTGGCCATCTCTGCTGTGACTGAACAAAAGGCAGGGGAGCAGGGGTCCAGGGCAGGGCCCTCAGAGCCCGGCAGGTCCAGTGGGGTGTCACAAGCATTTAGGCCCAGGCCAAAGGGCGCCTTCTTTGTCTGCACAGCTGCCCAAACTCTCACCTTTCCACTCAGGCCGACCTCTTACTTGAAGTGTGTGTGGAACCTGTTCTCACAGTACACCTCGCTGCACAGCTAACCATAGGTCTGGGCATCGTATCTTCCTGCCAGGTGACCGAAGTTAGCAGGCAGATGTGTCCCAGGGACACATGCAAAGAGGCTCCTGCTCGGGCCACAGGCTGCCCACTGCCCCTGCCCCAGATCGGGGGCCACCAATCAGCCCTGTCGGAGTCCCCTTCCTCTAGAGGGAGTATTGGACCAACACTTGTAGAAAACGGTGTCCTCGTGGGCAACTCATTGGAGGGACACAAATAAATCTTTGCCGTCTTTCTGCGGAAGCTTACGAGCGTTCACACATAAGCGTCTTACAAGGTCAGCTGTTTAGCTAAACATGAGCTCATGATCTAAATTTACACAATAATGAAGAAATCAGCTACGAGGGGAGACAATCAGTAAAGACTATCAATACCAGAATTAGATTCCCAAGGCCATCCATCAATTGTTGGAATAATCAGGTGCAAGGCACAATATATACATAAAACTGGAACTGAAACAAGGAACAAGGATGTTTTCAAAGACTGGTAGGATCTCTAAAACATTTTTAAAGTACATGTCATTGGTAAAGCTAAATAATCAAAGGTTGTGTAATACAACAGATTAAGCATTGAGAAGAGTGAAATTATGCTGTTTTGAAAACTATGGCAGGTGAGATTTTCTGCCTAATTATATAAGAAGATTTCTCTAAAAATACACATTAATTCAATGACTTATTGGCTGTGAAATAAGTTAAGGGTATTTCAAATGGCTTGTCTGCAAAGAAAGGTGAGATGTAGGGAATCACAGAGAGTCGAGGGGAAAATAGGTCAATATATACATTGCTATATGGTGAACTAAACCTTAGGCCAGCAACAATGGAGAGGACCTGACCCTTAGAAACTTACAAGTAAGCTGGAATCTTCAAAAGTTCAAATCTTTATAAGTAAAATATTTATTAAAATGAATAACCAAGTGTTTTAATTGACATCAGAAGATCAAAACAATAAACCCTGAGAACATAGAAAAAAGATAAATAAAGATATGAGCAGAACTTAATACAACACAAAACGTATAAAATTGAGGTGATTTAGTAAGTCCAAAGAAACTTCTTTGAAAAGATTGAAAAGACACACTTTGATTAAGGAAAACAAAAACATCAGTAAAGAATATACAGAAAGAATCAGGACAATGTTATAGCAGAGAATATATGAAATGCCAGTAAATTTGAACATTTCTGTAAAGTGGACCATTTCCTAGCTCCTAAAGTTTACCAAACCTGACACAAGAGGAAATCATTTAAGGTCATCATGTCTGCCCTTGGCATTCTCGGAACGCCCAGGCCTCAGGATGCAGCCTCTGTAGTCCATGGTAACCTGCGGAGAGGGGGCGGGGCTGAGGGTGGTTGGAACTCTGCCCTCACTGAAGGAGTGGGTGTGGCCATCTCTGCTGTGACTGAACAAAAGGCAGGGGAGCAGGGGTCCAGTGCAGGGCCCTCAGAGCACGGCAGGTCCAGTGGGATGTCACAAGCGTTTAGGCCCAGGCCAAAGGGCGCCTTCTTTGTCTGCACAGCTGCCCAAACTCTCACCTTTCCATTCAGGCCGACCTCTTACTTGAAGTGTGTGTGGAACCTGTCCTCACAGTACACCTCGCTGCACAGCTAACCATAGGTCTGGGCATCGTAGCTTCCTGCCAGGTGACCGAAGTACGCAGGCAGATGTGTCCCAGGGACACATGCAAAGAGGCTCCTGCCCGGGCCACAGGCTGCCCACTGCCCCTGCCCCAGATCGGGGGCCGCCAATCAGCCCTGTCGGATTCCCCTGCCTCCAGAGGGAGTATTGGACCAACACTTGTAGAAAACGGTGTCCTCGTGGGCAACTCATTGGAGGGACACAAATAAATCTTTGCCGTCTTTCTGCGGAATCTTACGATTGTTCACAGCTAAGCGTCTTACAAGGTCAGCTGTTTAGCTAAACATGAGCTCATGATCTAAATTTACACAATAATGAAGAAATCAGCTACGAGGGGAGACAATCAGTAAAGACTATCAATACCAGAATTAGATTCCCAAGGCCATCCATCAATTGTTGGAATAATCAGGTGCAAGGCAGAATATATACATAAAACTGGAACTGAAACAAGGAACAAGGATGTTTTCAAAGACTGGTAGGATCTCTAAAACATTTTTAAAGTACATGTCATTGGTAAAGCTAAATACTCAAAGGTTGTGTAATACAACAGATTAAGCATTGAGAAGAGTGAAATTATGCTGTTTTGAAAACTATGGCAGGTGAGATTTTCTGCCTAATTATATAAGAAGATTTCTCTAAAAATACACATTAATTCAATGACTTATTGGCTGTGAAATAAGTTAAGGGTATTTCAAATGGCTTGTCTGCAAAGAAAGGTGAGATGTAGGGAATCACAGAGAGTCGAGGGGAAAATAGGTCAATATATACATTGCTATATGGTGAACTAAACCTTAGGCCAGCAACAATGGAGAGGACCTGACCCTTAGAAACTTACAAGTAAGCTGGAATCTTCAAAAGTTCAAATCTTTATAAGTAAAATATTTATTAAAATGAATAACCAAGTGTTTTAATTGACATCAGAAGATCAAAACAATAATCCCTGAGAACATAGAAAAAAGATAAATAAAGATATGAGCAGAACTTAATACAACAGAAAAGGTATAAAATTGAGGTGATTTAGTAAGTCCAAAGTATCTTCTTTGAAAAGATTGAAAAGACACACTTTGATTAAGGAAAACAAAAACATCAGTAAAGAATATACAGAAAGAATCAGGACAATGTTATAGCAGAGAATATATGAAATGCCAGTAAATTTGAACATTTCTGTAAAGTGGACCATTTCCTAGCTCCTAAAGTTTACCAAACCTGACACAAGAGGAAATCATTTAAGGTCATCATGTCTGCCCTTGGCATTCTCGGAACGCCCTGGCCTCAGGATGCAGCCTCTGTAGTCCATGGTAACCTGCGGAGAGGGGGCGGGGCTGAGGGTGGTTGGAACTCTGCCCTCACTGAAGGAGTGGGTGTGGCCATCTCTGCTGTGACTGAACAAAAGGCAGGGGAGCAGGGGTCCAGTGCAGGGCCCTCAGAGCACGGCAGGTCCAGTGGGGTGTCACAAGCGTTTAGGCCCAGGCCAAAGGGCGCCTTCTTTGTCTGCACATCTGCCCAAACTCTCACCTTTCCACTCAGGCCGACCACTTACTTGAAGTGTGTGTGGAACCTGTCCTCACAGTACACCTCGCTGCACAGCTAACCATAGGTCTGGGCATCGTAGCTTCCTGCCAGGTGACCGAAGCACGCAGGCAGATGTGTCCCAGGGACACATGCAAAGAGGCTCCTGCCCGGGCCACAGGCTGCCCACAGTCCCTGCCCCAGATCGGGGGCCGCCAATCAGCCCTGTCGGAGTCCCCTGCCTCCAGAGGGAGTATTGGACCAACACTTGTAGAAAACGGTGTCCTCGTGGGCAACTCATTGGAGGGACACAAATAAATCTTTGCCGTCTTTCTGCGGAATCTTACGATTGTTCACAGCTAAGCGTCTTACAAGGTCAGCTGTTTAGCTAAACATGAGCTCATGATCTAAATTTACACAATAATGAAGAAATCAGCTACGAGGGGAGACAATCAGTAAAGACTATCAATACCAGAATTAGATTCCCAAGGCCATCCATCAATTGTTGGAATAATCAGGTGCAAGGAAGAATATATACATAAAACTGGAACTGAAACAAGGAACAAGGATGTTTTCAAAGACTGGTAGGATCTCTAAAACATTTTTAAAGTACATGTCATTGGTAAAGCTAAATACTCAAAGGTTGTGTAATACAACAGATTAAGCATTGAGAAGAGTGAAATTATGCTGTTTTGAAAACTATGGCAGGTGAGATTTTCTGCCTAATTATATAAGAAGATTTCTCTAAAAATACACATTAATTCAATGACTTATTGGCTGTGAAATAAGTTAAGGGTATTTCAAATGGCTTGTCTGCAAAGAAAGGTGAGATATAGGGAATCACAGAGAGTCGAGGGGAAAATAGGTCAATATATACATTGCTATATGGTGAACTAAACCTTAGGCCAGCAACAATGGAGAGGACCTGACCCTTAGAAACTTACAAGTAAGCTGGAATCTTCAAAAGTTCAAATCTTTATAAGTAAAATATTTATTAAAATGAATAACCAAGTGTTTTAATTGACATCAGAAGATCAAAACAATAAACCCTGAGAACATAGAAAAAAGATAAATAAAGATATGAGCAGAACTTAATACAACAGAAAAGGTATAAAATTGAGGTGATTTAGTAAGTCCAAAGAATCTTCTTTGAAAAGATTGAAAAGACACACTTTGATTAAGGAAAACAAAAACATCAGTAAAGAATATACAGAAAGAATCAGGACAATGTTATAGCAGAGAATATATGAAATGCCAGTAAATTTGAACATTTCTGTAAAGTGGACCATTTCCTAGCTCCTAAAGTTTACCAAACCTGACACAAGAGGAAATCATTTAAGGTCATCATGTCTGCCCTTGGCATTCTCGGAACGCACTGGCCTCAGGATGCAGCCTCTGTAGTCCATGGTAACCTGCGGAGAGGGGGCGGGGCTGAGGGTGGTTGGAACTCTGCCCTCACTGAAGGAGTGGGTGTGGCCATCTCTGCTGTGACTGAACAAAGGGCAGGGGAACAGGGGGCCCAGGGCAGGGCCCTCAGAACACGGCAGGTCCAGTGGGGTGTCACAAACATTTAGGCCAAGGCCAAAGGGTGCCTTCTTTGTCTGCACAACTGCCCAAACTCTCACCTTTCCACTCAGGCCGACCTCTTACTTGAAGTGTGTGTGGAACCTGTCCTCACAGTACACCTCGCTGCACAGCTAACCATAGGTCTGGGCATCGTAGCTTCCTGCCAGGTGACCGAAGTTCGCAGGCAGATGTGTCCCAGGGACACATGCAAAGAGGCTCCTGCCCGGGCCACAGGCTGCCCACTGCCCCTGCCCCAGATCGGGGGCCGCCAATCAGCCCTGTCGGAGTCCCCTTCCTCTAGAGGGAGTATTGGACCAACACTTGTAGAAAACGGTGTCCTCGTGGGCAACTCATTGGAGGGACACAAATAAATCTTTGCCGTCTTTCTGCGGAAGCTTACGAGCGTTCACACATAAGCGTCTTACAAGGTCAGCTGTTTAGCTAAACATGAGCTCATGATCTAAATTTACACAATAATGAAGAAATCAGCTACGAGGGGAGACAATCAGTAAAGACTATCAATACCAGAATTAGATTCCCAAGGCCATCCATCAATTGTTGGAATAATCAGGTTCAAGGCAGAATATATACATAAAACTGGAAGTGAAACAAGGAACAAGGATGTTTTCAAAGACTGGTAGGATCTCTAAAACATTTTTAAAGTACATGTCATTGATAAAGCTAAATACTCAAAGGTTGTGTAATACAACAGATTAAGCATTGAGAAGGGTGAAATTATGCTGTTTTGAAAACTATGGCAGGTGAGATTTTCTGCCTAATTATATAAGAAGATTTCTCTAAAAATACACATTATTTCAATGACTTATTGGCTGTGAAATAAGTTAAGGGTATTTCAAATGGCTTGTCTGCACAGAAAGGTGAGATGTAGGGAATCACAGAAAGTCGAGGGGAAAATAGGTCAATATATACATTGCTATATGGTGAACTAAACTTTAGGCCAGCAACAATGGAGAGGACCTGACCCTTAGAAACTTACAAGTAAGCTGGAATCTTCAAAAGTTCAAATCTTTATAAGTAAAATATTTATTAAAATGAATAACCAAGTGTTTTAATTGACATCAGAAGATCAAAACAATAAACCCTGAGAACAGAAAAAAGATAAATAAAGATATGAGCAGAACTTAATACAACAGAAAAGGTATAAAATTGAGGTGATTTAGTAAGTCCAAAGAATCTTCTTTGAAAAGATTGAAAAGACACACTTTGATTAAGGAAAACAAAAACATAAGTAAAGAATATACAGAAAGAATCAGGACAATGTTATAACAGAGAATATATGAAATGCCAGTAAATTTGAACATTTCTGTAAAGTGGACCATTTCCTAGCTCCTAAAGTTTACCAAACCTGACACAAGAGGAAATCATTTAAGGTCATCATGTCTGCCCTTGGCATTCTCGGACCGCACTGGCCTCAGGATGCAGCCTCTGTAGTCCATGGTAACCTGCGGAGAGGGGGCGGGGCTGAGGGTGGTTGGAACTCTGCCCTCACTGAAGGAGTGGGTGTGGCCATCTCTGCTGTGACTGAACAAAAGGCAGGGGAGCAGGGGTCCAGGGCAGGGCCCTCAGAGCCCGGCAGGTCCAGTGGGGTGTCACAAGCATTTAGGCCCAGGCCAAAGGGCGCCTTCTTTGTCTGCACAGCTGCCCAAACTCTCACCTTTCCACTCAGGCCGACCTCTTACTTGAAGTGTGTGTGGAACCTGTTCTCACAGTACACCTCGCTGCACAGCTAACCATAGGTCTGGGCATCGTATCTTCCTGCCAGGTGACCGAAGTTAGCAGGCAGATGTGTCCCAGGGACACATGCAAAGAGGCTCCTGCTCGGGCCACAGGCTGCCCACTGCCCCTGCCCCAGATCGGGGGCCACCAATCAGCCCTGTCGGAGTCCCCTTCCTCTAGAGGGAGTATTGGACCAACACTTGTAGAAAACGGTGTCCTCGTGGGCAACTCATTGGAGGGACACAAATAAATCTTTGCCGTCTTTCTGCGGAAGCTTACGAGCGTTCACACATAAGCGTCTTACAAGGTCAGCTGTTTAGCTAAACATGAGCTCATGATCTAAATTTACACAATAATGAAGAAATCAGCTACGAGGGGAGACAATCAGTAAAGACTATCAATACCAGAATTAGATTCCCAAGGCCATCCATCAATTGTTGGAATAATCAGGTTCAAGGCAGAATATATACATAAAACTGGAAGTGAAACAAGGAACAAGGATGTTTTCAAAGACTGGTAGGATCTCTAAAACATTTTTAAAGTACATGTCATTGATAAAGCTAAATACTCAAAGGTTGTGTAATACAACAGATTAAGCATTGAGAAGGGTGAAATTATGCTGTTTTGAAAACTATGGCAGGTGAGATTTTCTGCCTAATTATATAAGAAGATTTCTCTAAAAATACACATTATTTCAATGACTTATTGGCTGTGAAATAAGTTAAGGGTATTTCAAATGGCTTGTCTGCAAAGAAAGGTGAGATGTAGGGAATCACAGAAAGTCGAGGGGAAAATAGGTTAACATATACATTGCTGTATGGTGAACTAAGCCTTAGGCTAGCAACAATGGAGAGGACGTGACCCTTAGACACGTACAAGTAAGCTGGAATCTTCAAAAGTTCAAATCTTTATAAGTAAAAAGATTTATTAAAATGAATAACCAAGTGTTTTAATTGACATCAGAAGATCAAAATAATAAACCCTGAGAACATAGAAAAAAGATAAATAAAGATATGAGCAGAACTTAATACAACAGAAAACGTATAAAATTGAGGTGATTTAGTAAGTCCAAAGAATCTTCTTTGAAAAGATTGAAAAGACACACTTTGATTAAGGAAAACAAAAACATAAGTAAAGAATATACAGAAAGAATCAGGACAATGTTATAACAGAGAATATATGAAATGCCAGTAAATTTGAACATTTCTGTAAAGTGGACCATTTCCTAGCTCCTAAAGTTTACCAAACCTGACACAAGAGGAAATCATTTAAGGTCATCATGTCTGCCCTTGGCATTCTCGGACTGCACTGGCCTCAGGATGCAGCCTCTGTAGTCCATGGTAACCTGCGGAGAGGGGGCGGGGCTGAGGGTGGTTGGAACTCTGCCCTCACTGAAGGAGTGGGTGTGGCCATCTCTGCTGTGACTGAACAAAAGGCAGGGGAGCAGGGGTCGAGGGCAGGGCCCTCAGAGCCCGGCAGGTCCAGTGGGGTGTCACAAGCATTTAGGCCCAGGCCAAAGGGCGCCTTCTTTGTCTGCACAGCTGCCCAAACTCTCACCTTTCCACTCAGGCCGACCTCTTACTTGAAGTGTGTGTGGAACCTGTTCTCACAGTACACCTCGCTGCACAGCTAACCATAGGTCTGGGCATCGTATCTTCCTGCCAGGTGACCGAAGTTAGCAGGCAGATGTGTCCCAGGGACACATGCAAAGAGGCTCCTGCTCGGGCCACAGGCTGCCCACTGCCCCTGCCCCAGATCGGGGGCCACCAATCAGCCCTGTCGGAGTCCCCTTCCTCTAGAGGGAGTATTGGACCAACACTTGTAGAAAACGGTGTCCTCGTGGGCAACTCATTGGAGGGACACAAATAAATCTTTGCCGTCTTTCTGCGGAAGCTTACGAGCGTTCACACATAAGCGTCTTACAAGGTCAGCTGTTTAGCTAAACATGAGCTCATGATCTAAATTTACACAATAATGAAGAAATCAGCTACGAGGGGAGACAATCAGTAAAGACTATCAATACCAGAATTAGATTCCCAAGGCCATCCATCAATTGTTGGAATAATCAGGTGCAAGGCAGAATATATACATAAAACTGGAACTGAAACAAGGAACAAGGATGTTTTCAAAGACTGGTAGGATCTCTAAAACATTTTTAAAGTACATGTCATTGGTAAAGCTAAATAATCAAAGGTTGTGTAATACAACAGATTAAGCATTGAGAAGAGTGAAATTATGCTGTTTTGAAAACTATGGCAGGTGAGATTTTCTGCCTAATTATATAAGAAGATTTCTCTAAAAATACACATTAATTCAATGACTTATTGGCTGTGAAATAAGTTAAGGGTATTTCAAATGGCTTGTCTGCAAAGAAAGGTGAGATGTAGGGAATCACAGAGAGTCGAGGGGAAAATAGGTCAATATATACATTGCTATATGGTGAACTAAACCTTAGGCCAGCAACAATGGAGAGGACCTGACCCTTAGAAACTTACAAGTAAGCTGGAATCTTCAAAAGTTCAAATCTTTATAAGTAAAATATTTATTAAAATGAATAACCAAGTGTTTTAATTGACATCAGAAGATCAAAACAATAAACCCTGAGAACATAGAAAAAAGATAAATAAAGATATGAGCAGAACTTAATACAACACAAAACGTATAAAATTGAGGTGATTTAGTAAGTCCAAAGAAACTTCTTTGAAAAGATTGAAAAGACACACTTTGATTAAGGAAAACAAAAACATCAGTAAAGAATATACAGAAAGAATCAGGACAATGTTATAGCAGAGAATATATGAAATGCCAGTAAATTTGAACATTTCTGTAAAGTGGACCATTTCCTAGCTCCTAAAGTTTACCAAACCTGACACAAGAGGAAATCATTTAAGGTCATCATGTCTGCCCTTGGCATTCTCGGAACGCCCAGGCCTCAGGATGCAGCCTCTGTAGTCCATGGTAACCTGCGGAGAGGGGGCGGGGCTGAGGGTGGTTGGAACTCTGCCCTCACTGAAGGAGTGGGTGTGGCCATCTCTGCTGTGACTGAACAAAAGGCAGGGGAGCAGGGGTCCAGTGCAGGGCCCTCAGAGCACGGCAGGTCCAGTGGGATGTCACAAGCGTTTAGGCCCAGGCCAAAGGGCGCCTTCTTTGTCTGCACAGCTGCCCAAACTCTCACCTTTCCATTCAGGCCGACCTCTTACTTGAAGTGTGTGTGGAACCTGTCCTCACAGTACACCTCGCTGCACAGCTAACCATAGGTCTGGGCATCGTAGCTTCCTGCCAGGTGACCGAAGTACGCAGGCAGATGTGTCCCAGGGACACATGCAAAGAGGCTCCTGCCCGGGCCACAGGCTGCCCACTGCCCCTGCCCCAGATCGGGGGCCGCCAATCAGCCCTGTCGGATTCCCCTGCCTCCAGAGGGAGTATTGGACCAACACTTGTAGAAAACGGTGTCCTCGTGGGCAACTCATTGGAGGGACACAAATAAATCTTTGCCGTCTTTCTGCGGAATCTTACGATTGTTCACACCTAAGCGCCTTATAAGGTCAGCTGTTTAGCTAAACATGAGCTCATGATTTAAATTTACACAATAATGAAGAAATCAGCTACGAGGGGAGACAATCAGTAAAGACTATCAATACCAGAATTAGATTCCCAAGGCCATCCATCAATTGTTGGAATAATCAGGTGCAAGGCAGAATATATACATAAAACTGGAACTGAAACAAGGAACAAGGATATTTTCAAAGACTGGTAGGATCTCTAAAACATTTTTAAAGTACATGTCATTGATAAAGCTAAATACTCAAAGGTTGTGTAATACAACAGATTAAGCATTGAGAAGAGTGAAATTATGCTGTTTTGAAAACTATGGCAGGTGAGATTTTCTGCCTAATTATATAAGAAGATTTCTCTAAAAATACACATTATTTCAATGACTTATTGGCTGTGAAATAAGTTAAGGGTATTTCAAATGGCTTGTCTGCAAAGAAAGGTGAGATGTAGGGAATCACAGAAAGTCGAGGGGAAAATAGGTCAATATATACATTGCTATATGGTGAACTAAACATTAGGCCAGCAACAATGGAGAGGACCTGACCCTTAGAAACTTACAAGTAAGCTGGAATCTTCAAAAGTTCAAATCTTTATAAGTAAAATATTTATTAAAATGAATAACCAAGTGTTTTAATTGACATCAGAAGATCAAAACAATAAACCCTGAGAACATAGAAAAAAGATAAATAAAGATATGAGCAGAACTTAATACAACAGAAAACGTATAAAATTGAGGTGATTTAGTAAGTCCAAAGAATCTTCTTTGAAAAGATTGAAAAGACACACTTTGATAAAGGAAAACAAAAACATAAGTAAAGAATATACAGAAAGAATCAGGACAATGTTATAGCAGAGAATATATGAAATGCCAGTAAATTTGAACATTTCTGTAAAGTGGACCATTTCCTAGCTCCTAAAGTTTACCAAACCTGACACAAGAGGAAATCATTTAAGGTCATCATGTCTGCCCTTGGCATTCTCGGAACGCCCTGGCCTCAGGATGCAGCCTCTGTAGTCCAAGGTAACCTGCGGAGAGGGGGCGGGGCTGAGGGTGGTTGGAACTCTGCCCTCACTGAAGGAGTGTGTGTGGCCATCTCTGCTGTGACTGAACAAAGGGCAGGGGAGCAGGGTGCCCAGGGCAGGGCCCTCAGAGCACGGCAGGTACAGTGGGCTGTCACAAGCATTTAGGCCCAGGACAAAGGGCGCCTTCTTTGTGTGCACAGCTGCCCAAACTCTCACCTTTCCACTCAGGCCGACCTCTTACTTGAAGTGTGTGTGGAACCTGCCCTCACAGTACACCTCACTGCACAGCTAACCATAGGTCTGGGCATCGTAGTTTCCTGCCAGGTGACCGAAGTTCGCAGGCAGATGTGTCCCAGGGACACATGCAAAGAGGCTCCTGCCCGGGCCACAGGCTGCCCACTGCCCCTGCCCCAGATCGGGGTCCGCCAATCAGCCCTGTCGGAGTCCCTTGCCTCCAGAGGGAGTATTGGACCAACACTTGTAGAAAACGGTGTCCTCGTGGGCAACTCATTGGAGGGACACAAATAAATCTTTGCCGTCTTTCTGCGGAATCTTACGATTGTTCACACCTAAGCGTCTTACAAGGTCAGCTGTTTAGCTAAACATGAGCTCATGATCTAAATTTACACAATAATGAAGAAATCAGCTACGAGGGGAGACAATCAGTAAAGACTATCAATACCAGAATTAGATTCCCAAGGCCATCCATCAATTGTTGGAATAATCAGGTGCAAGGCAGAATATATACATAAAATTGGAACTGAAACAAGGAACAAGGATATTTTCAAAGACTGGTAGGATCTCTAAAACATTTTTAATGTACATGTCATTGATAAAGCTAAATACTCAAAGGTTGTGTAATACAACAGATTAAGCATTGAGAAGAGTGAAATTATGCTGTTTTGAAAACTATGGCAGGTGAGATTTTCTGCCTAATTATATAAGAAGATTTCTCTAAAAATACACATTATTTCAATGACTTATTGGCTGTGAAATAAGTTAAGGGTATTTCAAATGGCTTGTCTGCAAAGAAAGGTGAGATGTAGGGAATCACAGAAAGTCGAGGGGAAAATATGTCAATATATACTTTGCTATATGGTGAACTAAACCTTAGGCCAGCAACAATGGAGAGGACCTGACCCTTAGAAACTTACAAGTAAGCTGGAATCTTCAAAAGTTCAAATCTTTATAAGTAAAATATTTATTAAAATGAATAACCAAGTGTTTTAATTGACATCAGAAGATCAAAACAATAAACCCTGAGAACATAGAAAAAAGATAAATAAAGATATGAGCAGAACTTAATACAACAGAAAACGTATAAAATTGAGGTGATTTAGTAAGTCCAAAGAATCTTCTTTGAAAAGATTGAAAAGACACACTTTGATTAAGGAAAACAAAAACATAAGTAAAGAATATACAGAAAGAATCAGGACAATGTTATAGCAGAGAATATATGAAATGCCAGTAAATTTGAACATTTCTGTAAAGTGGACCATTTCCTAGCTCCTAAAGTTTACCAAACCTGACACAAGAGGAAATCATTTAAGGTCATCATGTCTGCCCTTGGCATTCTCGGAACGCCCTGGCCTCAGGATGCAGCCTCTGTAGTCCAAGGTAACCTGCGGAGAGGGGGCGGGGCTGAGGGTGGTTCGAACTCTGCCCTCACTGAAGGAGTGTGTGTGGCCATCTCTGCTGTGACTGAACAAAGGGCAGGGGAGCAGAGGGCCCAGGGCAGGGCCCTCAGAGCACGGCAGGTCCAGTGGGCTGTCACAAGCATTTAGGCCCAGGACAAAGGGCGCCTTCTTTGTGTGCACAGCTGCCCAAACTCTCACCTTTCCACTCAGGCCGACCTCTTACTTGAAGTGTGTGTGGAACCTGCCCTCACAGTACACCTCACTGCACAGCTAACCATAGGTCTGGGCATCGTAGTTTCCTGCCAGGTGACCGAAGTTCGCAGGCAGATGTGTCCCAGGGACACATGCAAAGAGGCTCCTGCCCGGGCCACAGGCTGCCTACTGCCCCTGCCCCAGATCGGGGGTCGCCAATCAGCCCTGTCGGAATCCCCTGCCTCTAGAGGGAGTATTGGACCAACACTTGAAGAAAACGATGTCCTCGTGGGCAACTCATTGGAGGGACACAAATAAATCTTTGCCGACTTTCTGCTGAAGCTTACGAGCGATCACACCTAAGCGTCTTACAAGGTCAGCTGTTTAGCTAAACATGAGCTCATGATTTAAATTTACACAATAATGAAGAAATCAGCTACGAGGGGAGACAATCAGTAAAGACTATCAATACCAGAATTAGATTCCCAAGGCCATCCATCAATTGTTGGAATAATCAGGTGCAAGGAAGAATATATACATAAAACTGGACCTGAAACAAGGAACAGGGATGTTTTCAAAGACTGGTAGGATCTCTACATGTCATTGATAAAGCTAAATACTCAAAGGTTGTGTAATACAACAGATTAAGCATTGAGAAGAGTGAAATTATGCTGTTTTGAAAACTATGGCAGGTGAGATTTTCTGCCTAATTATATAAGAAGATTTCTCTAAAAATACACATTATTTCAATGACTTATTGGCTGTGAAGTAAGTTAAGGGTATTTCAAATGGCTTGTCTGCAAAGAAAGGTGAGATGTAGGGAATCACAGAAAGTCGAGGGGAAAATAGGTCAATATATACATTGCTATATGGTGAACTAAACCTTAGGCCAGCAACAATGGAGAGGACCTGACCCTTAGAAACTTACAAGTAAGCTGGAATCTTCAAAAGTTCAAATATTTATAAGTAAAATATTTATTAAAATGAATAACCAAGTGTTTTAATTGACATCAGAAGATCAAAACAATAAACCCTGAGAACATAGAAAAAAGATAAATAAAGATATGAGCAGAACTTAATACAACAGAAAACGTATAAAATTGAGGTGATTTAGTAAGTCCAAAGAATCTTCTTTGAAAAGATTGAAAAGACACACTTTGATAAAGGAAAACAAAAACATAAGTAAAGAATATACAGAAAGAATCAGGACAATGTTATAGCAGAGAATATATGAAATGCCAGTAAATTTGAACATTTCTGTAAAGTGGACCATTTCCTAGCTCCTAAAGTTTACCAAACCTGACACAAGAGGAAACCATTTAAGGTCATCATGTCTGCCCTTGGCATTCTCGGAACGCCCTGGCCTCAGGATGCAGCCTCTGTAGTCCAAGGTAACCTGCGGAGAGGGGGCGGGGCTGAGGGTGGATGGAACTCTGCCCTCACTGAAGGAGTGTGTGTGGCCATCTCTGCTGTGACTGAACAAAGGGCAGGGGAGCAGGGGGCCCAGGGCAGGGCCCTCAGAGCACGGCAGGTACAGTGGGCTGTCACAAGCATTTAGGCCCAGGACAAAGGGCGCCTTCTTTGTGTGCACAGCTGCCCAAACTCTCACCTTTCCACTCAGGCCGACCTCTTACTTGAAGTGTGTGTGGAACCTGCCCTCACAGTACACCTCACTGCACAGCTAACCACAGGTCTGGGCATCGTAGTTTCCTGCCAGGTGACCGAAGTTCGCAGGCAGATGTGTCCCAGGGACACATGCAAAGAGGCTCCTGCCCGGGCCACAGGCTGCCCACTGCCCCTGCCCCAGATCGGGGGCCGCCAATCAGCCCTGTCGGAGTCCCTTGCCTCCAGAGGGAGTATTGGACCAACACTTGTAGAAAACGGTGTCCTCGTGGGCAACTCATTGGAGGGACACAAATAAATCTTTGCCGTCTTTCTGCGGAATCTTACGATTGTTCACACCTAAGCGTCTTACAAGGTCAGCTGTTTAGCTAAACATGAGCTCATGATCTAAATTTACACAATAATGAAGAAATCAGCTACGAGGGGAGACAATCAGTAAAGACTATCAATACCAGAATTAGATTCCCAAGGCCATCCATCAATTGTTGGAATAATCAGGTGCAAGGCAGAATATATACATAAAACTGGAACTGAAACAAGGAACAAGGATATTTTCAAAGACTGGTAGGATCTCTAAAACATTTTTAAAGTACATGTCATTGATAAAGCTAAATACTCAAAGGTTGTGTAATACAACAGATTAAGCATTGAGAAGAGTGAAATTATGCTGTTTTGAAAACTATGGCAGGTGAGATTTTCTGCCTAATTATATAAGAAGATTTCTCTAAAAATACACATTATTTCAATGACTTATTGGCTGTGAACTAAGTTAAGGGTATTTCAAATGGCTTGTCTGCAAAGAAAGGTGAGATGTAGGGAATCACAGAAAGTCGAGGGGAAAATATGTCAATATATACTTTGCTATATGGTGAACTAAACCTTAGGCCAGCAACAATGGAGAGGACCTGACCCTTAGAAACTTACAAGTAAGCTGGAATCTTCAAAAGTTCAAATCTTTATAAGTAAAATATTTATTAAAATGAATAACCAAGTGTTTTAATTGACATCAGAAGATCAAAACAATAAACCCTGAGAACATAGAAAAAAGATAAATAAAGATATGAGCAGAACTTAATACAACAGAAAACGTATAAAATTGAGGTGATTTAGTAAGTCCAAAGAATCTTCTTTGAAAACATTGAAAAGACACACTTTGATTAAGGAAAACAAAAACATAAGTAAAGAATATACAGAAAGAATCAGGACAATGTTATAGCAGAGAATATATGAAATGCCAGTAAATTTGAACATTTCTGTAAAGTGGACCATTTCCTAGCTCCTAAAGTTTACCAAACCTGACACAAGAGGAAATCATTTAAGGTCATCATGTCTGCCCTTGGCATTCTCGGAACGCCCTGGCCTCAGGATGCAGCCTCTGTAGTCCAAGGTAACCTGCGGAGAGGGGGCGGGGCTGAGGGTGGTTGGAACTCTGCCCTCACTGAAGGAGTGTGTGTGGCCATCTCTGCTGTGACTGAACAAAGGGCAGGGGAGCAGAGGGCCCAGGGCAGGGCCCTCAGAGCACGGCAGGTCCAGTGGGCTGTCACAAGCATTTAGGCCCAGGACAAAGGGCGCCTTCTTTGTGTGCACAGCTGCCCAAACTCTCACCTTTCCACTCAGGCCGACCTCTTACTTGAAGTTTGTGTGGAACCTGCCCTCACAGTACACCTCACTGCACAGCTAACCATAGGTCTGGGCATCGTAGTTTCCTGCCAGGTGACCGAAGTTCGCAGGCAGATGTGTCCCAGGGACACATGCAAAGAGGCTCCTGCCCGGGCCACAGGCTGCCCACTGCCCCTGCCCCAGATCGGGGGTCGCCAATCAGCCCTGTCGGAATCCCCTGCCTCTAGAGGGAGTATTGGACCAACACTTGAAGAAAACGATGTCCTCGTGGGCAACTCATTGGAGGGACACAAATAAATCTTTGCCGACTTTCTGCTGAAGCTTACGAGCGATCACACCTAAGCGTCTTACAAGGTCAGCTGTTTAGCTAAACATGAGCTCATGATTTAAATTTACACAATAATGAAGAAATCAGCTACGAGGGGAGACAGTCAGTAAAGACTATCAATACCAGAATTAGATTCCCAAGGCCATCCATCAATTGTTGGAATAATCAGGTGCAAGGAAGAATATATACATAAAACTGGACCTGAAACAAGGAACAGGGATGTTTTCAAAGACTGGTAGGATCTCTACATGTCATTGATAAAGCTAAATACTCAAAGGTTGTGTAATACAACAGATTAAGCATTGAGAAGAGTGAAATTATGCTGTTTTGAAAACTATGGCAGGTGAGATTTTCTGCCTAATTATATAAGAAGATTTCTCTAAAAATACACATTATTTCAATGACTTATTGGCTGTGAAGTAAGTTAAGGGTATTTCAAATGGCTTGTCTGCAAAAAAGGTGAGATGTAGGGAATCACAGAAAGTCGAGGGGAAAATAGGTCAATATATACATTGCTATATGGTGAACTAAACCTTAGGCCAGCAACAATGGAGAGGACCTGACCCTTAGAAACTTACAAGTAAGCTGGAATCTTCAAAAGTTCAAATATTTATAAGTAAAATATTTATTAAAATGAATAACCAAGTGTTTTAATTGACATCAGAAGATCAAAACAATAAACCCTGAGAACATAGAAAAAAGATAAATAAAGATATGAGCAGAACTTAATACAACAGAAAACGTATAAAATTGAGGTGATTTAGTAAGTCCAAAGAATCTTCTTTGAAAAGATTGAAAAGACACACTTTGATTAAGGAAAACAAAAACATAAGTAGAGAATATACAGAAAGAAACAGGACAATGTTATAGAAGAGAATATATGAAATGCCAGTAAATTTGAACATTTCTGTAAAGTGGACCATTTCCTAGCTCCTAAAGTTTACCAAACCTGACACAAGAGGAAATCATTTAAGGTCATCATGTCTGCCCTTGGCATTCTCGGAACGCCCTGGCCTCAGGATGCAGCCTCTGTAGTCCATGGTAACCTGCGGAGAGGGGGCGGGGCTGAGGGTGGTTGGAACTCTGCCCTCACTGAAGGAGTGTGTGTGGCCATCTCTGCTGTGACTGAACAAAGGGCAGGGGAGCAGGGGGCCCAGGGCAGGGCCCTCAGAGCACGGCAGGTCCAGTGGGGTGTCACAAGCATTTAGGCCCAGGCCAAAGGGCGCCTTCTTTGTCTGCACAGCTGCCCAAACTCTCACCTTTCCACTCAGGACGACCTCTTACTTGAAGTGTGTGTGGAACCTGTCCTCACAGTACACCTCGCTGCACAGCTAACCATAGGTCTGGGCATCGTAGCTTCCTGCCAGGTGACCGAAGTTCGCAGGCAGATGTGTCCCAGGGACACATGCGAAGAGGCTTCTGCCCGGGCCACAGGCTGCCCACTGCCCCTGCCCCAGATCGGGGGCCACCAATCAGCCCTGTCGGAGTCCCCTTCCTCTAGAGGGAGTATTGGACCAACACTTGTAGAAAACGGTGTCCTCGTGGGCAACTCATTGGAGGGACACAAATAAATCTTTGCCGTCTTTCTGCGGAAGCTTACGAGCATTCACACCTAAGCGTCTTACAAGGTCAGCTGTTTAGCTAAACATGAGCTCATGATCTAAATTTACACAATAATGAAGAAATCAGCTACGAGGGGAGACAATCAGTAAAGACTATCAATACCAGAATTAGATTCCCAAGGCCATCCATCAATTGTTGGAATAATCAGGTGCAAGGCAGAATATATACATGAAACTGGAACTGAAACAAGGAACAAGGATGTTTTCAAAGACTGGTAGGATCTCTAAAACATTTTTAAAGTACATGTCATTGATAAAGCTAAATACTCAAAGGTTGTGTAATACAACAGATTAAGCATTGAGAAGAGTGAAATTATGCTGTTTTGAAAACTATGGCAGGTGAGATTTTCTGCCTAATTATATAAGAAGATTTCTCTAAAAATACACATTATTTCAATGACTTATTGGATGTGAAATAAGTTAAGGGTATTTCAAATGGCTTGTCTGCAAAGAAAGGTGAGATGTAGGGAATCACAGAAAGTCGAGGGTAAAATAGGTCAATATATACATTGCTATATGGTGAACTAAACCTTAGGCCAGCAACAATGGAAAGGACCTGATCCTTAGAAACTTACAAGTAAGCTGGAATCTTCAAAAGTTCAAATCTTTATAAGTAAAATATTTATTAAAATGAAAAACCAAGTGTTTTAATTGACATCAGAAGATCAAAACAATAAACCCTGAGAACATAGAAAAAAGATAAATAAAGATATGAGCAGAACTTAATACAACAGAAAAGGTATAAAATTGAGGTGATTTAGTAAGTCCAAAGAATCTTCTTTGAAAAGATTGAAAAGACACACTTTGATTAAGGAAAACAAAAACATAAGTAGAGAATATACAGAAAGAAACAGGACAATGTTATAGAAGAGAATATATGAAATGCCAGTAAATTTGAACATTTCTGTAAAGTGGACCATTTCCTAGCTCCTAAAGTTTACCAAACCTGACACAAGAGGAAATCATTTAAGGTCATCATGTCTGCCCTTGGCATTCTCGGAACGCCCTGGCCTCATGATGCAGCCTCTGTAGTCCATGGTAACCTGCGGAGAGGGGGCGGGGCTGAGGGTGGTTGGAACTCTGCCCTCACTGAAGGAGTGGGTGTGGACATCTCTGCTGTGACTGAACAAAGGGCAGGGGAGCAGGGGGCCCAGGGCAGGGCCCTAAGAGCACGGCAGGTCCAGTGGGGTGTCACAAGCATTTAGGCCCAGGCCAAAGGGCGCCTTCTTTGTCTGCACAGCTGCCCAAACTCTCACCTTTCCACTCAGGCCGACCTCTTACTTGAAGTGTGTGTGGAACCTGCCCTCACAGTACACCTCGCTGCACAGCTAACCATAGGTCTGGGCATCGTAGCTTCCTGCCAGGTGACCGAAGTTCGCAGGCAGATGTGTCCCAGGGACACATGCAAAGAGGCTCCTGCCCGGGCCACAGGCTGCCCACTGCCCCTGCCCCAGATCGGGGGCCGCCAATCAGCCCTGTCGGAATCCCCTGCCTCTAGAGGGAGTATTGGACCAACACTTGTAGAAAACGGTGTCCTCGTGGGCAACTCATTGGAGGGACACAAATAAATATTTGCTGACTTTCTGCTGAAGCTTACGAGCGTTCACACCTAAGCGTCTTACAAGGTCAGCTGTTTAGCTAAACATGAGCTCATGATCTAAATTTACACAATAATGAAGAAATCAGCTACGAGGGGAGACAATCAGTAAAGACTATCAATACCAGAATTAGATTCCCAAGGCCATCCATCAATTGTTGGTATAATCAGGTGCAAGGCAGAATATATACATAAAACTGGACCTGAAACAAGGAACAAGGATATTTTCAAAGACTGGTAGGATCTCTACATGTCATTGATAAAGCTAAATACTCAAAGGTTGTGTAATACAACAGATTAAGCATTGAGAAGAGTGAAATTATGCTGTTTTGAAAACTATGGCAGGTGAGATTTTCTGCCTAATTATATAAGAAGATTTCTCTAAAAATACACATTATTTCAATGACTTATTGGCTGTGAAATAAGTTAAGGGTATTTCAAATGGCTTGTCTGCAAAGAAAGGTGAGATGTAGGGAATCACAGAAAGTCGAGGGGAAAATAGGTCAATATATACATTGTTATATGGTGAACTAAAGCTTAGGCCAGCAACAATGGAGAGGACCTGACCCTTAGAAACTTACAAGTAAGCTGGAATCTTCAAAAGTTCAAACCTTTATAAGTAAAATATTTATTAAAATGAATAAACAAGTGTTTTAATTGACATCAGAAGATCAAAACAATAAACCCTGAGAACATAGAGAAAAGATAAATAAAGATATGAGCAGAACATAATACAACAGAAAACGTATAAAATTCAGGTGATTTAGTAAGTCCAAAGAATCTTCTTTGAAAAGATTGAAAAGACACACTTTGATTAAGGAAAACAAAAACATAAGTATAGAATATACAGAAAGAATCAGGACAATGTTATAGCAGAGAATATATGAAATGCCAGTAAATTTGAACATTTCTGTAAAGTGGACCATTTCCTAGCTCCTAAAGTTTACCAAACCTGACACAAGAGGAAATCATTTAAGGTCATCATGTCTGCCCTTGGCATTCTCGGAACGCCCTGGCCTCAGGATGCAGCCTCTGTAGTCCATGGTAACCTGCGGAGAGGGGGCGGGGCTGAGGGTGGTTGGAACTCTGGCCTCACTGGAGTAGTGGGTGTGGCCATCTCTGCTGTGACTGAACAAAGGGCGGGGGAGCAGGGGGCTCAGGGCAGGGCCCACAGAGCACGGCAGGTCCAGTGGGCGGTCACAAGCATTTAGGCCCAGGCCAAAGGGCGCCTTCTTTGTCTGCACAGCTGCCCAAACTCTCACCTTTCCACTCAGGCCGACCTCTTACTTGAAGTGTGTGTGGAACCTGTCCTCACAGTACACCTCGCTGCACAGCTAACCATAGGTCTGGGCATCGTAGGTTCCTGCCATGTGACCGAAGTTTGCAGGCAGATGTGTCCCAGGGACACATGCAAAGAGGCCCCTGCCCGGGCCACAGGCTGCCCACTGCCCCTGCCCCAGATCGGGGGCTGCAAATCAGCCCTGTCGGAGTCCCCTTCCTCTAGAGGGAGTATTGGACCAACACTTGTAGAAAACGGTGTCCTCGTGGGCAACTCATTGGAGGGACACAAATAAATCTTTGCCGTCTTTCAGCGGAAGCTTACGAGCGTTCACACCTAAGCGTCTTACAAGGTCAGCTGTTTAGCAAAACATGAGCTCATGATCTAAATTTACACAATAATGAAGAAATCAGCTACGAGGGGAGACAATCAGTAAAGACTATCAATACCAGAATTAGATTCCCAAGGCCATCCATCAATTGTTGGAATAATCAGGTGCAAGGCAGAATATATACATAAAACTGGAACTGAAACAAGGAACAAGGATGTTTTCAAAGACTGGTAGGATCTCTAAAACATTTTTAAAGTACATGTCATTGATAAAGCTAAATACTCAAAGGTTGTGTAATACAACAGATTAAGCATTGAGAAGAGTGAAATTATGCTGTTTTGAAAACTATGGCAGGTGAGATTTTCTGCCTAATTATATAAGAAGATTTCTCTAAAAATACACATTATTTCAATGACTTATTGGCTGTGAAATAAGTTAAGGGTATTTCAAACGGCTTGTCTGCAAAGAAAGGTGAGATGTAGGGAATCACAGAAAGTCGAGGGGAAAATAGGTCAATATATACATTGCTATATGGTGAACTAAACTTTAGGCCAGCAACAATGGAGAGGACCTGACCCTTAGAAACTTACAAGTAAGCTGGAATCTTCAAAAGTTCAAATCTTTATAAGTAAAATATTTATTAAAATGAATAACCAAGTGTTTTAATTGACATCAGAATATCAAAACAATAAACCCTGAGAACATAGAAAAAAGATAAATAAAGATATGAGCAGAACTTAATACAACAGAAAAGGTATAAAATTGAGGTGATTTAGTAAGTCCAAAGAATCTTCTTTGAAAAGATTGAAAAGACACACTTTGATTAAGGAAAACAAAAACATAAGTAAAGAATATACAGAAAGAATCAGGACAATGTTATAACAGAGAATATATGAAATGCCAGTAAATTTGAACATTTCCGTAAAGTGGACCATTTCCTAGCTCCTAAAGTTTACCAAATCTGACACAAGAGGAAATCATTTAAGGTCATCATGTCTGCCTTTGGCATTCTCGGAATGCGCTGGCCTCAGGATGCAGCCTCTGTAGTCCATGGTAACCTGCGGAGAGGGGGCGGGGCTGAGGGTGGTTGGAACTCTGCCCTCACTGAAGGAGTGGGTGTGACCATCTCTGCTGTGACTGAACAAAAGGCAGGGGAGCAGGGGACCAGGGCAGGGCCCTCAGAGCCCGGCAGGTCCAGTGGGGTGTCACAAGCATTTAGGCCCAGGCCAAAGGGCGCCTTCTTTGTCTGCACAGCTGCCCAAACTCTCACCTTTCCACTCAGGCCGACCTCTTACTTGAAGTGTGTGTGGAACCTGTCCTCACAGTACACCTCGCTGCACAGCTAACCATAGGTCTGGGCATCGTAGCTTCCTGCCAGGTGACCGAAGTTCGCAGGCAGATGTGTCCCAGGGACACATGCAAAGAGGCTCCTGCTCGGGCCACAGGCTGCCCACTGCCCCTGCCCCAGATCGGGGGCCACTAATCAGCCCTGTCGGAGTCCCCTTCCTCTAGAGGGAGTATTGGACCAACACTTGTAGAAAACGGTGTCCTCGTGGGCAACTCATTGGAGGGACACAATTAAATCTTTGCCGTCTTTCTGCGGAAGCTTACGAGCGTTCACACATAAGCGTCTTACAAGGTCAGCTGTTTAGCTAAACATGAGCTCATGATCTAAATTTACACAATAATGAAGAAATCAGCTACGAGGGGAGACAATCAGTAAAGACTATCAATACCAGAATTAGATTCCCAAGGCCATCCATCAATTGTTGGAATAATCAGGTGCAAGGCAGAATATATACATAAAACTGGAACTGAAACAAGGAACAAGGATGTTTTCAAAGACTGGTAGGATCTCTAAAACATTTTTAAAGTACATGTCATTGGTAAAGCTAAATACTCAAAGGTTGTGTAATACAACAGATTAAGCATTGAGAAGAGTGAAATTATGCTGTTTTGAAAACTATGGCAGGTGAGATTTTCTGCCTAATTATATAAGAAGATTTCTCTAAAAATACACATTAATTCAATGACTTATTGGCTGTGAAATAAGTTAAGGGTATTTCAAATGGCTTGTCTGCAAAGAAAGGTGAGATGTAGGGAATCACAGAGAGTCGAGGGGAAAATAGGTCAATATATACATTGCTATATGGTGAACTAAACCTTAGGCCAGCAACAATGGAGAGGACCTGACCCTTAGAAACTTACAAGTAAGCTGGAATCTTCAAAAGTTCAAATCTTTATAAGTAAAATATTTATTAAAATGAATAACCAAGTGTTTTAATTGACATCAGAAGATCAAAACAATAAACCCTGAGAACATAGAAAAAAGATAAATAAAGATATGAGCAGAACTTAATACAACAGAAAACGTATAAAATTCAGGTGATTTAGTAAGTCCAAAGAATCTTCTTTGAAAAGATTGAAAAGACACACTTTGATTAAGGAAAACAAAAACATCAGTAAAGAATATACAGAAAGAATCAGGACAATGTTATAGCAGAGAATATATGAAATGCCAGTAAATTTGAGCATTTCTGTAAAGTGGACCATTTCCTAGCTCCTAAAGTTTACCAAACCTGACACAAGAGGAAATGATTTAAGGTCATCATGTCTGCCCTTGGCATTCTCGGAACGCCCTGGCCTCAGGATGCAGCCTCTGTAGTCCATGGTAACCTGCGGAGAGGGGGCGGGGCTGAGGGTGGTTGGAACTCTGCCCTCACTGAAGGAGTGGGTGTGGCCATCTCTGCTGTGACTGAACAAAAGGCAGGGGAGCAGGGGTCCAGTGCAGGGCCCTCAGAGCACGGCAGGTCCAGTGGGGTGTCACAAGCGTTTAGGCCCAGGCCAAAGGGCGCCTTCTTTGTCTGCACAGCTGCCCAAACTCTCACCTTTCCACTCAGGCCGACCTCTTACTTGAAGTGTGTGTGGAACCTGTCCTCACAGTACACCTCGCTGCACAGCTAACCATAGGTCTGGGCATCGTAGCTTCCTGCCAGGTGACCGAAGTACGCAGGCAGATGTGTCCCAGGGACACATGCAAAGAGGCTCCTGCCCGGGCCACAGGCTGCCCACAGTCCCTGCCCCAGATCGGGGGCCGCCAATCAGCCCTGTCGGAGTCCCCTGCCTCCAGAGGGAGTATTGGACCAACACTTGTAGAAAACGGTGTCCTCGTGGGCAACTCATTGGAGGGACACAAATAAATCTTTGCCGTCTTTCTGCGGAATCTTACGATTGTTCACAGCTAAGCGTCTTACAAGGTCAGCTGTTTAGCTAAACATGAGCTCATGATCTAAATTTACACAATAATGAAGAAATCAGCTACGAGGGGAGACAATCAGTAAAGACTATCAATACCAGAATTAGATTCCCAAGGCCATCCATCAATTGTTGGAATAATCAGGTGCAAGGCAGAATATATACATAAAACTGGAACTGAAACAAGGAACAAGGATGTTTTCAAAGACTGGTAGGATCTCTAAAACATTTTTAAAGTACATGTCATTGGTAAAGCTAAATACTCAAAGGTTGTGTAATACAACAGATTAAGCATTGAGAAGAGTGAAATTATGCTGTTTTGAAAACTATGGCAGGTGAGATTTTCTGCCTAATTATATAAGAAGATTTCTCTAAAAATACACATTAATTCAATGACTTATTGGCTGTGAAATAAGTTAAGGGTATTTCAAATGGCTTGTCTGCAAAGAAAGGTGAGATGTAGGGAATCACAGAGAGTCGAGGGGAAAATAGGTCAATATATACATTGCTATATGGTGAACTAAACCTTAGGCCAGCAACAATGGAGAGGACCTGACCCTTAGAAACTTACAAGTAAGCTGGAATCTTCAAAAGTTCAAATCTTTATAAGTAAAATATTTATTAAAATGAATAACCAAGTGTTTTAATTGACATCAGAAGATCAAAACAATAATCCCTGAGAACATAGAAAAAAGATAAATAAAGATATGAGCAGAACTTAATACAACAGAAAAGGTATAAAATTGAGGTGATATAGTAAGTCCAAAGTATCTTCTTTGAAAAGATTGAAAAGACACACTTTGATTCAGGAAAACAAAAACATCAGTAAAGAATATACAGAAAGAATCAGGACAATGTTATAGCAGAGGGTATATGAAATGACAGTAAATTTGAACATTTCTGTAAAGTGGACCATTTCCTAGCTCCTAAAGTTTACCAAACCTGACACAAGAGGAAATCATTTAAGGTCATCATGTCTGCCCTTGGCATTCTCGGAACGCCCTGGCCTCAGGATGCAGCCTCTGTAGTCCATGGTAACCTGCGGAGAGGGGGCGGGGCTGAGGGTGGTTGGAACTCTGCCCTCACTGAAGGAGTGTGTGTGGCCATCTCTGCTGTGACTGAACAAAGGGCAGGGGAGCAGGGGGCCCAGTGCAGGGCCCTCAGAGCACGGCAGGTCCAGTGGGGTGTCACAAGTATTTAGGCCCAGGACAAAGGGCGCCTTCTTTGTGTGCACAGCTGCCCAAACTCTCACCTTTCCACTCAGGCCGACCTCTTACTTGAAGTGTGTGTGGAACCTGCCCTCACAGTACACCTCACTGCACAGCTAACCATAGGTCTGGGCATCGTAGTTTTCTGCCAGGTGACCGAAGTTCGCAGGCAGATGTGTCCCAGGGACACATGCAAAGAGGCTCCTGCCCGGGCCACAGGCTGCCCACTGCCCCTGCCCCAGATCGGGGGCCGCCAATCGGCCCTGTCGGAATCCCCTGCCTCTAGAGGGAGTATTGGACCAACACTTGAAGAAAACGATGTCCTCGTGGGCAACTCATTGGAGGGACACAAATAAATCTTTGCCGACTTTCTGCTGAAGCTTACGAGCGTTCACACCTAAGCGTCTTACAAGGTCAGCTGTTTAGCTAAACATGAGCTCATGATTTAAATTTACACAATAATGAAGAAATCAGCTACGAGGGGAGACAATCAGTAAAGACTATCAATACCAGAATTAGATTCCCAAGGCCATCCATCAATTGTTGGAATAATCAGGTGCAAGGAAGAATATATACATAAAACTGGACCTGAAACAAGGAACAAGGATGTTTTCAAAGACTGGTAGGATCTATACATGTCATTGATAAAGCTAAATACTCAAAGGTTGTGTAATACAACAGATTAAGCATTGAGAAGAGTGAAATTATGCTGTTTTGAAAACTATGGCAGGTGAGATTTTCTGCCTAATTATATAAGAAGATTTCTCTAAAAATACACATTATTTCAATGACTTATTGGCTGTGAAGTAAGTTAAGGGTATTTCAAATGGCTTGTCTGCAAAGAAAGGTGAGATGTAGGGAATCACAGAAAGTCGAGGGGAAAATAGGTCAATATATACATTGCTGTATGGTGAACTAAACCTTAGGCCAGCAACAATGGAGAGGACCTGACCCTTAGAAACTTACAAGTAAGCTGGAATCTTCAAAAGTTCAAATCTTTATAAGTAAAATATTTATTAAAATGAATAACCAAGTGTTTTAATTGACATCAGAAGATCAAAACAATAAACCCTGAGAACATAGAAAAAAGATAAATAAAGATATGAGCAGAACTTAATACAACAGAAAACGTATAAAATTGAGGTGATTTAGTAAGTCCAAAGAATCTTCTTTGAAAAGATTGAAAAGACACACTTTGATTAAGGAAAACAAAAACATAAGTAGAGAATATACAGAAAGAAACAGGACAATGTTATAGCAGAGAATATATGAAATGCCAGTAAATTTGAACATTTCTGTAAAGTGGACCATTTCCTAGCTCCTAAAGTTTACCAAACCTGACACAAGAGGAAATCATTTAAGGTCATCATGTCTGCCCTTGGCATTCTCGGTACGCCCTGGCCTCAGGATGCAGCCTCTGTAGTCCATGGTAACCTGCGGAGAGGGGGCGGGGCTGAGGGTGGTTGGAACTCTGCCCTCACTGAAGGAGTGGGTGTGGCCATCTCTGCTGTGACGGAACAAAGAGCAGGGGAGCAGGGGGCCCAGGGCAGGGCCCTCAGAGCACGGCAGGTCCAGTGGGGTGTCACAAGCATTTAGGCCCAGGCCAAAGGGCGCCTTCTTTGTCTGCACAGCTGCCCAAACTCTCACCTTTCCACTCAGGCCGACCTCTTACTTGAAGTGTGTGTGGAACCTGTCCTCACAGTACACCTCGCTGCACAGCTAACCATAGGTCTGGGCATCGTAGCTTCCTGCCAGGTGACCGAAGTACGCAGGCAGATGTGTCCCAGGGACACATGCAAAGAGGCTCCTGCCCGGGCCACAGGCTGCCCACAGTCCCTGCCCCAGATCGGGGGCCGCCAATCAGCCCTGTCGGAGTCCCCTGCCTCCAGAGGGAATATTGGACCAACACTTGTAGAAAACGGTGTCCTCGTGGGCAACTCATTGGAGGGACACAAATAAATCTTTGCCGTCTTTCTGCGGAATCTTACGATTGTTCACAGCTAAGCGTCTTACAAGGTCAGCTGTTTAGCTAAACATGAGCTCATGATCTAAATTTACACAATAATGAAGAAATCAGCTACGAGGGGAGACAATCAGTAAAGACTATCAATACCAGAATTAGATTCCCAAGGCCATCCATCAATTGTTGGAATAATCATGTGCAAGGCAGAATATATACATAAAACTGGAACTGAAACAAGGAACAAGGATGTTTTCAAAGACTGGTAGGATCTCTAAAACATTTTTAAAGTACATGTCATTGGTAAAGCTAAATACTCAAAGGTTGTGTAATACAACAGATTAAGCATTGAGAAGAGTGAAATTATGCTGTTTTGAAAACTATGGCAGGTGAGATTTTCTGCCTAATTATATAAGAAGATTTCTCTAAAAATACACATTAATTCAATGACTTATTGGCTGTGAAATAAGTTAAGGGTATTTCAAATGGCTTGTCTGCAAAGAAAGGTGAGATGTAGGGAATCACAGAGAGTCGAGGGGAAAATAGGTCAATATATACATTGCTATATGGTGAACTAAACCTTAGGCCAGCAACAATGGAGAGGACCTGACCCTTAGAAACTTACAAGTAAGCTGGAATCTTCAAAAGTTCAAATCTTTATAAGTAAAATATTTATTAAAATGAATAACCAAGTGTTTTAATTGACATCAGAAGATCAAAACAATAATCCCTGAGAACATAGAAAAAAGATAAATAAAGATATGAGCAGAACTTAATACAACAGAAAAGGTATAAAATTGAGGTGATTTAGTAAGTCCAAAGTATCTTCTTTGAAAAGATTGAAAAGACACACTTTGATTCAGGAAAACAAAAACATCAGTAAAGAATATACAGAAAGGGCCTCCCTGGTGGCGCAGTGGTTGAGAGTCCGCCTGCCGATGCAGGGGATACGGGTTCGTGCCCCGGTCTGGGAGGATCCCATATGCCGCGGAGCGGCTGGGCCCGTGAGCCATGGCCGCTGGGCCTGCGCGTCCGGAGCCTGTGCTCCGCAACGGGAGAGGCCACAACAGTGAGAGGCCCGCATACCGCAAAAAGGAAAAAAAAAAAAAATAAAAATAAAAAATAAAAGAATATACAGAAAGAATCAGGACAATGTTATAGCAGAGGGTATATGAAATGCCAGTAAATTTGAACATTTCTGTAAAGTGGACCATTTCCTAGCTCCTAAAGTTTACCAAACCTGACACAAGAGGAAATCATTTAAGGTCATCATGTCTGCCCTTGGCATTCTCGGAACGCCCTGGCCTCAGGATGCAGCCGCTGTAGTCCATGGTAACCTGTGGAGAGGGGGCGGGGCTGAGGGTGGTTGGAACTCTGCCCTCACTGAAGGAGTGTGTGTGGCCATCTCTGCTGTGACTGAACAAAGGGCAGGGGAGCAGGGGGCCCAGTGCAGGGCCCTCAGAGCACGGCAGGTCCAGTGGGCTGTCACAAGCATTTAGGCCCAGGACAAAGGGCGCCTTCTTTGTGTGCACAGCTGCCCAAACTCTCACCTTTCCACTCAGGCCGACCTCTTACTTGAAGTGTGTGTGGAACCTGCCCTCACAGTACACCTCACTGCACAGCTAACCATAGGTCTGGGCATCGTAGTTTCCTGCCAGGTGACCGAAGTTCGCAGGCAGATGTGTCCCAGGGACACATGCAAAGAGGCTCCTGCCCGGGCCACAGGCTGCCCACAGTCCCTGCCCCAGATCGGGGGCCGCCAATCAGCCCTGTCGGAGTCCCCTGCCTCCAGAGGGAGTATTGGACCAACACTTGTAGAAAACGGTGTCCTCATGGGCAACTCATTGGAGGGACACAAATAAATCTTTGCCGTCTTTCTGCGGAATCTTACGATTGTTCACAGCTAAGCGTCTTACAAGGTCAGCTGTTTAGCTAAACATGAGCTCATGATCTAAATTTACACAATAATGAAGAAATCAGCTACGAGGGGAGACAATCAGTAAAGACTATCAATACCAGAATTAGATTCCCAAGGCCATCCATCAATTGTTGGAATAATCAGGTGCAAGGCAGAATATATACATAAAACTGGAACTGAAACAAGGAACAAGGATGTTTTCAAAGACTGGTAGGATCTCTAAAACATTTTTAAAGTACATGTCATTGATAAAGCTAAATACTCAAAGGTTGTGTAATACAACAGATTAAGCATTGAGAAGAGTGAAATTATGCTGTTTTGAAAACTATGGCAGGTGAGATTTTCTGCCTAATTATATAAGAAGATTTCTCTAAAAATACACATTATTTCAATGACTTATTGGATGTGAAATAAGTTAAGGGTATTTCAAATGGCTTGTCTGCAAAGAAAGGTGAGATGTAGGGAATCACAGAAAGTCGAGGGGAAAATAGGTCAATATATACATTGCTATATCGTGAACTAAACCTTAGGCCAGCAACAATGGAAAGGACCTGACCCTTAGAAACTTACAAGTAAGCTGGAATCTTCAAAAGTTCAAATCTTTATAAGTAAAATATTTATTAAAATGAATAACCAAGTGTTTTAATTGACATCAGAAGATCAAAACAATAAACCCTGAGAACATAGAAAAAAGATAAATAAAGATATGAGCAGAACTTAATACAACAGAAAACGTATAAAATTGAGGTGATTTAGTAAGTCCAAAGAATCTTCTTTGAAAAGATTGAAAAGACACACTTTGATTAAGGAAAACAAAAACATAAGTAAAGAATATACAGAAAGAATCAGGACAATGTTATAGCAGAGAATATATGAAATGCCAGTAAATTTGAACATTTCTGTAAAGTGGACCATTTCCTAGCTCCTAAAGTTTACCAAACCTGACACAAGAGGAAATCATTTAAGGTCATCATGTCTGCCCTTGGCATTCTCGGAACGCCCTGGCCTCAGGATGCAGCCTCTGTAGTCCATGGTAACCTGCGGAGAGGGGGCGGGGCTGAGGGTGGTTGGAACTCTGGCCTCACTGGAGGAGTGGGTGTGGCCATCTCTGCTGTGACTGAACAAAGGGCAGGGGAGCAGGGGGCCCAGGGCAGGGCCCTCAGAGCACGGCAGTTCCAGTGGGCTGTCACAAGCATTTAGGCCCAGGCCAAAGGGCGCCTTCTTTGTCTGCACAGCTGCCCAAACTCTCACCTTTCCACTCAGGCCGACCTCTTACTTGAAGTGTGTGTGGAACCTGTCCTCACAGTACACCTCGCTGCACAGCTAACCATAGGTCTGGGCATCGTAGCTTCCTGCCAGGTGACCGAAGTTCGCAGGCAGATGTGTCCAAGGGACACATGCAAAGAGGCTCCTGCCCGGGCCACAGGCTGCCCACTGCCCCTGCCCCAGATCAGGGGCCGCCAATCAGCCCTGTAGGAGTCCCCTTCCTCTAGAGGGAGTATTGGACCAACACTTGTAGAAAACGGTGTCCTCGTGGGCAACTCATTGGAGGGACACAAATAATCTTTGCCGTCTTTCTGCGGAAGCTTACGAGCGTTCACACCTAAGCGTCTTACAAGGTCAGCTGTTTAGCTAAACATGAGCTCATGATCTAAATTTACACAATAATGAAGAAATCAGCTACGAGGGGAGACAATCAGTAAAGACTATCAATACCAGAATTAGATTCCCAAGGCAATCCATCAATTGTTGGAATAATCAGGTGCAAGGCAGAATATATACATAAAACTGGAACTGAAACAAGGAACAAGGATGTTTTCAAAGACTGGTAGGATCTCTAAAACATTTTTAAAGGACATGTCATTGATAAAGCTAAATACTCAAAGGTTGTGTAATACAACAGATTAAGCATTGAGAAGAGTGAAATTATGCTGTTTTGAAAACTATGGCAGGTGAGATTTTCTGCCTAATTATATAAGAAGATTTCTCTAAAAATACACATTATTTCAATGACTTATTGGCTGTGAAATAAGTTAAGGGTATTTCAAATGGCTTGTCTGCAAAGAAAGGTGAGATGTAGGGAATCACAGAAAGTCGAGGGGAAAATACGTCAATATATACATTGCTATATGGTGAACTAAACCTTAGGCCAGCAACAATGGAGAGGACCTGACCCTTAGAAACTTACAAGTAAGCTGGAATCTTCAAAAGTTCAAATCTTTATAAGTAAAATATTTATTAAAATGAATAACCAAGTGTTTTAATTTACATCAGAAGATCAAAACAATAAACACAGAGAACATAGAAAAAAGATAAATAAAGATATGAGCAGAACTTAATACAACAGAAAACGTATAAAATTGAGGTGATTTAGTAAGTTCAAAGAATCTTCTTTGAAAAGATTGAAAAGACACACTTTGTTTAAGGAAAACAAATACATAAGTAAAGAATATACAGAAAGAATCAGGACAATGTTATAACAGAGAATATATGAAATGCCAGTAAATTTGAACATTTCTGTAAAGTGGACCATTTCCTAGCTCCTAAAGTTTACCAAACCTGACACAAGAGGAAATCATTTAAGGTCATCATGTCTTCCCTTGGCATTCTCGGAACGCCCTGGCCTCAGGATGCAGCCTCTGTAGTCCATGGTAACCTGCGGAGAGGGGGCGGGGCTGAGGGTGGTTGGAACTCTGGCCTCACTGAAGGAGTGGGTGTGGCCATCTCTGCTGTGACTGAACAAAGGGCAGGGGAGCAGGGGGCCCAGGTCAGGGCCCTCAGAGCACGGCAGGTCCAGTGGGGTGTCACAAGCATTTAGGCCCAGGCCAAAGGGCGCCTTCTTTGTCTGCACAGCTGCCCAAACTCTCACCTTTCCACTCAGGCCGACCTCTTACTTGAAGTGTGTGTGGAACCTGTCCTCACAGTACACCTCGCTGCACAGCAAACCATAGGTCTGGGCATCGTAGCTTCCTGCCAGGTGACCGAAGTTCGCAGGCAGATGTGTCCCAGGGACACATGCAAAGAGGCTCCTGCCCAGGCCACAGGCTGCCCACTGCCCCTGCCCCAGATCGGGGGCCACCAATCAGCCCTGTCGGAGTCCCCTTCCTCTAGAGGGAGTATTGGACCAACACTTGTAGAAAACGGTGTCCTCGTGGGCAACTCATTGGAGGGACACAAATAAATCTTTGCCGTCTTTCTGCGGAAGCTTACGAGCGTTCACACATAAGCGTCTTACAAGGTCAGCTGTTTAGCTAAACATGAGCTCACGATCTAAATTTACACAATAATGAAGAAATCAGCTACGAGGGGAGACAATCAGTAAAGACTATCAATACCAGAATTAGATTCCCAAGGCCATCCATCAATTGTTGGAATAATCAGGTGCAAGGCAGAATATATACATAAAACTGGAACTGAAACCAGGAACAAGGATGTTTTCAAAGACTGGTAGGATCTCTCAAACATTTTTAAAGGACATGTCATTGATAAAGCTAAATACTCAAAGGTTGTGTAATACAACAGATTAAGCATTGAGAAGAGTGAAATTATGCTGTTTTGAAAACTATGGCAGGTGAGATTTTCTGCCTAATTATATAAGAAGATTTCTCTAAAAATACACATTATTTCAATGACTTATTGGCTGTGAAATAAGTTAAGGGTATTTCAAATGGCTTGTCTGCAAAGAAAGGTGAGATGTAGGGAATCACAGAAAGTCGAGGGGAAAATAGGTCAATATATACATTGCTATATGGTGAACTAAACCTTAGGCCAGCAACAATGGAGAGGACCTGACCCTTAGAAACTTACAAGTAAGCTGGAATCTTCAAAAGTTCAAATCTTTATAAGTAAAATATTTATTAAAATGAATAACCAAGTGTTTTAATTGACATCAGAAGATCAAAACAATAAACCCTGAGAACATAGAAAAAAGATAAATAAAGATATGAGCAGAACTTAATACAACAGAAAACGTATAAAATTGAGGTGATTTAGTAAGTCCAAAGAATGTTCTTTGAAAAGATTGAAAGGACACACTTTGATTAAGGAAAACAAAAACATAAGTATAGAATATACAGAAAGAATCAGGACAATGTTATAGCAGAGAATATATGAAATGCCAGTAAATTTGAACATTTCTGTAAAGTGGACCATTTCCTAGCTCCTAAAGTTTACCAAACCTGACACAAGAGGAAATCATTTAAGGTCATCATGTCTGCCCTTGGCATTCTCGGAACGCCCTGGCCTCAGGATGCAGCCTCTGTAGTCCATGGTAACCTGCGGAGAGGGGGCGGGGCTGAGGGTGGTTGGAACTCTGGCCTCACTGGAGGAGTGTGTGTGGCCATCTCTGCTGTGACTGAACAAAGGGAAGGGGAGCAGGAGGCCCAGGGCAGGGCCCTCAGAGCACGGCAGATCCAGTGTGGTGTCACAAGAATTTAGGCCCAGGCCAAAGGGCGCCTTCTTTGTCTGCACAGCTGCCCAAACTCTCACCTTTCCACTCAGGCCGACCTCTTACTTGAAGTGTGTGTGGAACCTGTCCTCACAGTACACCTCGCTGCACAGCTAACCATAGGTCTGGGCATCGTAGCTTCCTGCCAGGTGACCGAAGTTCGCAGGCAGATGTGTCCCAGGGACACATGCAAAGAGGCTCCTGCCCGGGCCACAGGCTGCCCACTGCCCCTGCCCCAGATCGGGGGCCGCCAATCAGCCCTGTCGGAGTCCCCTTCCTCTAGAGGGAGTATTGGACCAACACTTGTAGAAAACGGTGTCCTCGTGGGCAACTCATTGGAGGGACACAAATAAATCTTAGCCGTCTTTCTGCGGAAGCTTACGAGCGTTCACACCTAAGCGTCTTACAAGGTCAGCTGTTTAGCTAAACATGAGCTCATGATCTAAATTTACACAATAATGAAGAAATCAGCTTCGAGGGGAGACAATCAGTAAAGACTATCAATACCAGAATTAGATTCCCAAGGCCATCCATCAATTGTTGGAATAATCAGGTGCAAGGCAGAATATATACATAAAACTGGAACTGAAACAAGGAACAAGATGTTTTCAAAGACTGGTAGGATCTCTAAAACATTTTTAAAGTACATGTCATTGATAAAGCTAAATACTCAAAGGTTGTGTAATACAACAGATTAAGCATTGAGAAGAGTGAAATTATGCTGTTTTGAAAACTATGGCAGGTGAGATTTTCTGCCTAATTATATAAGAAGATTTCTCTAAAAAATACACATTATTTCAATGACTTATTGGCTGTGAAATAAGTTAAGGGTATTTCAAATGGCTTGTCTGCAAAGAAAGGTGAGATGTAGGGAATCACAGAAAGTCGAGGGGAAAATAGGTCAATATATACATTGCTATATGGTGAACTAAACCTTAGGCCAGCAACAATGGAGAGGACCTGACCCTTAGAAACTTACAAGTAAGCTGGAATCTTCAAAATTTCAAATCTTTATAAGTAAAATATTTATTAAAATGAATAACCAAGTGTTTTAATTGACATCAGAAGATCAAAACAATAAACCCTGAGAACATAGAAAAAAGATAAATAAAGATATGAGCAGAACTTAATACAACAGAAAACGTATAAAATTGAGGTGATTTAGTAAGTCCAAAGAATCTTCTTTGAAAAGATTGAAAAGACACACTTTGATTAAGGAAAACAAAAACATAAGTATAGAATATACAGAAAGAATCAGGACAATGTTATAGCAGAGAATATATGAAATGCCAGTAAATTTGAACATTTCTGTAAAGTGGACCATTTCCTAGCTCCTAAAGTTTACCAAACCTGACACAAGAGGAAATCATTTAAGGTCATCATGTCTGCCCTTGGCATTCTCGGAACGCCCTGGCCTCAGGATGCAGCCTCTGTAGTCCATGGTAACCTGCGGAGAGGGGGCGGGGCTGAGGGTGGTTGGAACTCTGGCCTCACTGGAGGAGTGGGTGTGGCCATCTCTGCTGTGACTGAACAAAGGGCAGGGGAGCAGGGGGCCCAGGGCAGGGCCCTCAGAGCACGGCAGGTCCAGTGGGCTGTCACAAGCATTTAGGCCCAGGCCAAAGGGCGCCTTCTTTGTCTGCACAGCTGCCCAAACTGTCACCTTTCCACTCAGGCCGACCACTTACTTGAAGTGTGTGTGGAACCTGTCGTCACAGTACAACTCGCTGCACAGCTAACCATAGGTCTGGGCATCGTAGCTTCCTGCCAGGTGACCGAAGTTCGCAGGCAGATGTGTCCCAGGGACACATGCAAAGAGGCTCCTGCCAGGGCCACAGGCTGCCCACTGCCCCTGCCCCAGATCGGGGGCCGCCAATCAGCCCTTTCGGAGTCCCCTTCCTCTAGAGGGAATATTGGACTAACACTTGTAGAAAACGGTGTCCTCGTGGGCAACTCATTGGAGGGACACAAATAAATCTTTGCCGTCTTTCTGCAGAAGCTTACGAGCGTTCACACCTAAGCGTCTTACAAGGTCAGCTGTTTAGCTAAACATGAGCTCATGATCTAAATTTACACAATAATGAAGAAATCAGCTACGAGGGGAGACAATCAGTAAAGACTATCAATACCAGAATTAAATTCCCAAGGCCATCCATCAATTGTTGGAATAATCAGGTGCAAGGCAGAATATATACATAAAACTGGAACTGAAACAAGGAACAAGGATGTTTTCAAAGACTGGTAGGATCTCTAAAACATTTTTAAAGTACATGTCATTGATAAAGCTAAATACTCAAAGGTTGTGTAATACAACAGATTAAGCATTGAGAAGAGTGAAATTATGCTGTTTTGAAAACTATGGCAGGTGAGATTTTCTGCCTAATTATATAAGAAGATTTCTCTAAAAATACACATTATTTCAATGACTTATTGGCTGTGAAATAAGTTAAGGGTATTTCAAATGGCTTGTCTGCAAAGAAAGGTGAGATGTAGGGAATCACAGAAAGTCGAGGGGAAAATACGTCAATATATACATTGCTATATGGTGAACTAAACCTTAGGCCAGCAACAATGGAGAGGACCTGACCCTTAGAAACTTACAAGTAAGCTGGAATCTTCAAAAGTTCAAATCTTTATAAGTAAAATATTTATTAAAATGAATAACCAAGTGTTTTAATTGACATCAGAAGATCAAAACAATAAACCCTGAGAACATAGAAAAAAGATAAATAAAGATATGAGCAGAACTTAATACAACAGAAAACGTATAAAATTGAGGTGATTTAGTAAGTCCAAAGAATCTTCTTTGAAAAGATTGAAAAGACACACTTTGATTAAGGAAAACAAAAACATAAGTAAAGAATATACAGAAAGAATCAGGACAATGTTATAGCAGAGAATATATGAAATGCCAGTAAATTTGAACATTTCTGTAAAGTGGACCATTTCCTAGCTCCTAAAATTTACCAAACCTGACACAAGAGGAAATGATTTAAGGTCATCATGTCTGCCCTTGGCATTCTCAGAACGCCCTGGCCTCAGGATGCAGCCTCTGTAGTCCATGGTAACCTGCGGAGAGGGGGCGGGGCTGAGGGTGGTTGGAACTCTGGCCTCACTGGAGGAGTGGGTGTGGCCATCTCTGCTGTGACTGAACAAAGGGCAGGGGAGCAGGGGGCCCAGGGCAGGGCCCTCAGAGCACGGCAGGTCCAGTGGGGTTTCACAAGCATTTAGGCCCAGGCCAAAGTGCGCCTTCTTTGTCTGCACAGCTGCCCAAACTCTCACCTTTCCACTCAGGCTGACCTCTTACTTGAAGTGTGTGTGGAACCTGTCCTCACAGTACACCTCGCTGCAGAGCTAACCATAGGTCTGGGCATCGTAGCTTCCTGCCAGGTGACCGAAGTTCGCAGGCAGATGTGTCCCAGGGACACATGCAAAGAGGCTCCTGCCCGGGCCACAGGCTGCCCACTGCCCCTGCCCCAGATCGGGGGCCACCAATCAGCCCTGTCGGAGTCCCCTTCCTCTAGAGGGAGTATTGGACCAACACTTGTAGAAAACTGTGTCCTCGTGGGCAACTAATTGGAGGGACACAAATAAATCTTTGCCGTCTTTCTGCGGAAGCTTACGAGCATTCACACCTAAGCGTCTTACAAGGTCAGCTGTTTAGCTAAACATGAGCTCATGATCTAAATTTACTCAATAATGAAGAAATCAGCTACGAGGGGAGACAATCAGTAAAGACTATCAATACCAGAATTAGATGCCCAAGGCCATCCATCAATTGTTGGAATAATCAGGTGCAAGGCAGAATATATACATAAAACTGGAACTGAAACAAGGAACAAGGATGTTTTCAAAGACTGGTAGGATCTCTAAAACATTTTTAATGTACATGTCATTGATAAAGCTAAATACTCAAAGGTTGTGTAATACAACAGATTAAGCATTGAGAAGAGTGAAATTATTCTGTTTTGAAAACTATGGCAGGTGAGATTTCCTGCCTAATTATATAAGAAGATTTCTCTAAAAAATACACATTATATCAATGACTTATTGGCTGTGAAATAAGTTAAGGGTATTTCAAATGGCTTGTCTGCAAAGAAAGGTGAGATGTAGGGAATCACAGAAAGTCGAGGGGAAAATAGGTCAATATATACATTGCTATATGGTGAACTAAACCTTAGGCCAGCAACAATGGAGAGGACCTGACCCTTAGAAACTTACAAGTAAGCTGGAATCTTCAAAAGTTCAAATCTTTATAAGTAAAATATTTACTAAAATGAATAACCAAGTGTTTGAATTGACATCAGAAGATCAAAACAATAAACCCTGAGAACATAGAAAAAAGATAAATAAAGATATGAGCAGAACTTAATACAACAGAAAACGTATAAAATTCAGGTGATTTAGTAAGTCCAAAGAATCTTCTTTGAAAAGATTGAAAAGACACACTTTGATTAAGGAAAACAAAAACATAAGTAAAGAATATACAGAAAGAATCAGGTCAAAGTTATAGCAGAGAATATGAGAAATGCCAGTAAATTTGAACATTTCTGTAAAGTGGACCATTTCCTAGCTCCTAAAGTTTACCAAACCTGACACAAGAGGAAATCATTTAAGGTCATCATGTCTGCCCTTGGCATTCTCGGAACCCCCTGGCCTCAGGTTGCAGCCTCTGTAGTCCTTGGTAACCTGCGGAGAGGGGGCGGGGCTGAGGGTGGTTGGAACTCTGCCCTCACTGAAGGAGTGGGTGTGGCCATCTCTGCTGTGACTGAACAAAGGGCAGGGGAGCAGGGGGCCCAGGGCAGGTCCCTCAGAGCACGGCAGGTCCAGTGGGGTGTCACAAACATTTAGGCCCAGGCCAAAGGGCGCCTTCTTTGTCTGCACAGCTGCCCAAACTCTCACCTTTCCCCTCAGGCCGACCTCTTACTTGAAGTGTGTGTGGAACCTGTCCTCACAGTACACCTCGCTGCACAGCTAACCATAGGTCTGGGCATCGTAGCTTCCTGCCAGGTGACCGAAGTTCGCAGGCAGATGTGTCCCAGGGACACATGCAAAGAGGCTCCAGACTGGGCCACAGGCTGCCCACTGCCCCTGCCCCAGATCGGGGGCCGCCAATCAGCCCTGTCTGAGTCCCCTGCCTGTAGAGGGAGTATTGGAACAACACTTGTAGAAAACGGTGTCCTCGTGGGCAACTCATTGGAGGGACACAAATAAATCTTTGCCGTCTTTCTGCGGAAGCTTATGAGCGTTCACACCTAAGCGTCTTACAAGGTCAGCTGTTTAGCTAAACATGAGCTCATGATCTAAATTTACACAATAATGAAGAAATCAGCTACGAGGGGAGACAATCAGTAAAGACTATCAATACCAGAATAAGATTCCCAAGGCCATCCATCAATTGTTGGAATAATCAGGTGCAGGGCAGAAAATATACATAAAACATGAACTGAAACAAGGAACAAGGATGTTTTCAAAGACTGGTAGGATCTCGAAAACATTTTTAAAGTACATGTCATTGATAAAGCTAAATACTCAAAGTTTGTGTAATACAACAGATTAAGCATTGAGAAGAGTGAAATTATGCTGTTTTGAAAACTATGGCAGGTGAGATTTTCTGCCAAATTATATAAGAAGATTTCTCTAAAAAATACACATTATTTCAATGACTTATTGGCTGTGAAATAAGTTAAGGGTATTTCAAATGGCTTGTCTGCAAAGAAAGGTGAGATGTAGGGAATCACAGAAAGTCGAGGGGAAAATACGTCAATATATACATTGCTATATGGTGAACTAAACCTTAGGCCAGCAACAATGGAGAGGACCTGACCCTTAGAAACTTACAAGTAAGCTGCAATCTTCAAAAGTTCAAATCTTTATAAGTAAAATATTTATTAAAATGAATAACCAAGTGTTTTAATTGACATCAGAAGATCAAAACAATAAACCCTGAGAACATAGAAAAAAGATAAATAAAGATATGAGCAGAACTTAATACAACAGAAAACGTATAAAATTGAGGTGATTTAGTAAGTCCAAAGAATCTTCTTTGAAAAGATTGAAAAGACACACTTTGATTAAGGAAAACAAAAATATCAGTAAAGAATATACAGAAAGAATCAGGACAATGTTATAGCAGAGAATATATGAAATGCCAGTAAATTTGAACATTTCTGTAAAGTGGACCATTTCCTAGCTCCTAAAGTTTACCAAACCTGACACAAGAGGAAATCATTTAAGGTCATCATGTCTGCCCTTGGCATTCTCGGAACACCCTGGCCTCAGGATGCAGCCTCTGTAGTCCATGGTAACCTGCGGAGAGGGGGCGGGGCTTAGGGTGGTTGGAACTCTGCCCTCACTGAAGGAGTGGGTGTGGCCATCTCTGCTGTGACTGAACAAAGGGCAGGGGAGCAGGGGGCCCAGGGCAGGGCCCTCAGAGCACGGCAGGTCCTGTGGGGTGTCACAAGCATTTAGGACCAGGCCAAAGGGCGCCTTCTTTGTCTGCACAACTTCCCAAACTCTCACCTTTCCACTCAGGCCGACCTCTTACTTGAAGTGTGTGTGGAACCTGTCCTCACAGTACACCTCGCTGCACAGCTAACCATAGGTCTGGGCATCGTAGCTTCCTGCCAGGTGACCGAAGTTCGCAGGCAGATGTGTCCCAGGGACACATGCAAAGAGGCTCCTGCCCGGGCCACAGGCTGCCCACTGCCCCTGCCCCAGATCGGGGGCCACCAATCAGCCCTGTCGGAGTCCCCTTCCTCTAGAGGGAGTATTGGACCAACACTTGTAGAAAACGGTGTCCTCGTGGGCAACTCATTGGAGGGACACAAATAAATCTTTGCCGTCTTTCTGCGGAAGCTTACGAGCGTTCACACCTAAGCGTCTTACAAGGTCAGCTGTTTAGCTAAACATGAGCTCATGATCTAAATTTACACAATAATGAAGAAATCAGCTACGAGGGGAGACAATCAGTAAAGACTATCAATACCAGAATTAGATTCCCAAGGCCATCCATCAATTGTTGGAATAATCAGGTGCAAGGCAGAATATATACATAAAACTGGAACTGAAACAAGGAACAAGGATGTTTTCAAAGACTGGTAGGATCTCTAAAACATTTTTAAAGGACATGTCATTGATAAAGCTAAATACTCAAAGGTTGTGTAATACAACAGATTAAGCATTGAGAAGAGTGAAATTATGCTGTTTTGAAAACTATGGCAGGTGAGATTTTCTGCCTAATTATATAAGAAGATTTCTCTAAAAATACACATTATTTCAATGACTTATTGGCTGTGAAATAAGTTAAGGGTATTTCAAATGGCTTGTCTGCAAAGAAAGGTGAGATGTAGGGAATCACAGAAAGTCGAGGGGAAAATAGGTCAATATATACATTGCTATATGGTGAACTAAACTTTAGGCCAGCAACAATGGAGAGGACCTGACCCTTAGAAACTTACAAGTAAGCTGGAATCTTCAAAAGTTCAAATCTTTATAATTAAAATATTTATTAAAATGAATAACCAAGTGTTTTAATTGACATCAGAAGATCAAAACAATAAACCCTGAGAACATAGAAAAAAGATAAATAAAGATATGAGCAGAACTTCATACAACAGAAAACGTATAAAATTGAGGTGATTTAGTAAGTCCAAAGAATCTTCTTTGAAAAGATTGGAAAGACACACTTTGATTAAGGAAAACAAAAACATAAGTAAAGAATATACAGAAAGAATCAGGACAATGTTATAGCAGAGAATATATGAAATGCCAGTAAATTTGAACATTTCTGTAAAGTGGACCATTTCCTAGCTCCTAAAGTTTACCAAACCTGACACAAGAGGAAATCATTTAAGGTCATCATGTCTGCCCTTGGCATTCTCGGAACGCCCTGGCCTCAGGATGCAGCCTCTGTAGTCCATGGTAACCTGCGGAGAGGGGGCTGGGCTGAGGGTGGTTGGAACTCTGCCCTCACTAAAGGAGTGGGTGTGGCCATCTCTGCTGTGACTGAACAAAGGTCAGGGGAGCAGGGGCCCCAGGGCAGGGCCCTCAGAGCAAGGCAGGTCCAGTGGGGTGTCACAAGCATTTAGGCCCAGGCCAAAGGGCGCCTTCTTTGTCTGCACAGCTGCCCAAACTCTCACCTTTCCACTCAGGCCGACCTCTTACTTGAAGTGTGTGTGGAACCTGTCCTCACAGTACACCTCGCTGCACAGCTAACCATAGGTCTGGGCATCGTAGCTTCCTGCCAGGTGACCGAAGTTCGCAGGCAGATGTGTCCCAGGGACACATGCAAAGAGGCTCCTGCCCGGGCCACAGGCTGCCCACTGCCCCTGCCCCAGATCGGGGGCTGCCAATCAGCCCTGTCAGAGTCCCCTGCCTCTAGAGGGAGTATTGGACCTACACTTGTAGAAAACAGTGTCCTCGTGGGCAACTCATTGGAGGGACACAAATAAATCTTTGCCGTCTTTCTGCGGAATCTTACGATTGTTCACACCTAAGCGTCTTACAAGGTCAGCTGTTTAGCTAAACATGAGCTCATGATCTAAATTTACACAATAATGAAGAAATCAGCTACGAGGGGAGACAATCAGTAAAGACTATCAATACCAGAATTAGATTCCCAAGGCCATCCATCAATTGTTGGAATAATCAGGTGCAAGGCAGAATATATACATAAAACTGGAACTGAAACAAGGAACAAGGATGTTTTCAAAGACTGGTAGGATCTCTAAAACATTTTTAAAGTACATGTCATTGATAAAGCTAAATACTCAAAGGTTGTGTAATACAACAGATTAAGCATTGAGAAGAGTGAAATTATGCTGTTTTGAAAACTATGGCAGGTGAGATTTTCTGCCAAATTATATAAGAAGATTTCTCTAAAAATACACATTATTTCAATGACTTATTGGCTGTGAAATAAGTTAAGGGTATTTCAAATGGCTTGTCTGCAAAGAAAGGTGAGATGTAGGGAATCACAGAAAGTCGAGGGGAAAATAGGTCAATATATACATTGCTATATGGTGAACTAAACCTTAGGCCAGCAACAATGGAGAGGACCTGACCCTTAGAAACTTACAAGTAAGCTGGAATCTTCAAAAGTTCAAATCTTTATAAGAAAAATATTTATTAAAATGAATAACCAAGTGTTTTAATTGACATCAGAAGATCAAAACAATAAACCCTGAGAACATAGAAAAAAGATAAATAAAGATATGAGCAGAACTTAATACAACAGAAAACGTATAAAATTGAGGTGATTTAGTAAGTCCAAAGAATCTTCTTTGAAAAGATTGAAAAGACACACTTTGATTAAGGAAAAGAAAATCATAAGTAAAGAATATACAGAAAGAATCAGGACAATGTTATAACAGAGAATATATGAAATGCCAGTAGATTTGAACATTTCTGTAAAGTGGACCATTTCCTAGCTCCTAAAGTTTACCAAACCTGACACAAGAGGAAATCATTTAAAGTCATCATGTCTGCCCTTGGCATACTCGGAACGCCCTGGCCTCAGGATGCAGCCTCTGTAGTCCATGGTAACCTGCGGAGAGGGGGCGGGGCTGAGGGTGTTTGGAACTCTGGCCTCACTGGAGGAGTGGGTGTGGCCATCTCTGCTGTGACTGAACAAAGGGCAGGGGAGCAGGGGGCCCAGGGCAGGGCCCTCAGAGCACGGCAGGTCCAGTGGGGTGTCACAAGCATTTAGGCCCAGGCCAAAGGGCGCCTTCTTTGTCTGCACAGCTGCCCAAACTCTCACCTTTCCACTCAGGCCGACCTCTTACTTGAAGTGTGTGTGGAACCTGTCCTCACAGTACACCTCGCTGCACAGCTAACCATAGGTCTGGGCATCGTAGCTTCCTGCCAGGTGACCGAAGTTCGCAGGCAGATGTGTCCCAGGGACACATGCAAAGAGGCTCCTGCCCGGGCCACAGGCTGCCCACTGCCCCTGCCCAAGATCGGGGGCCGCCAATCAGCCCTGTCGGAGTCCCCTTCCTCTAGAGGGAGTATTGGACCAACACTTGTAGAAAACGGTGTCCTCGTGGGCAACTCATTGTAGGGACACAAATAAATCTTTGCCGTCTTTCTGCAGAAGCTTACGAGCGTTCACACCTAAGCGTCTTACAAGGTCAGCTGTTTAGCTAAGCATGAGCTCATGATCTAAATTTACACAATAATGAAGAAATCAGCTACGAGGTGAGACAATCAGTAAAGACTATCAATACCAGAATTAGATTCCCAAGGCCATCCATCAATTGTTGGAATAATCAGGTGCAAGGCAGAATATATACATAAAACTGGAACTGAAACAAGGAACAAGGATGTTTTCAAAGACTGGTAGGATCTCTAAAACATTTTTAAAGTACATGTCATTGATAAAGCTAAATACTCAAAGGTTGTGTAATACAACAGATTAAGCATTGAGAAGAGTGAAATTATGCTGTTTTGAAAACTATGGCAGGTGAGATTTTCTGCCTAATTATATAAGAAGATTTCTCTAAAAATACACATTATTTCAATGACTTATTGGCTGTGAAATAAGTTAAGGGTATTTCAAATGGCTTGTCTGCAAAGAAAGGTGAGATGTAGGGAATCACAGAAAGTCGAGGGGAAAATAGGTCAATATATACATTGCTATATGGTGAACTAAACTTTAGGCCAGCAACAATGGAGAGGACCTGACCCTTAGAAACTTAGAAGTAAGCTGGAATCTTCAAAAGTTCAAATCTTTTTAAGTAAAATATTTATTAAAATGAATAACCAAGTGTTTTAATTGACATCAGAAGATCAAAACAGTACACCCTGAGAACATAGAAAAAAGATAAATAAAGATATGAGCAGAACTTAATACAACAGAAAACGTATAAAATTGAGGTGATTTAGTAAGTCCAAAGAATCTTCTTTGAAAAGATTGAAAAGACACACTTTGATTAAGGAAAACAAAAACATAAGTAGAGAATATACAGAAAGAAACAGGACAATGTTATAGAAGAGAATATATGAAATGCCAGTAAATTTGAACATTTCTGTAAAGTGGCCCATTTCCTAGCTCCTAAAGTTTACCAAACCTGACACAAGAGGAAATCATTTAAGGTCATCATGTCTGCCCTTGGCTTTCTCGGAACACCCTGGCCTCAGGATGCAGCCTCTGTAGTCCATGGTAACCTGCGGAGAGGGGCCGGGGCTGAGGGTGGTTGGAACTCTGCCCTCACTGAAGGAGTGGGTGTGGCCATCTCTGCTGTGACTGAACAAAGGGCAGGGGAGCAGGGGGCCCAGGGCAGGGCCCTAAGAGCACGGCAGGTCCAGTGGGGTGTCACAAGCATTTAGGCCCAGGCCAAAGGGCGCCTTCTTTGTCTGCACAGCTGCCCAAACTCTCACCTTTCCACTCAGGCCGACCTCTTACTTGAAGTGTGTGTGGAACCTGTCCTCACAGTACACCTCGCTGCACAGCTAACCATAGGTCTGGGCATCGTAGCTTCCTGCCAGGTGACCGAAGTTCGCAGGCAGATGTGTCCCAGGGACACATGCAAAGAGGCTCCTGCCAGGGCCACAGGCTGCCCACTGCCCCTGCCCCAGATCGGGGGCCACCAATCAGCCCTGTCGGAGTCCCCTTCCTCTAGAGGGAGTATTGGACCAACACTTGTAGAAAACGGTGTCCTCGTGGGCAACTCATTGTAGGGACACAAATAAATCTTTGCCGTCTTTCTGCGGAAGCTTACGAGCGTTCACACCTAAGCGTCTTACAAGGTCAGCTGTTTAGCTAAACATGAGCTCATGATCTAAATTTACACAATAATGAAGAAATCAGCTACGAGGGGAGACAATCAGTAAAGACTATCAATACCAGAATTAGATTCCCAAGGCCATCCATCAATTGTTGGAATAATCAGGTGCAAGGCAGAATATATACATAAAACTGGAACTGAAACAAGGAACAAGGATGTTTTCAAAGACTGGTAGGATCTCTCAAACATTTTTAAAGGACATGTCATTGATAAAGCTAAATACTCAAAGGTTGTGTAATACAACAGATTAAGCATTGAGAAGAGTGAAATTATGCTGTTTTGAAAACTATGGCAGGTGAGATTTTCTGCCTAATTATATAAGAAGATTTCTCTAAAAATACACATTATTTCAATGACTTATTGGCTGTGAAATAAGTTAAGGGTATTTCAAATGGCTTGTCTGCAAAGAAAGGTGAGATGTAGGGAATCACAGAAAGTCGAGGGGAAAATAGGTCAATATATACATTGCTATATGGTGAACTAAACCTTAGGCCAGCAACAATGGAGAGGACCTGACCCTTAGAAACTTACAAGTAAGCTGGAATCTTCAAAAGTTCAAATCTTTATAAGTAAAATATTTATTAAAATGAATAACCAAGTGTTTTAATTGACATCAGAAGATCAAAACAATAAACCCTGAGAACATAGAAAAAAGATAAATAAAGATATGAGCAGAACTTAATACAACAGAAAAGGTATAAAATTGAGGTGATTTAGTAAGTCCAAAGAATCTTCTTTGAAAAGATTGAAAAGACACACTTTGATTAAGGAAAACAAAAACTTAAGTAAAGAATATACAGAAAGAATCAGCACAATGTTATAGCAGAGAATACATGAAATGCCAGTAAATTTGAACATTTCTGTAAAGTGGACCATTTCCTAGCTCCTAAAGTTTACCAAACCTGACACAAGAGGAAATCATTTAAGGTCATCATGTCTGCCCTTGGCATTCTCGGAACGCCCTGGCCTCAGGATGCAGCCTCTGTTGTCCATGGTAACCTGCGGAGAGGGGGCGGGGCTGAGGGTGGTTGGAACTCTGCCCTCACTGAAGGAGTGGGTGTGGCCATCTCTGCTGTGACTGAACAAAAGGCAGGGGAGCAGGGGTCCAGTGCAGGGCCCTCAGAGCACGGCAGGTCCAGTGGGGTGTCACAAGCATTTAGGCCCAGGCCAAAGGGCGCCTTCTTTGTCTGCACAGCTGCCCAAACTCTCACCTTTCCACTCAGGCCGACCTCTTACTTGAAGTGTGTGTGGAACCTGTCCTCACAGTACACCTCGCTGCACAGCTAACCATAGGTCTGGGCATCATAGCTTCCTGCCAGGTGACCGAAGTTCGCAGGCAGATGTGTCCCAGGGACACATGCAAAGAGGCTCCTGCCCGGGCCACAGGCTGCCCACTGCCCCTGCCCCAGATCGGGGGCCACCAATCAGCCCTGTCGGAGTCCCCTGCCTCTAGAGGGAGTATTGGACCAACACTTGTAGAAAACGGTGTCCTCGTGGGCAACTCATTGGAGGGACACAAATAAATCTTTGCTGTCTTTCTGCGGAAGCTTACGAGCGTTCACACCTAAGCGTCTTACAAGGTCAGCTGTTTAGCTAAACATGAGCTCATGATCTAAATTTACACAATAATGAAGAAATCAGCTACGAGGGGAGACAATCAGTAAAGACTATCAATACCAGAATTAGATGCCCAAGGCCATCCATCAATTGTTGGAATAATCAGGTGCAAGGCAGAATATATACATAAAACTGGAACTGAAACAAGGAACAAGGATGTTTTCAAAGACTGGTAGGATCTCTACATGTCATTGATAAAGCTAAATACTCAAAGGTTGTGTAATACAACAGATTAAGCATTGAGAAGAGTGAAATTATGCTGTTTTGAAAACTATGGCAGGTGAGATTTTCTGCCTAATTATATAAGAAGATTTCTCTAAAAATACACATTATTTCAATGACTTATTGGCTGTGAAATAAGTTAAGGGTATTTCAAATGGCTTGTCTGCAAAGAAAGGTGAGATGTAGGGAATCACAGAAAGTCGAGGGGAAAATAGGTCAATATATACATTGCTATATGGTGAACTAAACCTTAGGCCAGCAACAATGGAGAGGACCTGACCCTTAGAAACTTACAAGTAAGCTGGAATCTTCAAAAGTTCAAATCTTTATAAGTAAAATATTTATTAAAATGAATAACCAAGTGTTTTAATTGACATCAGAAGATCAAAACAATAAACCCTGAGAACATAGAAAAAAGATAAATAAAGATATGAGCAGAACATAATACACCAGAAAACGTATAAAATTGAGGTGATTTAGTAAGTCCAAAGAATCTTCTCTGAAAAGATTGAAAAGACACACTTTGATTAAGGAAAACAAAAACATAAGTAAAGAATATACAGAAAGAATCAGGACAATGTTATAAGAGAGAATATATGAAATGCCAGTAAATTTGAACATTTCTGTAAAGTGGACCATTTCCTAGCTCCTAAAGTTTACCAAACCTGACACAAGAGGAAATCATTTAAGGTCATCATGTCTGCCCTTGGCATTCTCGGAACGCCCTGGCCTCAGGATGCAGCATCTGTAGTCCATGGTAACCTGCGGAGAGGGGGCGGGGCTGAGGGTGGATGGAACTCTGGCCTCACTGGAGTAGTGGGTGTGGCCATCTCTGCTGTGACTGAACAAAGGGCAGGGGAGCAGGGGGCTCAGGGCAGGGCCCTCAGAGCACGGCAGGTCCAGTGGGCGGTCACAAGCATTTAGGCCCAGGCCAAAGGGCGCCTTCTTTGTCTGCACAGCTGCACAAACTCTCACCTTTCCACTCAGGCCGACCTCTTACTTGAAGTGTGTGTGGAACCTGTCCTCACAGTACACCTCGCTGCACAGCTAACCATAGGTCTGGGCATCGTAGCTTCCTGCCAGGTGACCGAAGTTCGCAGGCAGATGTGTCCCAGGGACACATGCAAAGAGGCCCCTGCCCGGGCCACAGGCTGCCCACTGCCCCTGCCCAAGATCGGGGGCCGCCAATCAGCCCTGTCGGAGTCCCCTTCCTCTAGAGGGAGTATTGGACCAACACTTGTAGAAAACGGTGTCCTCGTGGGCAACTCATTGGAGGGACACAAATAAATCTTTGCCGTCTTTCTGCGGAAGCTTACGAGCGTTCACACCTAAGCGTCTTACAAGGTCAGCTGTTTAGCTAAACATGAGCTCATGATCTAAATTTACACAATAATGAAGAAATCAGCTACGAGGGGAGACAATCAGTAAAGACTATCAATACCAGAATTAGATTCCCAAGGCCATCCATCAATTGTTGGAATAATCAGGTGCAAGGCAGAATATATACATAAAACTGGAACTGAAACAAGGAACAAGGATGTTTTCAAAGACTGGTAGGATCTCTAAAACTTTTTTAAAGTACATGTCATTGATAAAGCTAAATACTCAAAGGTTGTGTAATACAACAGATTAAGCATTGAGAAGAGTGAAATTATGCTGTTTTGAAAACTATGGCAGGTGAGATTTTCTGCCTAATTATATAAGAAGATTTCTCTAAAAATACACATTATTTCAATGACTTATTGGCTGTGAAATAAGTTAAGGGTATTTCAAATGGCTTGTCTGCAAAGAAAGGTGAGATGTAGGGAATCACAGAAAGTCGAGGGGAAAATAGGTCAATATATACATTGCTATATGGTGAACTAAACTTTAGGCCAGCAACAATGGAGAGGACCTGACCCTTAGAAACTTACAAGTAAGCTGGAATCTTCAAAAGTTCAAATCTCTATAAGTAAAATATTTATTAAAATGAATAACCAAGTGTTTTAATTGACATCAGAAGATCAAAACAATAAACCCTGAGAACATAGAAAAAAGATAAATAAAGATATGAGCAGAACTTAATACAACAGAAAAGGTATAAAATTGAGGTGATTTAGTAAGTCCAAAGAATCTTCTTTGAAAAGATTGAAAAGACACACTTTGATTAAGGAAAACAAAAACATCAGTAAAGAATATACAGAAAGAATCAGGACAATGTTATAGCAGAGAATATATGAAATGCCAGTAAATTTGAACATTTCTGTAAAGTGGACCATTTCCTAGCTCCTAAAGTTTACCAAACCTGACACAAGAGGAAATCATTTAAGGTCATCATGTCTGCCCTTGGCATTCTTGGAACGCCCTGGCCTCAGGATGCAGCCTCTGTAGTCCATGGTAACCTGCGGAGAGGGGGCGGGGCTGAGGGTGGTTGGAACTCTGCCCTCACTGAAGGAGTGTGTGTGGCCATCTCTGCTGTGACTGAACAAAGGGCAGGGGAGCAGGGGCCCCAGGGCAGGGCCCTCAGAGCACGGCAGGTCCAGTGGGGTGTCACAAGCATTTAGGCCCAGGCCAAAGGGCGCCTTCTTTGTCTGCACAGCTGCCCAAACTCTCACCTTTCCACTCAGGCCGACCTCTTACTTGAAGTGTGTGTGGAACCTGTCCTCACAGTACACCTCGCTGCACAGCTAACCATAGGTCTGGGCATCATAGCTTCCTGCCAGATGACCGAAGTTCGCAGGCAGGTGTGTCCCAGGGACACATGCAAAGAGGCTCCTGCCCGGGCCACAGGCTGCCCACTGCCCCTGCCCCAGATCGGGGGCCACCAATCCGCCCTGTCGGAGTCCCCTTCCTCTAGAGGGAGTATTGGACCAACACTTGTAGAAAACGGTGTCCTCGTGGGCAACTCATTGGAGGGACACAAATAAATCTTTGCTGTCTTTCTGCGGAAGCTTACGAGCGTTCACACCTAAGCGTCTTACAAGGTCAGCTGTTTAGCTAAACATGAGCTCATGATCTAAATTTACACAATAATGAAGAAATCAGCTACGAGGGGAGACAATCAGTAAAGACTGTCAATACCAGAATTAGATTCCCAAGGCCATCCATCAATTGTTGGAATAATCAGGTGCAAGGCAGAATATATACATAAAACTGGACCTGAAACAAGGAACAAGGATGTTTTCAAAGACTGGTAGGATCTCTACATGTCATTGATAAAGCTAAATACTCAAAGGTTGTGTAATACAACAGATTAAGCATTGAGAAGAGTGAAATTATGCTGTTTTGAAAACTATGGCAGGTGAGATTTTCTGCCTAATTATATAAGAAGATTTCTCTAAAAATACACATTATTTCAATCACTTATTGGCTGTGAAATAAGTTAAGGGTATTTCAAATGGCTTGTCTGCAAAGAAAGGTGAGATGTAGGGAATCACAGAAAGTCGAGGGGAAAATAGGTCAATATATACATTGCTATATGGTGAACTAAACCTTAGGCCAGCAACAATGGAGAGGACCTGACCCTTAGAAACTTACAAGTAAGCTGGAATCTTCAAAAGTTCAAATCTTTATAAGTAAAATATTTATTAAAATGAATAACCAAGTGTTTTAATTGACATCAGAAGATCAAAACAATAAACCCTGAGAACATAGAAAAAAGATAAATAAAGATATGAGCAGAACATAATACACCAGAAAACGGATAAAATTGAGGTGATTTAGTAAGTCCAAAGAATCTTCTCTGAAAAGATTGAAAAGACACACTTTGATTAAGGAAAACAAAAACATAAGTAAAGAATATACAGAAAGAATCAGGACAATGTTATAAGAGAGAATATATGAAATGCCAGTAAATTTGAACATTTCTGTAAAGTGGACCATTTCCTAGCTCCTAAAGTTTACCAAACCTGACACAAGAGGAAATCATTTAAGGTCATCATGTCTGCCCTTGGCATTCTCGGAACGCCCTGGCCTCAGGATGCAGCATCTGTAGTCCATGGTAACCTGCGGAGAGGGGGCGGGGCTGAGGGTGGTTGGAACTCTGGCCTCACTGGAGTAGTGGGTGTGGCCATCTCTGCTGTGACTGAACAAAGGGCAGGGGAGCAGGGGGCTCAGAGCAGGGCCCTCAGAGCACGGCAGGTCCAGTGGGCGGTCACAAGCATTTAGGCCCAGGCCAAAGGGCGCCTTCTTTGTCTGCACAGCTGCCCAAACTCTCACCTTTCCACTCAGGCCGACCTCTTACTTGAAGTGTGTGTGGAACCTGTCCTCACAGTACACCTCGCTGCACAGCTAACCATAGGTCTGGGCATCGTAGCTTCCTGCCAGGTGACCGAAGTTCGCAGGCAGATGTGTCCCAGGGACACATGCAAAGAGGCCCCTGCCCGGGCCACAGGCTGCCCACTGCCCCTGCCCAAGATCGGGGGCCGCCAATCAGCCCTGTCGGAGTCCCCTTCCTCTAGAGGGAGTATTGGACCAACACTTGTAGAAAACGGTGTCCTCGTGGGCAACTCATTGGAGGGACACAAATAAATCTTTGCCGTCTTTCTGCGGAAGCTTACGAGCGTTCACACCTAAGCGTCTTACAAGGTCAGCTGTTTAGCTAAACATGAGCTCATGATCTAAATTTACACAATAATGAAGAAATCAGCTACGAGGGGAGACAATCAGTAAAGACTATCAATACCAGAATTAGATTCCCAAGGCCATCCATCAATTGTTGGAATAATCAGGTGCAAGGCAGAATATATACATAAAACTGGAACTGAAACAAGGAACAAGGATGTTTTCAAAGACTGGTAGGATCTCTAAAACATTTTTAAAGTACATGTCATTGATAAAGCTAAATACTCAAAGGTTGTGTAATACAACAGATTAAGCATTGAGAAGAGTGAAATTATGCTGTTTTGAAAACTATGGCAGGTGAGATTTTCTGCCTAATTATATAAGAAGATTTCTCTAAAAATACACATTATTTCAATGACTTATTGGCTGTGAAATAAGTTAAGGGTATTTCAAATGGCTTGTCTGCAAAGAAAGGTGAGATGTAGGGAATCACAGAAAGTCGAGGGGAAAATAGGTCAATATATACATTGCTATATGGTGAACTAAACTTTAGGCCAGCAACAATGGAGAGGACCTGACCCTTAGAAACTTACAAGTAAGCTGGAATCTTCAAAAGTTCAAATCTTTATAAGTAAAATATTTATTAAAATGAATAACCAAGTGTTTTAATTGACATAAGAAGATCAAAACAATAAACCCTGAGAACATAGAAAAAAGATAAATAAAGATATGAGCAGAACTTAATACAACAGAAAACGTATAAAATTGAGGTGATTTAGTAAGTCCAAAGAATCTTCTTTGAAAAGATTGAAAAGACACACTTTGATTAAGGAAAACAAAAACATCAGTAAAGAATATACAGAAAGAATCAGGACAATGTTATAGCAGAGAATATATGAAATGCCAGTAAATTTGAACATTTCTGTAAAGTGGACCATTTCCTAGCTCCTAAAGTTTACCAAACCTGACACAAAAGGAAATCATTTAAGGTCATCATGTCTGCCCTTGGCATTCTCGGAACGCCCTGGCCTCAGGATGCAGCCTCTGTAGTCCATGGTAACCTGCGGAGAGGGGGCGGGGCTGAGGGTGGTTGGAACTCTGCCCTCACTGAAGGAGTGTGTGTGGCCATCTCTGCTGTGACTGAACAAAGGGCAGGGGAGCAGGGGCCCCAGGGCAGGGCCCTCAGAGCACGGCAGGTCCAGTGGGGTGTCACAAGCATTTAGGCCCAGGCCAAAGGGCGCCTTCTTTGTCTGCACAGCTGCCCAAACTCTCACCTTTCCACTCAGGCCGACCTCTTACTTGAAGTGTGTGTGGAACCTGTCCTCACAGTACACCTCGCTGCACAGCTAACCATAGGTCTGGGCATCGTAGCTTCCTGCCAGGTGACCGAAGTACGCAGGCAGATGTGTCCCAGGGACACATGCAAAGAGGCTCCTGCCCGGGCCACAGGCTGCCCACTGTCCCTGCCCCAGATCGGGGGCCGCCAATCAGCCCTGTCGGAGTCCCCTGCCTCCAGAGGGAGTATTGGACCAACACTTGTAGAAAACGGTGTCCTCGTGGGCAACTCATTGGAGGGACACAAATAAATCTTTGCCGTCTTTCTGCGGAATCTTACGATTGTTCACACCTAAGCGTCTTACAAGATCAGCTGTTTAGCTAAACATGAGCTCATGATCTAAATTTACACAATAATGAAGAAATCAGCTACGAGGGGAGACAATCAGTAAAGACTATCAATACCAGAATTAGATTCCCAAGGCCATCCATCAATTGTTGGAATAATCAGGTGCAAGGCAGAATATATACATAAAACTGGAACTGAAACAAGGAACAAGGATGTTTTCAAAGACTGGTAGGATCTCTAAAACATTTTTAAAGTGCATGTCATTGGTAAAGCTAAATACTCAAAGGTTGTGTAATACAACAGATTAAGCATTGAGAAGAGTGAAATTATGCTGTTTTGAAAACTATGGCAGGTGAGATTTTCTGCCTAATTATATAAGAAGATTTCTCTAAAAATACACATTAATTCAATGACTTATTGGCTGTGAAATAAGTTAAGGGTATTTCAAATGGCTTGTCTGCAAAGAAAGGTGAGATGTAGGGAATCACAGAGAGTCGAGGGGAAAATAGGTCAATATATACATTGCTATATGGTGAACTAAACCTTAGGCCAGCAACAATGGAGAGGACCTGACCCTTAGAAACTTACAAGTAAGCTGGAATCTTCAAAAGTTCAAATCTTTATAAGTAAAATATTTATTAAAATGAATAACCAAGTGTTTTAATTGACATCAGAAGATCAAAACAATAAACCCTGAGAACATAGAAAAAAGATAAATAAAGATATGAGCAGAACATAATACAACAGAAAAAGTATAAAATTGAGGTGATTTAGTAAGTCCAAAGAATCTTCTTTGAAAAGATTGAAAAGACACACTTTGATTAAGGAAAACAAAAACATCAGTAAAAAATATACAGAAAGAATCAGGACAATGTTATAAGAGAGAATATATGAAATGCCAGTAAATTTGAACATTTCTGTAAAGTGGACCATTTCCTAGCTCCTAAAGTTTACCAAACCTGACACAAGAGGAAATCATTTAATGTCATCATGTCTGCCCTTGGCATTCTCGGAACGCCCTGGCCTCAGGATGCAGCCTCTGTAGTCCATGGTAACCTGCGGAGAGGGGGCGGGGCTGAGGGTGGTTGGAACTCTGCCCTCACTGAAGGAGTGGGTGTGGCCATCTCTGCTGTGACTGAAAAAAAGGCAGGGGAGCAGGGGTCCAGTGCAGGGCCCTCAGAGCACGGCAGGTCCAGTGGGGTGTCACAAGCGTTTAGGCCCAGGCCAAAGGGCGTCTTCTTTGTCTGCACAGCTGCCCAAACTCTCACCTTTCCACTCAGGCCGACCTCTTACTTGAAGTGTGTGTGGAACCTGTCCTCACAGTACACCTCGCTGCACATCTAACCATAGGTCTGGGCATCGTAGCTTCCTGCCAGGTGACCGAAGTACGCAGGCAGATGTGTCCCAGGGACACATGCAAAGAGGCTCCTGCCCGGGCCACAGGCTGCCCACAGCCCCTGCCCCAGATCGGGGGCCACCAATCAGCCCTGTCGGAGTCCCCTGCCTCCAGAGGGAGTATTGGACCAACACTTGTAGAAAACGGTGTCCTCGTGGGCAACTCATTGGAGGGACACAAATAAATCTTTGCCGTCTTTCTGCGGAATCTTACGATTGTTCACACCTAAGCGTCTTACAAGGTCAGCTGTTTAGCTAAACATGAGCTCATGATCTAAATTTACACAATAATGAAGAAATCAGCTACGAGGGGAGACAATCAGTAAAGACTATCAATACCAGAATTAGATTCCCAAGGCCATCCATCAATTGTTGGAATAATCAGGTGCAAGGCAGAATATATACAAAAAACTGGAACTGAAACAAGGAACAAGGATATTTTCAAAGACTGGTAGGATCTCTAAAACATTTTTAAAGTACATGTCATTGATAAAGCTAAATACTCAAAGGTTGTGTAATACAACAGATTAAGCATTGAGAAGAGTGAAATTATGCTGTTTTGAAAACTATGGCAGGTGAGATTTTCTGCCTAATTATATAAGAAGATTTCTCTAAAAATACACATTATTTCAATGACTTATTGGCTGTGAAATAAGTTAAGGGTATTTCAAATGGCTTGTCTGCAAAGAAAGGTGAGATGTAGGGAATCACAGAAAGTCGAGGGGAAAATAGGTCAATATATACATTGCTATATGGTGAACTAAACCTTAGGCCAGCAACAATGGAGAGGACCTGACCCTTAGAAACTTACAAGTAAGCTGGAATCTTCAAAAGTTCAAATCTTTATAAGTAAAATATTTATTAAAATGAATAACCAAGTGTTTTAATTGACATCAGAAGATCAAAACAATAAACCCTGAGAACATAGAAAAAAGATAAATAAAGATATGAGCAGAACTTAATATAAGAGAAAACGAATAAAATTGAGGTGATTTAGTAAGTCCAAAGAATCTTCTTTGAAAAGATTGAAAAGACACACTTTGATTAAGGAAAACAAAAACATAAGTATAGAGTATACAGAAAGAATCAGGACAATGTTATAGATGAGAATATATGAAATGCCAGTAAATTTGAACATTTCTGTAAAGTGGACCATTTCCTAGCTCCTAAAGTTTACCAAACCTGACACAAGAGGAAATCATTTAATGTCATCATGTCTGCCCTTGGCATTCTCGGAACACCCTGGCCTCAGGATGCAGCCTCTGTAGTCCATGGTAACCTGCGGAGAGGGGGCGGGGCTGAGGGTGGTTGGAACTCTGCCCTCACTGAAGGAGTGGGTTTGGCCATCTCTGCTGTGACTGAACAAAGGGCAGGTGAGCAGGGGGCCCAGGGCAGGGCCCTCAGAGCACGGCAGGTCCAGTGGTGTGTCACAAGCATTTAGGCCCAGGCCAAAGGGCGCCTTGTTTGTCTGCACAGCTGCCCAAACTCTCACCTTTCCACTCAGGCCGACCTCTTACTTGAAGTGTGTGTGGAACCTGTCCTCACAGTACACCTCGCTGCACAGCTAACCATAGGTCTGGGCATCGTAGCTTCCTGCCAGGTGACCGAAGTTCGCAGGCAGATGTGTCCCAGGGACACATGCAAAGAGGCTCCTGCCCGGGCCACAGGCTGCCCACTGCCCCTGCCCCAGATCGGGGGCCGCCAATCAGCCCTGTCGGAGTCCCCTTCCTCTAGAGGGAGTATTGGACCAACACTTGTAGAAAACGGTGTCCTCGTGGGCAACTCATTGGAGGGACACAAATAATCTTTGCCGTCTTTCTGCGGAAGCTTACGAGCGTTCACACCTAAGCGTCTTACAAGGTCAGCTGTTTAGCTAAACATGAGCTCATGATCTAAATTTACACAATAATGAAGAAATCAGCTACGAGGGGAGACAATCAGTAAAGACTATCAATACCAGAATTAGATTCCCAAGGCCATCCTTCAATTGTTGGAATAATCAGGTGCAAGGCAGAATATATACATAAAACTGGAACTGAAACAAGGAACAAGGATGTTTTCAAAGACTGGTAGGATCTCTAAAACATTTTTAAAGTACATGTCATTGATAAAGCTAAATACTCAAAGGTTGTGTAATACAACAGATTAAGCATTGAGAAGAGTGAAATTATGCTGTTTTGAAAACTATGGCAGGTGAGATTTTCTGCCTAATTATATAAGAAGATTTCTCTAAAAATACACATTATTTCAATGACTTATTGGCTGTGAACTAAGTTAAGGGTATTTCAAATGGCTTGTCTGCAAAGAAAGGTGAGATGTAGGGAATCACAGAAAGTCGAGGGGAAAATAGGTCAATATATACATTGCTATATGGTGAACTAAACTTTAGGCCAGCAACAATGGAGAGGACCTGACCCTTAGAAACTTACAAGTAAGCTGGAATCTTCAAAAGTTCAAATCTTTATAAGTAAAATATTTATTAAAATGAATAACCAAGTGTTTTAATTGACATCAGAAGATCAAAACAATAAACCCTGAGAACATAGAAAAAAGATAAATAAAGATATGAGCAGAACTTAATACAACAGAAAACGTATAAAATTGAGGTGATTTAGTAAGTCCAAAGAATCTTCTTTGAAAAGATTGAAAAGACACACTTTGATTAAGGAAAACAAAAACTTAAGTAAAGAATATACAGAAAGAATCAGGACAATGTTATAGCAGAGAATATATGAAATGCCAGTAAATTTGAACATTTCTGTAAAGTGGACCATTTCCTAGCTCCTAAAGTTTACCAAACCTGACACAAAAGGAAATCATTTAAGGTCATCATGTCTGCCCTTGGCATTCTCGGAACGCCCTGGCCTCAGGATGCAGCCTCTGTAGTCCATGGTAACCTGCGGAGAGGGGGCGGGGCTGAGGGTGGTTGGAACTCTGCCCTCACTGAAGGAGTGGGTGTGGCAATCTCTGCTGTGACTGAAAAAAAGGCAGGGGAACAGGGGTCCAGTGCAGGGCCCTCAGAGCACGGCAGGTCCAGTGGGGTGTCACAAGCGTTTAGGCCCAGGCCAAAGGGCGTCTTCTTTGTCTGCACAGCTGCCCAAACTCTCACCTTTCCACTCAGGCCGACCTCTTACTTGAAGTGTGTGTGGAACCTGTCCTCACAGTACACCTCGCTGCACAGCTAACCATATGTCTGGGCATCGTAGCTTCCTGCCAGGTGACCGAAGTACGCAGGCAGATGTGTCCCAGGGACACATGCAAAGAGGCTCCTGCCCGGGCCACAGGCTGCCCACAGCCCCTGCCCCAGATCGGGGGCCACCAATCAGCCCTGTCGGAGTCCCCTGCCTCCAGAGGGAGTATTGGACCAACACTTGTAGAAAACGGTGTCCTCGTGGGCAACTCATTGGAGGGACACAAATAAATCTTTGCCGTCTTTCTGCGGAATCTTACGATTGTTCACACCTAAGCGTCTTACAAGGTCAGCTGTTTAGCTAAACATGAGCTCATGATCTAAATTTACACAATAATGAAGAAATCAGCTACGAGGGGAGACAATCAGTAAAGACTATCAATACCAGAATTAGATTCCCAAGGCCATCCATCAATTGTTGGAATAATCAGGTGCAAGGCAGAATATATACAAAAAACTGGAACTGAAACAAGGAACAAGGATATTTTCAAAGACTGGTAGGATCTCTAAAACATTTTTAAAGTACATGTCATTGATAAAGCTAAATACTCAAAGGTTGTGTAATACAACAGATTAAGCATTGAGAAGAGTGAAATTATGCTGTTTTGAAAACTATGGCAGGTGAGATTTTCTGCCTAATTATATAAGAAGATTTCTCTAAAAATACACATTATTTCAATGACTTATTGGCTGTGAAATAAGTTAAGGGTATTTCAAATGGCTTGTCTGCAAAGAAAGGTGAGATGTAGGGAATCACAGAAAGTCGAGGGGAAAATAGGTCAATATATACATTGCTATATGGTGAACTAAACCTTAGGCCAGCAACAATGGAGAGGACCTGACCCTTAGAAACTTACAAGTAAGCTGGAATCTTCAAAAGTTCAAATCTTTATAAGTAAAATATTTATTAAAATGAATAACCAAGTGTTTTAATTGACATCAGAAGATCAAAACAATAAACCCTGAGAACATAGAAAAAAGATAAATAAAGATATGAGCAGAACTTAATATAACAGAAAACGAATAAAATTGAGGTGATTTAGTAAGTCCAAAGAATCTTCTTTGAAAAGATTGAAAAGACACACTTTGATTAAGGAAAACAAAAACATAAGTATAGAGTATACAGAAAGAATCAGGACAATGTTATAGATGAGAATATATGAAATGCCAGTAAATTTGAACATTTCTGTAAAGTGGACCATTTCCTAGCTCCTAAAGTTTACCAAACCTGACACAAGAGGAAATCATTTAATGTCATCATGTCTGCCCTTGGCATTCTCGGAACACCCTGGCCTCAGGATGCAGCCTCTGTAGTCCATGGTAACCTGCGGAGAGGGGGCGGGGCTGAGGGTGGTTGGAACTCTGCCCTCACTGAAGGAGTGGGTTTGGCCATCTCTGCTGTGACTGAACAAAGGGCAGGTGAGCAGGGGGCCCAGGGCAGGGCCCTCAGAGCACAGCAGGTCCAGTGGTGTGTCACAAGCATTTAGGCCCAGGCCAAAGGGCGCCTTCTTTGTCTGCACAGCTGCCCAAACTCTCACCTTTCCACTCAGGCCGACCTCTTACTTGAAGTGTGTGTGGAACCTGTCCTCACAGTACACCTCGCTGCACAGCTAACCATAGGTCTGGGCATCGTAGCTTCCTGCCAGGTGACCGAAGTTCGCAGGCAGATGTGTCCCAGGGACACATGCAAAGAGGCTCCTGCCCGGGCCACAGGCTGCCCACTGCCCCTGCCCCAGATCGGGGGCCGCCAATCAGCCCTGTCGGAGTCCCCTTCCTCTAGAGGGAGTATTGGACCAACACTTGTAGAAAACGGTGTCCTCGTGGGCAACTCATTGGAGGGACACAAATAATCTTTGCCGTCTTTCTGCGGAAGCTTACGAGCGTTCACACCTAAGCGTCTTACAAGGTCAGCTGTTTAGCTAAACATGAGCTCATGATCTAAATTTACACAATAATGAAGAAATCAGCTACGAGGGGAGACAATCAGTAAAGACTATCAATACCAGAATTAGATTCCCAAGGCCATCCATCAATTGTTGGAATAATCAGGTGCAAGGCAGAATATATACATAAAACTGGAACTGAAACAAGGAACAAGGATGTTTTAAAAGACTGGTAGGAGCTCTAAAACATTTTTATAGTACATGTCATTGATAAAGCTAAGTACTCAAATGTTGTGTAATACCACAGATTAAGCATTGAGAAGAGTGAAATTATGCTGTTTTGAAAACTATGGCAGGTGAGATTTTCTGCCTAATTATATAAGAAGATTTCTCTAAAAATACACATTATTTCAATGACTTATTGGCTGTGAAATAAGTTAAGGGTATTTCAAATGGCATGTCTGAAAAGAAAGGTGAGATGTAGGGAATCACAGAAAGTCGAGGGGAAAATAGGTCAATATATACATTGCTATATGGTGAACTAAACCTTAGGCCAGCAACAATGGAGAGGACCTGACCCTTAGAAACTTACAAGTAAGCTGGAATCTTCAAAAGTTCCAATCTTTATAAGTAAAATATTTATTAAAATGAATAACCAAGTGTTTTAATTGACATCAGAAGATCAAAACAATAAACCCTGAGAACATAGAAAAAAGATAAATAAAGATATGAGCAGAACTTAATACAACAGAAAACGTATAAAATTGAGGTGATTTAGTAAGTCCAAAGAATCTTCTTTGAAAAGATTGAAAAGACACACTTTGATTAAGGAAAACAAAAACATAAGTATAGAATATACAGAAAGAATCAGGACAATGTTATAGCAGAGAATATATGGAATTCCAGTAAATTTGAACATTTCTGTAAAGTGGACCATTTCCTAGCTCCTAAAGTTTACCAAACCTGACACAAGAGGAAATCATTTAAGGTCATCATGTCTGCCCTTGGCATTCTCGGAACGCCCTGGCCTCAGGATGCAGCATCTGTAGTCCATGGTAACCTGCGGAGAGGGGGCAGGGCTGAGGGTGGTTGGAACTCTGCCCTCACTGAAGGAGTGGGTGTGGCCATCTCTGCTGTGACTGAACAAAGGGCAGGGGAGCAGGGGGCCCAGGGCAGGGCCCTCAGAGCACGGCAGGTCCAGTGGGGTGTCACAAGCATTTAGGCCCAGGCCAAAGGGCGCCTTCTTTCTCTGCACAGCTGCCCAAACTCTCATCTTTTCACTCAGGCCGACCTCTTACTTGAAGTGTGTGTGGAACCTGCCCTCACAGTACACCTCACTGCACAGCTAACCATAGGTCTGGGCATCGTAGCTTCCTGCCAGGTGACCGAAGTTCGCAGGCAGATGTGTCCCAGGGACACATGCAAAGAGGCTCCTGCCCGGGCCAAAGGCTGCCCACTGCCCCTGCCCCAGATCGGGGGCCGCCAATCAGCCCTGTCGGAGTCCCCTCCCTCTAGAGGGAGTATTGGACCAACACTTGTAGAAAACGGTGTCCTCGTGGGCAACTCATTGGAGGGACACAAATAAATCTTTGCCGACTTTCTGCTGAAGCTTACGAGCGTTCACACCTAAGCGTCTTACAAGGTCAGCTGTTTAGCTAAACATGAGCTCATGATCTAAATTTACACAATAATGAAGAAATCAGCTACGAGGGGAGACAATCAGTAAAGACTATCAATACCAGAATTGGATTCCCAAGGCCATCCATCAATTGTTGGAATAATCAGGTGCAAGGCAGAATATATACATAAAACTGGAACTGAAACAAGGAACAAGGATGTTTTCAAAGACTGGTAGGATCTCTAAAACATTTTTAAAGTACATGTCATTGATAAAGCTAAATACTCAAAGGTTGTGTAATACCACAGATTAAGCATTGAGAAGAGTGAAATTATGCTGTTTTGAAAACTATGGCAGGTGAGATTTTCTGCCTAATTATATAAGGAGATTTCTCTAAAAATACACATTATTTCAATGACTTATTGGCTGTGAAATAAGTTAAGGGTATTTCAAATGGCTTGTCTGCAAAGAAAGGTGAGATGTAGGGAATCACAGAAAGTCGAGGGGAAAATAGGTCAATATATACATTGCTATATGGTGAACTAAACCTTAGGCCAGCAACAATGGAGAGGACCTGACCCTTAGAAACTTACAAGTAAGCTGTAATCTTCAAAAGTTCAAATCTTTATAAGTAAAATATTTATTAAAATGAATAACCAAGTGTTTTAATTGACATCAGAAGATCAAAACAATAAACCCTGAGAACATAGAAAAAAGATAAATAAAGATATGAGCAGAACTTAATACAACAGAAAACGTATAAAATTGAGGTGATTTAGTCAGTCCAAAGAATCTTCTTTAAAAAGATTGAAAAGACACACTTTGATTAAGGAAAACAAAAACATAAGTAAAGAATATACAGAAAGAATCAGGACAATGTTATAACAGAGAATATATGAAATGCCAGTAAATTTGAACATTTCTGTAAAGTGGACCATTTCCTAGCTCCTAAAGTTTACCAAACCTGACACAAGATGAAATCATTTAAGGTCATCATGTCTGCCCTTGGCATTCTCGGAATGCCCTGGCCTCAGGAAGCAGCCTCTCTAGTCCATGGTAACCTGCGGAGAGGGGGCGGGGCTGAGGGTGGTTGGAACTCTGCCCTCACTGAAGGAGTGGGTGTGGCCATCTCTGCTGTGACTGAACAAAGGGCAGGGGAGCAGGGGGCCCAGGACAGGGCCCGCAAAGCACGGCAGGTCCAGTGGGGCCTCACAAGCATTTAGGCCCAGGCCAAAGGGCGCCTTCTTTGTCTGCACAGCTGCCCAAACTCTCACCTTCCCACTCAGGCCGACCCCTTACTTGAAGTGTGTGTGGAACCTGTCCTCACAGTACACCTCGCTGCACAGCTAACCATAGGTCTGGGCATCGTAGCTTCCTGCCAGGTGACCGAAGTTCGCAGGCAGATGTGTCCCAGGGACACATGCAAAGAGGCTCCTGCCCGGGCCACAGGCTGCCAACTGCCCGTGCCCCAGATCGGGGCCCGCCAATCAGCCCAGTCGGAGTCCGTTCCTCTAGAGGGAGTATTGGACCAACACTTGTAGAAAATGGTGTCCTCGTGGGCAACTCAATGGAGGGACAGAAATAAATCTTTGCCATCTTTCTGCGGAAGCTTACGAGCTTTCACACCTAAGCGTCTTACAAGGTCAGCTGTTTAGCTAAACATGAGCTCATGATTTAAATTTACACAATAATGAAGAAATCAGCTACGAGGGGAGACAATCAGTAAAGACTATCAATACCAGAATTAGATTCCCAAGGCCATCCATCAATTGTTGGAATAATCAGGTGCAAGGCAGAATATATACATAAAACTGGAACTGAAACAAGGAACAAGGATGTTTTCAAAGACTGGTAGGATGTCTAAAACATTTTTAAAGTACATGTCATTGATAAAGCTAAATACTCAAAGGTTGTGTAATACAACAGATTAAGCATTGAGAAGAGTGAAATTATGCTGTTTTGAAAACTATGGCAGGTGAGATTTTCTGCCTAATTATATAAGAAGATTTCTCTAAAAATACACATTATTTCAATGACTTATTGGCTGTGAAATAAGTTAAGGGTATTTCAAATGGCTTGTCTGCAAAGAAAGGTGAGATGTAGGGAATCACAGAAAGTCGAGGGGAAAATAGGTCAATATATACATTGCTATATGGTGAACTAAACCTTAGGCCAGCAACAATGGAGAGGACCTGACCCTTAGAAACTTACAAGTAAGCTGGAATCTTCAAAAGTTCAAATATTTATAAGTAAAATATTTATTAAAATGAAAAACCAAGTGTTTTAATTGACATCAGAAGATCAAAATAATAAACCCTGAGAACATAGAAAAAAGATAAATAAAGATATGAGCAGAACTTAATACAACAGAAAACGTATAAAATTGAGGTGATTTAGTAAGTCCAAAGAATCTTCTTTGAAAAGATTGAAAAGACACACTTTGATTAAGGAAAACAAAAACATAAGTATAGAATATACAGAAAGAATCAGGACAATGTTATAGCAGAGAATATATGAAATTCCAGTAAATTTGAACATTTCTGTAAAGTGGACCATTTCCTAGCTCCTAAAGTTTACCAAACCTGAAACAAGAGGAAATCATTTAAGGTCATCATGTCTGCCCTTGGCATTCTCGGAACGTCCTGGCCTCAGGATGCAGCATCTGTAGTCCATGGTAAACTGCGGAGAGGGGGCAGGGCTGAGGGTGGTTGGAACTCTGCCCTCACTGAAGGAGTGGGTGTGGCCATCTCTGCTGTGACTGAACAAAGGGCAGGGGAGCAGGGGGCCCAGGGCAGGGCCCTCAGAGCACGGCAGGTCCAGTGGGCTGTCACAAGCATTTAGGCCCAGGCCAATGGGCGCCTTCTTTGTCTGCACAGCTTCCCAAACTCTCACCTTTCCACTCAGCCCGACCTCTTACTTGAAGTGTGTGTGGAACCTGTCCTCACAGTACACCTCGCTGCACAGCTAACCATAGGTCTGGGCATCGTAGCTTCCTGCCAGGTGACCGAAGTTCGCAGGCAGATGTGTCCCAGGGACACATGCAAAGAGGCTCCTGCCCGGGCCACAGGCTGCCCACTGCCCCTGCCCCAGATCGGGGGCCACCAATCAGCCCTGTAGGAGTCCCCTTCCTCTAGAGGGAGTATTGGACCAACACTTGTAGAAAACGGTGTCCTCGTGGGCAACTCATTGGAGGGACACAAATAAATCTTTGCCGACTTTCTGCTGAAGCTTACGAGCGTTCACACCTAAGCGTCTTACAAGGTCAGCTGTTTAGCTAAACATGAGCTCATGATCTAAATTTACACAATAATGAAGAAATCAGCTACGAGGGGAGACAATCAGTAAAGACTATCAATACCAGAATTAGATTCCCAAGGCCATCCATCAATTGTTGGAATAATCAGGTGCAAGGCAGAATATATACATAAAACTGGACCTGAAACAAGGAACAAGGATGTTTTCAAAGACTGGTAGGATCTATACATGTCATTGATAATGCTAAATACTCAAAGCTTGTGTAATACCACAGATTAAGCATTGAGAAGAGTGAAATTATGCTGTTTTGAAAACTATGGCAGGTGAGATTTTCTGCCTAATTATATAAGAAGATTTCTCTAAAAATACACATTATTTCAATGACATATTGGCTGTGAAATAAGTTAAGGGTATTTCAAATGGCTTGTCTGCAAAGAAAGGTGTGATGTAGGGAATCACAGAAAGTCGAGGGGAAAATAGCTCAATATATACATTGCTATATGGTGAACTAAACCTTAGGCCAGCAACAATGGAGAGGACCTGACCCTTAGAAACTTACAAGTAAGCTGGAATCTTCAAAAGTTCAAATCTTTATAAGTAAAATATTTATTAAAATGAATAACCAAGTGTTTTAATTGACATCAGAAGATCAAAACAATAAACCCTGAGAACATAGAAAAAAGATAAATAAAGATATGAGCAGAACTTAATACAACAGAAAACGTATAAAATTGAGGTGATTTAGTAAGTCCAAAGAATCTTCTTTGAAAAGATTGAAAAGACACACTTTGATTAAGGAAAACAAAAACATAAGTAAAGAATATACAGAAAGAATCAGGACAATGTTATAGCAGAGAATATAAGAAATGCCAGTAAATTTGAACATTTATGTAAAGTGGACCATTTCCTAGCTCCTAAAGTTTACCAAACCTGACACAAGAGGAAATCATTTAAGGTCATCATGACTGCCCTTGGCATTCTCGGAACGCCCTAGCCTCAGGATGCAGCCTCTGTAGTCCATGGTAACCTGCGGAGAGGGGGCGGGGCTGAGGGTGGTTGGAACTCTGCCCTCACTGAAGGAGTGGGTGTGGCCATCTCTGCTGTGACTGAACAAAGGGCAGGGGAGCAGGGGGCCCAGGGCAGGGCCCTCAGAGCACGGCAGGTCCAGTGGGGTGTCACAAGCATTTAGGCCCAGGCCAAAGGGCGCCTTCTTTGTCTGCACAGCTGCCCAAACTCTCACCTTTCCACTCAGGCCGACCTCTTACTTGAAGTGTGTGTGGAACCTGCCCTCACAGTACACCTCACTGCACAGCTAACCATACGTCTGGGCATCGTAGCTTCCTGCCAGGTGACCGAAGTTCGCAGGCAGATGTGTCCCAGGGACACATGCAAAGAGGCTCCTGCCCAGGCCAAAGGCTGCCCACTGCCCCTGCCCCAGATCGGGGGCCGCCAATCAGCCCTGTCGGATTCCCCTGCCTCTAGAGGGAGTATTGGACCAACACTTGTAGAAAACGGTGTCCTCGTGGGCAACTCATTGGAGGGACACAAATAAATCTTTGCCGACTTTCTGCGGAAGCTTACGAGCGTTCACACCTAAGCGTCTTACAAGGTCAGCTGTTCAGCTAAACATGAGCTCATGATCTAAATTTGCACAATAATGAAGAAATCAGCTACGAGGGGAGACAATCAGTAAAGACTATCAATACCAGAATTAGATTCCCAAGGCCATCCATCAATTGTTGGAATAATCAGGTGCAAGGCAGAATATATACATAAAACTGGAACTGAAACAAGGAACAAGGATGTTTTCAAAGACTGGTAGGAGCTCTAAAACATTTTTATAGTACATGTCATTGATCAAGCTAAATACTCAAAGGTTGTGTAATACCACAGATTAAGCATTGAGAAGAGTGAAATTATGCTGTTTTGAAAACTATGGCAGGTGAGATTTTCTGCCTAATTATATAAGAAGATTTCTCTAAAAATACACATTATTTCAATGACTTATTGGCTGTGAAATAAGTTAAGGGTATTTCAAATGGCTTGTCTGCAAAGAAAGGTGAGATGTAGGGAATCACAGAAAGTCGAGGGGAAAATAGGTCAATATATACATTGCTATATGGTGAACTAAACCTTAGGCCAGCAACAATGGAGAGGACCTGACCCTTAGAAACTTACAAGTAAGCTGGAATCTTCAAAAGTTCCAATCTTTATAAGTAAAATATTTATTAAAATGAATAACCAAGTGTTTTAATTGACATCAGAAGATCAAAATAATAAACCCTGAGAACATAGAAAAAAGATAAATAAAGATATGAGCAGAACTTAATACAACAGAAAACGTATAAAATTGAGGTGATTTAGTAAGTCCAAAGAATCTTCTTTGAAAAGATTGAAAAGACACACTTTGATTAAGGAAAACAAAAACATAAGTAAAGAATATACAGAAAGAATCAGGACAATGTTAGAGCACAGAATATATGAAATGCCAGTAAATTTGAACATTTCTGTAAAGTGGACCATTTCCTAGCTCCTAAAGTTTACCAAACCTGACACAAGAGGAAATCATTTAAGGTCATCATGTCTGCCCTTGGCATTCTCGGAACGCCCTGGCCTCAGGATGCAGCCTCTGTAGTCCATGGTAACCTGCGGAGAGGGGGCGGGGCTGAGGGTGGTTGGAACTCTGCCCTCACTGAAGGAGTGGGTGTGGCCATCTCTGCTGTGACTGAACAAAGGGCAGGGGAGCAGGGGTCCAGGGCAGGGCCCTCAGAGCACGGCAGGTCCAGTGGGGTGTCACAAGCATTTAGGCCCAGGCCAAAGGGCGCCTTCTTTCTCTGCACAGCTGCCCAAACTCTCATCTTTCCACTCAGGCCGACCTCTTACTTGAAGTGTGTGTGGAACCTGCCCTCACAGTACACCTCACTGCACAGCTAACCATAGGTCTGGGCATCGTAGCTTCCTGCCAGGTGACCGAAGTTCGCAGGCAGATGTGTCCCAGGGACACATGCAAAGAGGCTCCTGCCCGGGCCAAAGGCTGCCCACTGCCCCTGCCCCAGATCGGGGGCCGCCAATCAGCCCTGTCAGAGTCCCCTGCCTCTAGAGGGTGTATTGGACCCACACTTGTAGAATACGGTGTCCTCGTGGGCAACTCATTGGAGGGACACAAATAAATCTTTGCCGACTTTCTGCTGAAGCTTACGAGCGTTCACACCTAAGCGTCTTACAAGGTCAGCTGTTTAGCTAAACATGAGCTCATGATCTAAATTTACACAATAATGAAGAAATCAGCTACGAGGGGAGAAAATCAGTAAAGACTATCAATACCAGAATTAGATTCCCAAAGCCATCCATCAATTGTTGGAATAATCAGGTGCAAGGCAGAATATATACATAAAACTGGACCTGAAACAAGGAACAAGGATGTTTTCAAAGACTGGTAGGATCTATACATGTCATTGATAAAGCTAAATACTCAAAGCTTGTGTAATACCACAGATTAAGCATTGAGAAGAGTGAAATTATGCTGTTTTGAAAACTATGGCAGGTGAGATTTTCTGCCTAATTATATAAGAAGATTTCTCTAAAAATACACATTATTTCAATGACTTATTGGCTGTGAAATAAGTTAAGGGTATTTCAAATGGCTTGTCTGCAAAGAAAGGTGAGATGTAGGGAATCACAGAAAGTCGAGGGGAAAATAGGTCAATATATACATTGCTATATGGTGAACTAAACCTTAGGCCAGCAACAATGGAGAGGACCTGACCCTTAGAACCTTACAAGTAAGCTGGAATCTTCAAAAGTTCAAATCTTTATAAGTAAAATATTTATTAAAATGAATAACCAAGTGTTTTAATTGACATCAGAAGATCAAAACAATAAACCCTGAGAACATAGAAAAAAGATAAATAAAGATATGAGCAGAACTTAATACAACACAAAACGTATAAAATTGAGGTGATTTAGTAAGTCCAAAGAATCTTCTTTGAAAAGATTGAAAAGACACACTTTGATTAAGGAAAACAAAAACATAAGTATAGAATATACAGAAAGAATCAGGACAATGTTATAGCAGAGAATATATGGAATTCCAGTAAATTTGAACATTTCTGTAAAGTGGACCATTTCCTAGCTCCTAAAGTTTACCAAACCTGACACAAGAGGAAATCATTTAAGGTCATCATGTCTGCCCTTGGCATTCTCGGAACGCCCTGGCCTCAGGATGCAGCATCTGTAGTCCATGGTAACCTGCGGAGAGGGGGCAGGGCTGAGGGTGGTTGGAACTCTGCCCTCACTGAAGGAGTGGGTGTGGCCATCTCTGCTGTGACTGAACAAAGGGCAGGGGAGCAGGGGGCCCAGGGCAGGGCCCTCAGAGCACGGCAGGTCCAGTGGGGTGTCACAAGCATTTAGGCCCAGGCCAAAGGGCGCCTTCTTTGTCTGCACAGCTGCCCAAACTCTCATCTTTTCACTCAGGCCGACCTCTTACTTGAAGTGTGTGTGGAACCTGCCCTCACAGTACACCTCACTGCACAGCTAACCATAGGTCTGGGCATCGTAGCTTCCTGCCAGGTGACCGAAGTTCGCAGGCAGATGTGTCCCAGGGACACATGCAAAGAGGCTCCTGCCCGGGCCAAAGGCTGCCCACTGCCCCTGCCCCAGATCGGGGGCCGCCAATCAGCCCTGTCGGAGTCCCCTCCCTCTAGAGGGAGTATTGGACCAACACTTGTAGAAAACGGTGTCCTCGTGGGCAACTCATTGGAGGGACACAAATAAATCTTTGCCGACTTTCTGCTGAAGCTTACGAGCGTTCACACCTAAGCGTCTTACAAGGTCAGCTGTTTAGCTAAACATGAGCTCATGATCTAAATTTACACAATAATGAAGAAATCAGCTACGAGGGGAGACAATCAGTAAAGACTATCAATACCAGAATTGGATTCCCAAGGCCATCCATCAATTGTTGGAATAATCAGGTGCAAGGCAGAATATATACATAAAACTGGAACTGAAACAAGGAACAAGGATGTTTTTAAAGACTGGTAGGATCTCTAAAACATTTTTAAAGTACATGTCATTGATAAAGCTAAATACTCAAAGGTTGTGTAATACCACAGATTAAGCATTGAGAAGAGTGAAATTATGCTGTTTTGAAAACTATGGCAGGTGAGATTTTCTGCCTAATTATATAAGGAGATTTCTCTAAAAATACACATTATTTCAATGACTTATTGGCTGTGAAATAAGTTAAGGGTATTTCAAATGGCTTGTCTGCAAAGAAAGGTGAGATGTAGGGAATCACAGAAAGTCGAGGGGAAAATAGGTCAATATATACATTGCTATATGGTGAACTAAACCTTAGGCCAGCAACAATGGAGAGGACCTGACCCTTAGAAACTTACAAGTAAGCTGTAATCTTCAAAAGTTCAAATCTTTATAAGTAAAATATTTATTAAAATGAATAACCAAGTGTTTTAATTGACATCAGAAGATCAAAACAATAAACCCTGAGAACATAGAAAAAAGATAAATAAAGATATGAGCAGAACTTAATACAACAGAAAACGTATAAAATTGAGGTGATTTAGTCAGTCCAAAGAATCTTCTTTAAAAAGATTGAAAAGACACACTTTGATTAAGGAAAACAAAAACATAAGTAAAGAATATACAGAAAGAATCAGGACAATGTTATAACAGAGAATATATGAAATGCCAGTAAATTTGAACATTTCTGTAAAGTGGACCATTTCCTAGCTCCTAAAGTTTACCAAACCTGACACAAGATGAAATCATTTAAGGTCATCATGTCTGCCCTTGGCATTCTCGGAATGCCCTGGCCTCAGGAAGCAGCCTCTCTAGTCCATGGTAACCTGCGGAGAGGGGGCGGGGCTGAGGGTGGTTGGAACTCTGCCCTCACTGAAGGAGTGGGTGTGGCCATCTCTGCTGTGACTGAACAAAGGGCAGGGGAGCAGGGGGCCCAGGACAGGGCCCTCAAAGCACGGCAGGTCCAGTGGGGCCTCACAAGCATTTAGGCCCAGGCCAAAGGGCGCCTTCTTTGTCTGCACAGCTGCCCAAACTCTCACCTTCCCACTCAGGCCGACCCCTTACTTGAAGTGTGTGTGGAACCTGTCCTCACAGTACACCTCGCTGCACAGCTAACCATAGGTCTGGGCATCGTAGCTTCCTGCCAGGTGACCGAAGTTCGCAGGCAGATGTGTCCCAGGGACACATGCAAAGAGGCTCCTGCCCGGGCCACAGGCTGCCAACTGCCCGTGCCCCAGATCGGGGCCCGCCAATCAGCCCAGTCGGAGTCCGTTCCTCTAGAGGGAGTATTGGACCAACACTTGTAGAAAATGGTGTCCTCGTGGGCAACTCAATGGAGGGACAGAAATAAATCTTTGCCATCTTTCTGCGGAAGCTTACGAGCTTTCACACCTAAGCGTCTTACAAGGTCAGCTGTTTAGCTAAACATGAGCTCATGATTTAAATTTACACAATAATGAAGAAATCAGCTACGAGGGGAGACAATCAGTAAAGACTATCAATACCAGAATTAGATTCCCAAGGCCATCCATCAATTGTTGGAATAATCAGGTGCAAGGCAGAATATATACATAAAACTGGAACTGAAACAAGGAACAAGGATGTTTTCAAAGACTGGTAGGATGTCTAAAACATTTTTAAAGTACATGTCATTGATAAAGCTAAATACTCAAAGGTTGTGTAATACAACAGATTAAGCATTGAGAAGAGTGAAATTATGCTGTTTTGAAAACTATGGCAGGTGAGATTTTCTGCCTAATTATATAAGAAGATTTCTCTAAAAATACACATTATTTCAATGACTTATTGGCTGTGAAATAAGTTAAGGGTATTTCAAATGGCTTGTCTGCAAAGAAAGGTGAGATGTAGGGAATCACAGAAAGTCGAGGGGAAAATAGGTCAATATATACATTGCTATATGGTGAACTAAACCTTAGGCCAGCAACAATGGAGAGGACCTGACCCTTAGAAACTTACAAGTAAGCTGGAATCTTCAAAAGTTCAAATATTTATAAGTAAAATATTTATTAAAATGAAAAACCAAGTGTTTTAATTGACATCAGAAGATCAAAATAATAAACCCTGAGAACATAGAAAAAAGATAAATAAAGATATGAGCAGAACTTAATACAACAGAAAACGTATAAAATTGAGGTGATTTAGTAAGTCCAAAGAATCTTCTTTGAAAAGATTGAAAAGACACACTTTGATTAAGGAAAACAAAAACATAAGTATAGAATATACAGAAAGAATCAGGACAATGTTATAGCAGAGAATATATGAAATTCCAGTAAATTTGAACATTTCTGTAAAGTGGACCATTTCCTAGCTCCTAAAGTTTACCAAACCTGAAACAAGAGGAAATCATTTAAGGTCATCATGTCTGCCCTTGGCATTCTCGGAACGTCCTGGCCTCAGGATGCAGCATCTGTAGTCCATGGTAAACTGCGGAGAGGGGGCAGGGCTGAGGGTGGTTGGAACTCTGCCCTCACTGAAGGAGTGGGTGTGGCCATCTCTGCTGTGACTGAACAAAGGGCAGGGGAGCAGGGGGCCCAGGGCAGGGCCCTCAGAGCACGGCAGGTCCAGTGGGCTGTCACAAGCATTTAGGCCCAGGCCAATGGGCGCCTTCTTTGTCTGCACAGCTTCCCAAACTCTCACCTTTCCACTCAGCCCGACCTCTTACTTGAAGTGTGTGTGGAACCTGTCCTCACAGTACACCTCGCTGCACAGCTAACCATAGGTCTGGGCATCGTAGCTTCCTGCCAGGTGACCGAAGTTCGCAGGCAGATGTGTCCCAGGGACACATGCAAAGAGGCTCCTGCCCGGGCCACAGGCTGCCCACTGCCCCTGCCCCAGATCGGGGGCCACCAATCAGCCCTGTAGGAGTCCCCTTCCTCTAGAGGGAGTATTGGACCAACACTTGTAGAAAACGGTGTCCTCGTGGGCAACTCATTGGAGGGACACAAATAAATCTTTGCCGACTTTCTGCTGAAGCTTACGAGCGTTCACACCTAAGCGTCTTACAAGGTCAGCTGTTTAGCTAAACATGAGCTCATGATCTAAATTTACACAATAATGAAGAAATCAGCTACGAGGGGAGACAATCAGTAAAGACTATCAATACCAGAATTAGATTCCCAAGGCCATCCATCAATTGTTGGAATAATCAGGTGCAAGGCAGAATATATACATAAAACTGGACCTGAAACAAGGAACAAGGATGTTTTCAAAGACTGGTAGGATCTATACATGTCATTGATAATGCTAAATACTCAAAGCTTGTGTAATACCACAGATTAAGCATTGAGAAGAGTGAAATTATGCTGTTTTGAAAACTATGGCAGGTGAGATTTTCTGCCTAATTATATAAGAAGATTTCTCTAAAAATACACATTATTTCAATGACATATTGGCTGTGAAATAAGTTAAGGGTATTTCAAATGGCTTGTCTGCAAAGAAAGGTGTGATGTAGGGAATCACAGAAAGTCGAGGGGAAAATAGCTCAATATATACATTGCTATATGGTGAACTAAACCTTAGGCCAGCAACAATGGAGAGGACCTGACCCTTAGAAACTTACAAGTAAGCTGGAATCTTCAAAAGTTCAAATCTTTATAAGTAAAATATTTATTAAAATGAATAACCAAGTGTTTTAATTGACATCAGAAGATCAAAACAATAAACCCTGAGAACATAGAAAAAAGATAAATAAAGATATGAGCAGAACTTAATACAACAGAAAACGTATAAAATTGAGGTGATTTAGTAAGTCCAAAGAATCTTCTTTGAAAAGATTGAAAAGACACACTTTGATTAAGGAAAACAAAAACATAAGTAAAGAATATACAGAAAGAATCAGGACAATGTTATAGCAGAGAATATAAGAAATGCCAGTAAATTTGAACATTTATGTAAAGTGGACCATTTCCTAGCTCCTAAAGTTTACCAAACCTGACACAAGAGGAAATCATTTAAGGTCATCATGACTGCCCTTGGCATTCTAGGAACGCCCTAGCCTCAAGATGCAGCCTCTGTAGTCCATGGTAACCTGCGGAGAGGGGGCGGGGCTGAGGGTGGTTGGAACTCTGCCCTCACTGAAGGAGTGGGTGTGGCCATCTCTGCTGTGACTGAACAAAGGGCAGGGGAGCAGGGGGCCCAGGGCAGGGCCCTCAGAGCACGGCAGGTCCAGTGGGGTGTCACAAGCATTTAGGCCCAGGCCAAAGGGCGCCTTCTTTGTCTGCACAGCTGCCCAAACTCTCACCTTTCCACTCAGGCCGACCTCTTACTTGAAGTGTGTGTGGAACCTGCCCTCACAGTACACCTCACTGCACAGCTAACCATACGTCTGGGCATCGTAGCTTCCTGCCAGGTGACCGAAGTTCGCAGGCAGATGTGTCCCAGGGACACATGCAAAGAGGCTCCTGCCCAGGCCAAAGGCTGCCCACTGCCCCTGCCCCAGATCGGGGGCCGCCAATCAGCCCTGTCGGATTCCCCTGCCTCTAGAGGGAGTATTGGACCAACACTTGTAGAAAACGGTGTCCTCGTGGGCAACTCATTGGAGGGACACAAATAAATCTTTGCCGACTTTCTGCGGAAGCTTACGAGCGTTCACACCTAAGCGTCTTACAAGGTCAGCTGTTCAGCTAAACATGAGCTCATGATCTAAATTTGCACAATAATGAAGAAATCAGCTACGAGGGGAGACAATCAGTAAAGACTATCAATACCAGAATTAGATTCCCAAGGCCATCCATCAATTGTTGGAATAATCAGGTGCAAGGCAGAATATATACATAAAACTGGAACTGAAACAAGGAACAAGGATGTTTTCAAAGACTGGTAGGAGCTCTAAAACATTTTTATAGTACATGTCATTGATCAAGCTAAATACTCAAAGGTTGTGTAATACCACAGATTAAGCATTGAGAAGAGTGAAATTATGCTGTTTTGAAAACTATGGCAGGTGAGATTTTCTGCCTAATTATATAAGAAGATTTCTCTAAAAATACACATTATTTCAATGACTTATTGGCTGTGAAATAAGTTAAGGGTATTTCAAATGGCATGTCTGCAAAGAAAGGTGAGATGTAGGGAATCACAGAAAGTCGAGGGGAAAATAGGTCAATATATACATTGCTATATGGTGAACTAAACCTTAGGCCAGCAACAATGGAGAGGACCTGACCCTTAGAAACTTACAAGTAAGCTGGAATCTTCAAAAGTTCCAATCTTTATAAGTAAAATATTTATTAAAATGAATAACCAAGTGTTTTAATTGACATCAGAAGATCAAAATAATAAACCCTGAGAACATAGAAAAAAGATAAATAAAGATATGAGCAGAACTTAATACAACAGAAAACGTATAAAATTGAGGTGATTTAGTAAGTCCAAAGAATCTTCTTTGAAAAGATTGAAAAGACACACTTTGATTAAGGAAAACAAAAACATAAGTAAAGAATATACAGAAAGAATCAGGACAATGTTAGAGCAGAGAATATATGAAATGCCAGTAAATTTGAACATTTCTGTAAAGTGGACCATTTCCTAGCTCCTAAAGTTTACCAAACCTGACACAAGAGGAAATCATTTAAGGTCATCATGTCTGCCCTTGGCATTCTCGGAACGCCCTGGCCTCAGGATGCAGCCTCTGTAGTCCATGGTAACCTGCGGAGAGGGGGCGGGGCTGAGGGTGGTTGGAACTCTGCCCTCACTGAAGGAGTGGGTGTGGCCATCTCTGCTGTGACTGAACAAAGGGCAGGGGAGCAGGGGTCCAGGGCAGGGCCCTCAGAGCACGGCAGGTCCAGTGGGGTGTCACAAGCATTTAGGCCCAGGCCAAAGGGCGCCTTCTTTCTCTGCACAGCTGCCCAAACTCTCATCTTTCCACTCAGGCCGACCTCTTACTTGAAGTGTGTGTGGAACCTGCCCTCACAGTACACCTCACTGCACAGCTAACCATAGGTCTGGGCATCGTAGCTTCCTGCCAGGTGACCGAAGTTCGCAGGCAGATGTGTCCCAGGGACACATGCAAAGAGGCTCCTGCCCGGGCCAAAGGCTGCCCACTGCCCCTGCCCCAGATCGGGGGCCGCCAATCAGCCCTGTCAGAGTCCCCTGCCTCTAGAGGGTGTATTGGACCCACACTTGTAGAATACGGTGTCCTCGTGGGCAACTCATTGGAGGGACACAAATAAATCTTTGCCGACTTTCTGCTGAAGCTTACGAGCGTTCACACCTAAGCGTCTTACAAGGTCAGCTGTTTAGCTAAACATGAGCTCATGATCTAAATTTACACAATAATGAAGAAATCAGCTACGAGGGGAGAAAATCAGTAAAGACTATCAATACCAGAATTAGATTCCCAAAGCCATCCATCAATTGTTGGAATAATCAGGTGCAAGGCAGAATATATACATAAAACTGGACCTGAAACAAGGAACAAGGATGTTTTCAAAGACTGGTAGGATCTATACATGTCATTGATAAAGCTAAATACTCAAAGCTTGTGTAATACCACAGATTAAGCATTGAGAAGAGTGAAATTATGCTGTTTTGAAAACTATGGCAGGTGAGATTTTCTGCCTAATTATATAAGAAGATTTCTCTAAAAATACACATTATTTCAATGACTTATTGGCTGTGAAATAAGTTAAGGGTATTTCAAATGGCTTGTCTGCAAAGAAAGGTGAGATGTAGGGAATCACAGAAAGTCGAGGGGAAAATAGGTCAATATATACATTGCTATATGGTGAACTAAACCTTAGGCCAGCAACAATGGAGAGGACCTGACCCTTAGAACCTTACAAGTAAGCTGGAATCTTCAAAAGTTCAAATCTTTATAAGTAAAATATTTATTAAAATGAATAACCAAGTGTTTTAATTGACATCAGAAGATCAAAACAATAAACCCTGAGAACATAGAAAAAAGATAAATAAAGATATGAGCAGAACTTAATACAACACAAAACGTATAAAATTGAGGTGATTTAGTAAGTCCAAAGAATCTTCTTTGAAAAGATTGAAAAGACACACTTTGATTAAGGAAAACAAAAACATAAGTAAAGAATATACAGAAAGAATCAGGACAATGTTATAGCAGAGAATATAAGAAATGCCAGTAAATTTGAACATTTCTGTAAAGTGGACCATTTCCTAGCTCCTAAAGTTTACCAAACCTGATACAATAGGAAATCATTTAAGGTCATCATGTCTGCCCTTGGCATTCTCGGAACGCCCTGGCCTCAGGATGCAGCCTCTGTTGTCCATGGTAACCTGCGGAGAGGGGGCGGGGCTGAGGGTGGTTGGAACTCTGCCCTCACTGAAGGAGTGGGTGTGGCCATCTCTGCTGTGACTGAACAAAGGGCAGGGGAGCAGGGGTCCCAGGGCAGGGCCCTCAGAGCACGGCAGGTCCAGTGGGGTGTCACAAGCATTTAGGCCCAGGCCAAAGGGCGCCTTCTTTGTCTGCACAGCTGCCCAAACTCTCACCTTTCCACTCAGGCCGACCTCTTACTTGAAGTGTGTGTGGAACCTGTCCTCACAGTACACCTCGCTGCACAGCTAACCATAGGTCTGGGCATCGTAGCTTCCTGCCAGGTGACCGAAGTTCGCAGGCAGATGTGTCCCAGGGACACATGCAAAGAGGCTCCAGACCGGGCCAAAGGCTGCCCACTGCCCCTGCCCCAGATCGGGGGCCGCCAATCAGCCCTGTCGGAGTCCCCTGCCTCTAGAGGGAGTATTGGACCAACACTTGTAGAAAACGGTGTCCTCGTGGGCAACTCATTGGAGGGACACAAATAAATCTTTGCCGAATTTCTGCGGAAGCTTACGAGCGTTCACACCTAAGCGTCTTACAAGGTCAGCTGTTTAGCTAAACATGAGCTCATGATCTAAATTTACACAATAATGAAGAAATCAGCTACGAGGGGAGACAATCAGTAAAGACTATCAATACCAGAATTAGATGCCCAAGGCCATCCATCAATTGTTGGAATAATCAGGTGCAAGGCAGAATATATACATAAAACTGGAACTGAAACAAGGAACAAGGATGTTTTCAAAGACTGGTAGGATCTCTAAAACATTTTTAAAGGACATGTCATTGATAAAGCTAAATACTCAAAGGTTGTGTAATACAACAGATTAAGCATTGAGAAGAGTGACATTATGCTGTTTTGAAAACTATGGCAGGTGAGATTTTCTGCCTAATTATATAAGAAGATTTCTCTAAAAATACACATTATTTCAATGACTTATTGGCTGTGAAATAAGTTAAGGGTATTTCAAATGGCTTGTCTGCAAAGAAAGGTGAGATGTAGGGAATCACAGAAAGTCGAGGGGAAAATAGGTCAATATATACATTGCTATATGGTGAACTAAACCTTAGGCCAGCAACAATGGAGAGGACCTGACCCTTAGAAACTTACAAGTAAGCTGGAATCTTCAAAAGTTCAAATCTTTATAAGTAAAATATTAATTAAAATGAATAACCAAGTGTTTTAATTGACATCAGAAGATCAAAACAATAAACCCTGAGAACATAGAAAAAAGATAAATAAAGATATGAGCAGAACTTAATACAACAGAAAACGGATAAAATTGAGGTGATTTAGTAAGTCCAAAGAATCTTCTTTGAACAGATTGTAAAGACACACTTTGATTAAGGAAAACAAAAACATAAGTAAAGAATATACAGAAAGAATCATGACAATGTTACAGCAGAGAATATAAGAAATGCCAGTAAATTTGAACATTTCTGTAAAGTGGACCATTTCCTAGCTCCTAAAGTTTACCAAACCTGACACAAGAGGAAATCATTTAAGGTCATCATGTCTGCCCTTGGCATTCTCGGAACGTCCTGGCCTCAGGATGAAGCCTCTGTAGTCCATGGTAACCTGTGGAGAGGTGACGGGGCTGAGGGTGGTTGGAACTCTGCCCTCACTGAAGGAGTGGGTGTGGCCATCTCTGCTGTGACTGAACAAAGGACAGGGGAGCAGGGGGCCCAGGGCAGGGCCCTCAGAGAACGGCAGGTCAAGTGGGCTCTCACAAGCATTTAGGCCCAGGCCAAAGGGCGCCTTCTTTGTCTGCACAGCTGCCCAAACTCTCACCTTTCCACTCAGGCCGACCTCTTACTTGAAGTGTGTGTGGAACCTGTCCTCACAGTACACCTCGCTGCACAGCTAACCATAGTTCTGGGCATCGTAGCTCCCTGCCAGGTGAACGAAGTTCGCAGGCAGATGTGTCCCAGGGACACATGCAAAGAGGCTCCTGCCCGGACCACAGGCTGCCCACTGCCCCTGCCCCAGATCGGGGGCCGCCAATCAGCCCTGTCAGAGTACCATTCCTCTAGAGGGAGTATTGGACCAACACTTGTAGAAAACGGTGTCCTCGTGGGCAACTCATTGGAGGGACACAAATAAATCTTTGCCGTCTTTCTGCGGAAGCTTACGAGCGTTCACACCTAAGCGTCTTACAAGGTCAGCTGTTTAGCTAAACATGAGCTCATGATCTAAATTTACACAATAATGAAGAAATCAGCTACGAGGGGAGACAATCAGTAAAGACTATCAATACCAGAATTAGATTCCCAAGGCCATCCATCAATTGTTGGAATAATCAGGTGCAAGGCAGAATATATACATAAAACTGGAACTGAAACAAGGAACAAGGATGTTTTCAAAGACTGGTAGGATGTCTAAAACATTTTTAAAGTACATGTCATTGATAAAGCTGAATACTCAAAAGTTGTGTAATACAACAGATTAAGCATTGAGAAGAGTGAAATTATGCTGTTTTGAAAACTATGGCAGGTGAGATTTCCTGCCTAATTATATAAGAAGATTTCTCTAAAAAATACACATTATTTCAATGAATTATTGGCTGTGAACTAAGTTAAGGGTATTTCAAATGGCTTGTCTGCAAAGAAAGGTGAGATGTAGGGAATCACAGAAAGTCGAGGGGAAAATAGGTCAATATATACATTGCTATATTGTGAACTAAACTTTAGGCCAGCAACAATGGAGAGGACCTGACCCTTAGAAACTTACAAGTAAGCTGGAATCTTCAAAAGTTCAAATCTTTATAAGTAAAATATTTATTAAAATGAATAACCAAGTGTTTTAATTGACATCAGAAGATCAAAACAATAAACCCTGAGAACATAGAAAAAAGATAAATAAAGATATGAGCAGAACTTAATACAACAGAAAACGTATAAAATTCAGGTGATTTAGTAAGTCCAAAGAATCTTCTTTGAAAAGATGGAAAAGACACACTTTGATTAAGGAAAACAAAAACATAAGTATAGAATATACAGAAAGAGTCAGGACAATGTTATAGCAGAGAATATATGAAATGCCAGTAAATTTGAACATTTCTGTAAAGTGGACCATTTCCTAGCTCCTAAAGTTTACCAAACCTGACACAAGAGGAAATCATTTAAGGTCATCATGTCTGCCCTTGGCATTCTCGGAACGCCCTGGCCTCAGGATGCAGCCTCTGTAGTCCATGGTAACCTGCGGAGAGGGGGCGGGGCTGAGGGTGGTTGGAACTCTGCCCTCACTGAAGGAGTGGGTGTGGCCATCTCTGCTGTGACTGAACAAAGGGCAGGGGAGCAGGGGGCCCAGGGCAGGGCCCTCAGAGCACGGCAGGTCCAGTGGGGTGTCACAAGCATTTAGGCCCAGGCCAAAGGGCGCCTTCTTTGTCTGCACAGCTGCCCAAACTCTCACCTTTCCACTCAGGCCGACCTCTTACTTGAAGTGTGTGTGGAACCTGTCCTCACAGTACACCACGCTGCACAGCTAACCATAGGTCTGGGCATCGTAGCTTCCTGCCAGGTGACCGAAGTTCGCAGGCAGATGTGTCCCAGGGACACATGCAAAGAGGCTCCTGCCCGGGCCACAGGCTGCCCACTGCCCCTGCCCCAGATCGGGGGCCGCCAATCAGCCCTGTCGGAGTCCCCTGCCTCTAGAGGGAGTATTGGACCTACACTTGTAGAAAACGGTGTCCTCGTGGGCAATTCATTGGAGGGACAGAAATAAATCTTTGCCGTCTTTCTGCGGAAGCTTACGAGCGTTCACACCTAAGCGTCTTACAAGGTCAGCTGTTTAGCTAAACATGAGCTCATGATCTAAATTTACACAATAATGAAGAAATCAGCTACGAGGGGAGACAATCAGTAAAGACTATCAATACCAGAATTAGATTCCCAAGTCCATCCAGCAATTGTTGGAATAATCAGGTGCAAGGCAGAATATATACATAAAACTGGAACTGAAACAAGGAACAAGGATGTTTTCAAAGACTGGTAGGATCTCTAAAACATTTTTAAAGTACATGTCATTGATAAAGCTAAATACTCAATGGTTGTGTAATACAACAGATTAAGCACTGAGAAGAGTGAAATTATGCTGTTTTGAAAACTATGGCAGGTGAGATTTTCTGCCTAATTATATAAGAAGATTTCTCTAAAAATACACATTATTTCAATGACTTATTGGCTGTGAAATAAGTTAAGGGTATTTCAAATGGCTTGTCTGCAAAGAAAGGTGAGATGTAGGGAATCACAGAAAGTCGAGGGGAAAATAGGTCAATATATACATTGCTATATGGTGAACTAAACCTTAGGCCAGCAACAATGGAGAGGACCTGACCCTTAGAAACTTACAAGTAAGCTGGAATCTTCAAAAGTTCAAATCTTTATAAGTAAAATATTTATTAAAATGAATAACCAAGTGTTTTAATTGACATCAGAAGATCAAAACAATAAACCCTGAGAACATAGAAAAAAGATAAATAAAGATATGAGCAGAACTTAATACAACAGAAAACGTGTAAAATTCAGGTGATTTAGTAAGGTCAAAGAATCTTCTTTGAAAAGATTGAAAAGACACACTTTGATTAAGGAAAACAAAAACATAAGTATAGAATATACAGAAAGAATCAGGACAATGTTACAACAGAAAATATATAAAATGCCAGTAAATTTGAACATTTCTGTAAAGTGGACCATTTCCTAGCTCCTAAAGTTTACCAAACCTGACACAAGAGGAAATCATTTAAGGTCATCATGTCTGCCCTTGGCATTCTCGGAACGCCCTGGCCTCAGGATGCAGCCTCTGTAGTCCATGGTAACCTGCGGAGAGGGGGCGGGGCTGAGGGTGGTTGGAACTCTGGCCTCACTGAAGGAGTGGGTGTGGCCATCTCTGCTGTGACTGAACAAAGGTCAGGGGAGCAGGTGGCCCAGGGCAGGGCCCTCAGAGCACGGCAGGTCCAGTGGGGTGTCACAAGCATTTAGGCCCAGGCCAAAGGGCGCCTTCTTTGTCTGCACAGCTGCCCATACTCTCACCTTTCCACTCAGGCCGACCTCTTACTTGAAGTGTGTGTGGAACCTGTCCTCACAGTACACCTCGCTGCACAGCTAACCATAGGTCTGGGCATCGTAGCTTCCTGCCAGGTGACCGAAGTTCGCAGGCAGATGTGTCCCAGGGACACATGCAAAGAGGCTCCTGCCCGGGCCACAGGCTGCCCACTGCCCCTGCCCCAGATCAGGGGCCGCCAATCAGCCCTGTCGGAGTCCCCTGCCTCTAGAGGGATTATTGGACCAACACTTGTAGAAAACGGTGTCCTCGTGGGCAACTCATTGGAGGGACACAAATAAATTTTGCCGACTTTCTCCTGAAGCTTGCGAGCGTACACACCTAAGCGTCTTACAAGGTCAGCTGTTTAGCTAAACATGAGATCATGATCTAAATTTACACAATAATGAAAAAATCAACTACGAGGGGAGACAATCAGTAAAGAGTATCAATACCAGAATTAGATTCCCAAGGCCATCCATCAATTGTTGGAATAATCAGGTGTAAGGCAGAATATATACATAAAACTGGAACTGAAACAAGGAACAAGGATGTTTTCAAACACTAGTAGGATCTCTAAAACATTTTTAAAGTACATGTCATTGATAAAGCTAAATACTCAAAGGTTGTGTAATACAACAGATTAAGCATTGAGAAGAGTGAAATTATGCTGTTTTGAAAACTATGGCAGGTGAGATTTTCTGCCTAATTATATAAGAAGATTTCTCTAAAAATACACATTATTTCAATGACTTATTGGCTGTGAAATAAGTTAAGGGTATTTCAAATGGCTTGTCTGCAAAGAAAGGTGAGATGTAGGGAATCACAGAAAGTCGAGGGGAAAATAGGTCAATATATACATTGCTATATGGTGAACTAAACCTTAGGCCAGCAACAATGGAGAGGACCTGACCCTTAGAAACTTACAAGTAAGCTGGAATCTTCAAAAGTTCAAATATTTATAAGTAAAATATTTATTAAAATGAATAACCAAGTGTTTTAATTGACATCAGAAGATCAAAACAATAAACCCTGAGAACATAGAAAAAAGATAAATAAAGATATGAGCAGAACTTAATACAACAGAAAACGTATAAAATTGAGGTGATTTAGTAAGTCCAAAGAATCTTCTTTGAAAAGATTGAAAAGACACACTTTGATTAAGGAAAACAAAAACATAAGTAAAGAATATACAGAAAGAATCAGGACAATGTTATAGCAGAGAATATAAGAAATGCCAGGAAATTTGAACATTTCTGTAAAGTGGACCATTTCCTAGCTCCTAAAGTTTACCAAACCTGACACAAGAGGAAATCATTTAAGGTCATCATGTCTGCCCTTGGCATTCTCGGAACGCCCTGGCCTCAGGATGCAGCCTCTGTAGTCCATGGTAACCTGCGGAGAGGGGGCGAGGCTGAGGGTGGTTTGAACTCTGCCCTCACTGAAGGAGTGGGTGTGGCCATCTCTGCTGTGACTGAACAAAGTGCAGGGGAGCAGGGGGCCCAGGGCAGGGCCCTCAGAGCACGGCAGGTCCAGTGGGGTGTCACAAGCATTTAGGCCCAGGCCAAAGGGCGCCTTCTTTGTCTGCACAGCTGCCCAAACTCTCACCTTTCCACTCAGGCCGACCTCTTACTTGAAGTGTGTGTGGAACCTGTCCTCACAGTACACCTCGCTGCACAGCTAACCATAGGTCTGGACATCGTATCTTCCTGCCATGTAACCGAAGTTCGCAGGCAGATGTGTCCCAGGGACACATGCAAAGAGGCTCCTGCCCGGGCCACAGGCTGCCCACTGCCCCTGCCCCAGATCGGGGGCCGCCAATCAGCCCTGTCGGAGTCCCCTGCCTCTAGAGGGAGTATTGGACCAACACTTGTAGAAAACGGTGTCCTCGTGGGCAACTCATTAGAGGGACACAAATAAATCTTTGCCGTCTTTCTGCGGAAGCTTACGAGCGTTCACACCTAAGCGTCTTACAAGGTCAGCTGTTTAGCTAAACATGAGCTCATGATCTAAATTTACACAATAATGAAGAAATAAGCTACGAGGGGAGACAATCAGTAAAGACTATCAATACCAGAATTAGATTCCCAAGGCCATCCATCAATTGTTGGAATAATCAGGTGCAAGGCAGAATATATACATAAAACTGGAACTGAAACAAGGAACAAGGATGTTTTCAAAGACTGGTAGGATCTCTAAAACATTTTTAAAGTACATGTCATTGATAAAGCTAAATACTCAAAGGTTGTGTAATACAACAGATTAAGCATTGAGAAGAGTGAAATTATGCTGTTTTGAAAACTATGGCAGGTGAGATTTTCTGCCTAATTATATAAGAAGATTTCTCTAAAAAATACACATTATTTCAATGACTTATTCGCTGTGAAATAAGTTAAGGGTATTTCAAATGGCTTGTCTGCAAAGAAAGGTGAGATGTAGGGAATCACAGAAAGTCGAGGGGAAAATAGGTCAATATATACATTGCTATATGGTGAACTAAACCTTAGGCCAGCAACAATGGAGAGGACCTGACCCTTACAAACTTACAAGAAAGCTGGAATATTCAAAAGTTCAAATATTTATAAGTAAAATATTTATTAAAATGAATAACCAAGTGTTTTAATTGACATCAGAAGATCAAAACAATAAACCCTGAGAATAGAGAAAAAAGATAAATAAAGATATGAGCAGAACTTAATACAACAGAAAACGTATAAAATTCAGGTGATTTAGTAAGTCCAAAGAATCTTCTTTGAACAGATTGAAAAGACACACTTTGATTAAGGAAAACAAAAACATAAGTAAAGAATATACAGAAAGAATCAGGACAATGTTATAGCAGAGAATATAAGAAATGCCAGTAAATTTGAACATTTCTGTAAAGTGTACCATTTCCTAGCTCCTAAAGTTTACCAAACCTGACACAAGAGGAAATCATTTAAGGTCATCATGTCTGCCCTTGGCATACTCGGAACGCCCTGGCCTCAGGATGCAGCCTCTGAAGTCCATGGTAACCTGCGTAGAGGGGGCGGAGCTGAGGTTGGTTGGAACTCTGCCCTCACTGAAGGAGTGGGTGTGGCCATCTCTGCTGTGACTGAACAAAGGGCAGGGGAGCAGGGGGCCCAGGGCAGGGCCCTCAGAGAACGGCAGGTCCAGTGGGGTGTCACAAACATTTAGGCCCAGGCCAAAGGGGGCCTTCTTTGTCTGCACAGCTGCCCAAACTCTCACCTTTCCACTCAGGCCGACCTCTTACTTGAAGTGTGTGTGGAACCTGTCCTCACAGTACACCTCGCTGCACAGCTAACCATAGGTCTAGGCATCGTAGCTTCCTGCCAGGTGACCGAAGTTCGCAGGCAGATGTGTCCCAGGGACACATGCAAAGAGGCTCCTGCCCGGGCCACAGGCTGCCCACTGCCCCTGCCCCAGATCGGGGGCCGCCAATCAGCCCTGTCGGAGTCCCCTGCCTCTAGAGGGAGTATTGGACCAACACTTGTAGAAAAAGGTGTCCTCGTGGGCAACTCATTGGAGGGACAGAAATAAATCTTTGCTGTCTTTCTGCGGAAGCTTACGAGCGTTCACACCTAAGCGTCTTACAAGGTCAGCTGTTTAGCTAAACATGAGCTCATGATCTAATTTTACACAATAATGAAGAAATCAGCTACGAGGGGAGACAATCAGTAAAGACTATCAATACCAGAATTAGATTCCCAAGGCCATCCAGCAATTGTTGGAATAATCAGGTGCAAGGCAGAATATATACATAAAACTGGAACTGAAACAAGGAACAAGGATGTTTTCAAAGACTGGTAGGATCTCTAAAACATTTTTAAAGTACATGTCATTGATAAAGCTAAATACTCAAAGGTTGTGTAATACAACAGATTAAGCATTGAGAAGAGTGAAATTATGCTGTTTTGAAAACTATGGCAGGTGAGATTTTCTGCCTAATTATATAAGAAGATTTCTCTAAAAATACACATTATTTCAATGACTTATTGGCTGTGAAATAAGTTAAGGGTATTTCAAATGGCTTGTCTGCAAAGAAAGGTGAGATGTAGGGAATCACAGAAAGTCGAGGGGAAAATAGGTCAATATATACATTGCTATATGGTGAACGAAACCTTAGGCCAGCAACAATGGAGAGGACCTGACCCTTAGAAACTTACAAGTAAGCTGGAATCTTCAAAAGTTCAAATCTTTATAAGTAAAATATTTATTAAAATGAATAACCAAGTGTTTTAATTTACATCAGAAGATCAAAACAATAAACCCTGAGAACATAGAAAAAAGATAAATAAAGATATGAGCAGAACTTAATACAACAGAAAACGTATAAAATTCAGGTGATTTAGTAAGTCCAAAGAATCTTCTTTGAAAAGATGGAAAAGACACACTTTGATTAAGGAAAACAAAAACATAAGTATAGAATATACAGAAAGAATCAGGACAATGTTATAGCAGAGAATATATGAAATGCCAGTAAATTTGAACATTTCTGTAAAGTGGACCATTTCCTAGCTCCTAAAGTTTACCAAACCTGACACAAGAGGAAATCATTTAAGGTCATCATGTCTGCCCTTGGCATTCTCGGAACGCCCTGGCCTCAGGATGCAGCCTCTGTAGTCCATGGTAACCTGCGGAGAGGGGGCGGGACTGAGGGTGGTTGGAACTCTGCCCTCACTGAAGGAGTGGGTGTGGCCATCTCTGCTGTGACTGAACAAAGGGCAGGGGAGCAGGGGGCCCAGGGCAGGGCCCTCAGAGCACGGCAGGTCCAGTGGGGTGTCACAAGCATTTAGGCCCAGGCCAAAGGGCGCCTTCTTTGTCTGCACAGCTGCCCAAACTCTCAACTTTCCACTCAGGCCGACCTCTTACTTGAAGTGTGTGTGGAACCTGTCCTCACAGTACACCTCGCTGCACAGCTAACCATAGGTCTGGGCATCGTAGCTTCCTGCCAGGTGACCGAAGTTCGCAGGCAGATGTGTCCCAGGGACACATGCAAAGAGGCTCCTGCCCGGGCCACAGGCTGCCCACTGCCCCTGCCCCAGATCGGGGGCCGCCAATCAGCCCTGTCGGAGTCCCCTGCCTCTAGAGCGAGTATTGGACCTACACTTGTAGAAAACGGTGTCCTCGTGGGCAATTCATTGGAGGGACAGAAATAAATCTTTGCCGTCTTTCTGCGGAAGCTTACGAGCGTTCACACCTAAGCGTCTTACAAGGTCAGCTGTTTAGCTAAACATGAGCTCATGATCTAAATTTACACAATAATGAAGAAATCAGCTACGAGGGGAGACAATCAGTAAAGACTATCAATACCAGAATTAGATTCCCAAGGCCATCCAGCAATTGTTGGAATAATCAGGTGCAAGGCAGAATATATACATAAAACTGGAACTGAAACAAGGAACAAGGATGTTTTCAAAGACTGGTAGGATCTCTAAAACATTTTTAAAGTACATGTCATTGATAAAGCTAAATACTCAAAGGTTGTGTAATACAACAGATTAAGCATTGAGAAGAGTGAAATTATGCTGTTTTGAAAACTATGGCAGGTGAGATTTTCTGCCTAATTATATAAGAAGATTTCTCTAAAAATACACATTATTTCAATGACTTATTGGCTGTGAAATAAGTTAAGGGTATTTCAAATGGCTTGTCTGCAAAGAAAGGTGAGATGTAGGGAATCACAGAAAGTCGAGGGGAAAATAGGTCAATATATACATTGCTATATGGTGAACTAAACCTTAGGCCAGCAACAATGGAGAGGACCTGACCCTTAGAAACTTACAAGTAAGCTGGAATCTTCAAAAGTTCAAATCTTTATAAGTAAAATATTTATTAAAATGAATAACCAAGTGTTTTAATTGACATCAGAAGATCAAAACAATAAACCCTGAGAACATAGAAAAAAGATAAATAAAGATATGAGCAGAACTTAATACAACAGAAAACGTATAAAATTGAGGTGATTTAGTAAGTCCAAAGAATCTTCTTTGAAAAGATTGAAAAGACACACTTTGATTAAGGAAAACAAAAACATAAGTAAAGAATATACAGAAAGAATCAGGACAATGTTATAGCAGAGAATATAAGAAATGCCAGTAAATTTGAACATTTCTGTAAAGTGGACCATTTCCTAGCTCCTAAAGTTTACCAAACCTGACACAAGAGGAAATCATTTAAGGTCATCATGTCTGCCCTTGGCATTCTCGGAACGCCCTGGCCTCAGGATGCAGCCTCTGTAGTCCATGGTAACCTGCGGAGAGGGGGCGGGGCTGAGGGTGGTTGGAACTCTGCCCTCACTGAAGGAGTGGGTGTGGCCATCTCTGCTGTGACTGAACAAAGTGCAGGGGAGCAGGGGGCCCAGGGCAGGGCCCTCAGAGCACGGCAGGTCCAGTGGGGTGTCACAAGCATTTAGGCCCAGGCCAAAGGGCGCCTTCTTTGTCTGCACAGCTGCCCAAACTCTCACCTTTCCACTCAGGCCGACCTCTTACTTGAAGTGTGTGTGGAACCTGTCCTCACAGTACACCTCGCTGCACAGCTAACCATAGGTCTGGACATCGTATCTTCCTGCCATGTAACCGAAGTTCGCAGGCAGATGTGTCCCAGGGACACATGCAAAGAGGCTCCTGCCCGGGCCACAGGCTGCCCACTGCCCCTGCCCCAGATCGGGGGCCGCCAATCAGCCCTGTCGGAGTCCCCTGCCTCTAGAGGGAGTATTGGACCAACACTTGTAGAAAACGGTGTCCTCGTGGGCAACTCATTAGAGGGACACAAATAAATCTTTGCCGTCTTTCTGCGGAAGCTTACGAGCGTTCACACCTAAGCGTCTTACAAGGTCAGCTGTTTAGCTAAACATGAGCTCATGATCTAATTTTACACAATAATGAAGAAATCAGCTACGAGGGGAGACAATCAGTAAAGACTATCAATACCAGAATTAGATTCCCAAGGCCATCCATCAATTGTTGGAATAATCAGGTGCAAGGCAGAATATATACATAAAACTGGAACTGAAACAAGGAACAAGGATGTTTTCAAAGACTGGTAGGATCTCTAAAACATTTTTAAAGTACATGTCATTGATAAAGCTAAATACTCAAAGGTTGTGTAATACAACAGATTAAGCATTGAGAAGAGTGAAATTATGCTGTATTGAAAACTATGGCAGGTGAGATTTTCTGCCTAATTATATAAGAAGATTTCTCTAAAAAATACACATTATTTCAATGACTTATTGGCTGTGAAATAAGTTAAGGGTATTTCAAATGGCTTGTCTGCAAAGAAAGGTGAGATGTAGGGAATCACAGAAAGTCGAGGGGAAAATAGGTCAATATATACATTGCTATATGGTGAACTAAACCTTAGGCCAGCAACAATGGAGAGGACCTGACCCTTACAAACTTACAAGAAAGCTGGAATATTCAAAAGTTCAAATATTTATAAGTAAAATATTTATTAAAATGAATAACCAAGTGTTTTAATTGACATCAGAAGATCAAAACAATAAACCCTGAGAATAGAGAAAAAAGATAAATAAAGATATGAGCAGAACTTAATACAACAGAAAACGTATAAAATTCAGGTGATTTAGTAAGTCCAAAGAATCTTCTTTGAACAGATTGAAAAGACACACTTTGATTAAGGAAAACAAATACATAAGTAAAGAATATACAGAAAGAATCAGGACAATGTTATAGCAGAGAATATAAGAAATGCCAGTAAATTTGAACATTTCTGTAAAGTGGACCATTTCCTAGCTCCTAAAGTTTACCAAACCTGACACAAGAGGAAATCATTTAAGGTCATCATGTCTGCCCTTGGCATACTCGGAACGCCCTGGCCTCAGGATGCAGCCTCTGAAGTCCATGGTAACCTGCGTAGAGGGGGCGGAGCTGAGGTTGGTTGGAACTCTGCCCTCACTGAAGGAGTGGGTGTGGCCATCTCTGCTGTGACTGAACAAAGGGCAGGGGAGCAGGGGGCCCAGGGCAGGGCCCTCAGAGCACGGCAGGTCCAGTGGGGTGTCACAAGCATTTAGGCCCAGGCCAAAGGGGGCCTTCTTTGTCTGCACAGCTGCCCAAACTCTCACCTTTCCACTCAGGCCGACCTCTTACTTGAAGTGTGTGTGGAACCTGTCCTCACAGTACACCTCGCTGCACAGCTAACCATAGTTCTGGGCATCGTAGTTTCCTGCCAGGTGACCGAAGTTCGCAGGCAGATGTGTCCCAGGGACACATGCAAAGAGGCTCCTTCCCGGGCCACAGGCTGCCCACTGCCCCTGCCCCAGATCGGGGGCCGCCAATCAGCCCTGTCGGAGTCCCCTGCCTCTAGAGGGAGTATTGGACCTACACTTGTAGAAAACGGTGTCCTCGTGGGCAATTCATTGGAGGGACAGAAATAAATCTTTGCTGTCTTTCTGCGGAAGCTTACGAGCGTTCACACCTAAGCGTCTTACAAGGTCAGCTGTTTAGCTAAACATGAGCTCATGATCTAAATTTACACAATAATGAAGAAATCAGCTACGAGGGGAGACAATCAGTAAAGACTATCAATACCAGAATTAGATTCCCAAGGCCATCCAGCAATTGTTGGAATAATCAGGTGCAAGGCAGAATATATACATAAAACTGGAACTGAAACAAGGAACAAGGATGTTTTCAAAGACTGGTAGGATGTCTAAAACATTTTTAAAGTACATGTCATTGATAAAGCTAAATACTCAAAGGTTGTGTAATACAACAGATTAAGCATTGAGAAGAGTGAAATTATGCTGTTTTGAAAACTATGGCAGGTGAGATTTTCTGCCTAATTATATAAGAAGATTTCTCTAAAAATACACATTATTTCAGTGACTTATTGGCTGAGAAATAAGTTAAGGGTATTTCAAATGGCTTGTCTGCAAAGAAAGGTGAGATGTACGGAATCACAGAAAGTCGAGGGGAAAATAGGTCAATATATACATTGCTATATGGTGATCTAAACCTTAGGCCAGCAACAATGGAGAGGACCTGACCCTTAGAAACTTACAAGTAAGCTGGAATCTTCAAAAGTTCAAATCTTTATAAGTAAAATATTTATTAAAATGAATAACCAAGTGTTTTAATTGACATCAGAAGATCAAAACAATAAACCCTGAGAACATAGAAAAAAGATAAATAAAGATATGAGCAGAACTTAATACAACAGAAAACGTATAAAATTGAGGTGATTTAGTAAGTCCAAAGAATCTTCTTTGAAAAGATTGAAAAGACACACTTTGATTAAGGAAAACAAAAACATAAGTAAAGAATATACAGAAAGAATCAGGACAATGTTATAGCAGAGAATATAAGAAATGCCAGTAAATTTGAACATTTCTGTAAAGTGGACCATTTCCTAGCTCCTAAAGTTTACCAAACCTGACACAAGAGGAAATCATTTAAGGTCATCATGTCTGCCCTTGGCATTCTCGGAACGCCCTGGCCTCAGGATGCAGCCTCTGTAGTCCATGGTAACCTGCGGAGAGGGGGCGGGGCTGAGGGTGGTTGGAACTCTGCCCTCACTGAAGTAGTGGGTGTGGCCATCTCTGCTGTGACTGAACAAAGTGCAGGGGAGCAGGGGGCCCAGTGCAGGGCCCTCAGAGCACGGCAGGTCCAGTGGGGTGTCACAAGCATTTAGGCCCAGGCCAAAGGGCGCCTTCTTTGTCTGCACAGCTGCCCAAACTCTCACCTTTCCACTCAGGCCGACCTCTTACTTGAAGTGTGTGTGGAACCTGTCCTCACAGTACACCTCGCTGCACAGCTAACCATAGGTCTGGACATCGTATCTTCCTGCCATGTAACCGAAGTTCGCAGGCAGATGTGTCCCAGGGACACATGCAAAGAGGCTCCTGCCCGGGCCACAGGCTGCCCACTGCCCCTGCCCCAGATCGGGGGCCGCCAATCAGCCCTGTCGGAGTCCCCTTCCTCTAGAGGGAGTATTGGACCAACACTTGTAGAAAACGGTGTCCTCGTGGGCAACTCATTAGAGGGACACAAATAAATCTTTGCCGTCTTTCTGCGGAAGCTTACGAGCGTTCACACCTAAGCGTCTTACAAGGTCAGCTGTTTAGCTAAACATGAGCTCATGATCTAAATTTACACAATAATGAAGAAATCAGCTACGAGGGGAGACAATCAGTAAAGACTATCAATACCAGAATTAGATTCCCAAGGCCATCCATCAATTGTTGGAATAATCAGGTGCAAGGCAGAATATATACATAAAACTGGAACTGAAACAAGGAACAAGGATGTTTTCAAAGACTGGTAGGATCTCTAAAACATTTTTAAAGTACATGTCATTGATAAAGCTAAATACTCAAAGGTTGTGTAATACAACAGATTAAGCATTGAGAAGAGTGAAATTATGCTGTTTTGAAAACTATGGCAGGTGAGATTTTCTGCCTAATTATATAAGAAGTTTTCTCTAAAAAATACACATTATTTCAATGACTTATTCGCTGTGAAATAAGTTAAGGGTATTTCAAATGGCTTGTCTGCAAAGAAAGGTGAGATGTAGGGAATCACAGAAAGTCGAGGGGAAAATAGGTCAATATATACATTGCTATATGGTGAACTAAACCTTAGGCCAGCAACAATGGAGAGGACCTGACCCTTACAAACTTACAAGAAAGCTGGAATATTCAAAAGTTCAAATATTTATAAGTAAAATATTTATTAAAATGAATAACCAAGTGTTTTAATTGACATCAGAAGATCAAAACAATAAACCCTGAGAATAGAGAAAAAAGATAAATAAAGATATGAGCAGAACTTAATACAACAGAAAACGTATAAAATTCAGGTGATTTAGTAAGTCCAAAGAATCTTCTTTGAACAGATTGAAAAGACACACTTTGATTAAGGAAAACAAAAACATAAGTAAAGAATATACAGAAAGAATCAGGACAATGTTATAGCAGAGAATATAAGAAATGCCAGTAAATTTGAACATTTCTGTAAAGTGGACCATTTCCTAGCTCCTAAAGTTTACCAAACCTGACACAAGAGGAAATCATTTAAGGTCATCATGTCTGCCCTTGGCATACTCGGAACGCCCTGGCCTCAGGATGCAGCCTCTGAAGTCCATGGTAACCTGCGTAGAGGGGGCTGAGCTGAGGTTGGTTGGAACTCTGCCCTCACTGAAGGAGTGGGTGTGGCCATCTCTGCTGTGACTGAACAAAGGGCAGGGGAGCAGGGGGCCCAGGGCAGGGCCCTCAGAGCACGGCAGGTCCAGTGGGGTGTCACAAGCATTTAGGCCCAGGCCAAAGGGGGCCTTCTTTGTCTGCACAGCTGCCCAAACTCTCACCTTTCCACTCAGGCCGACCTCTTACTTGAAGTGTGTGTGGAACCTGTCCTCACAGTACACCTCGCTGCACAGCTAACCATAGGTCTAGGCATCGTAGCTTCCTGCCAGGTGACCGAAGTTCGCAGGCAGATGTGTCCCAGGGACACATGCAAAGAGGCTCCTGCCCGGGCCACAGGCTGCCCACTGCCCCTGCCCCAGATCGGGGGCCGCCAATCAGCCCTGTCGGAGTCCCCTGCCTCTAGAGGGAGTATTGGACCAACACTTGTAGAAAAAGGTGTCCTCGTGGGCAACTCATTGGAGGGACAGAAATAAATCTTTGCTGTCTTTCTGCGGAAGCTTACGAGCGTTCACACCTAAGCGTCTTACAAGGTCAGCTGTTTAGCTAAACATGAGCTCATGATCTAATTTTACACAATAATGAAGAAATCAGCTACGAGGGGAGACAATCAGTAAAGACTATCAATACCAGAATTAGATTCCCAAGGCCATCCATCAATTGTTGGAATAATCAGGTGCAAGGCAGAATATATACATAAAACTGGAACTGATACAAGGAACAAGGATGTTTTCAAAGACTGGTAGGATCTCTAAAACATTTTTAAAGTACATGTCATTGATAAAGCTAAATACTCAAAGGTTGTGTAATACAACAGATTAAGCATTGAGAAGAGTGAAATTATGCTGTTTTGAAAACTATGGCAGGTGAGATTTTCTGCCTAATTATATAAGAAGATTTCTCTAAAAATACACATTATTTCAATGACTTATTGGCTGTGAACTAAGTTAAGGGTATTTCAAATGGCTTGTCTGCAAAGAAAGGTGAGATGTAGGGAATCACAGAAAGTCGAGGGGAAAATAGGTCAATATATACATTGCTATATGGTGAACGAAACCTTAGGCCAGCAACAATGGAGAGGACCTGACCCTTAGAAACTTACAAGTAAGCTGGAATCTTCAAAAGTTCAAATCTTTATAAGTAAAATATTTATTAAAATGAATAACCAAGTGTTTTAATTTACATCAGAAGATCAAAACAATAAACCCTGAGAACATAGAAAAAAGATAAATAAAGATATGAGCAGAACTTAATACAACAGAAAACGTATAAAATTCAGGTGATTTAGTAAGTCCAAAGAATCTTCTTTGAAAAGATGGAAAAGACACACTTTGATTAAGGAAAACAAAAACATAAGTATAGAATATACAGAAAGAATCAGGACAATGTTATAGCAGAGAATATATGAAATGCCAGTAAATTTGAACATTTCTGTAAAGTGGACCATTTCCTAGCTCCTAAAGTTTACCAAACCTGACACAAGAGGAAATCATTTAAGGTCATCATGTCTGCCCTTGGCATTCTCGGAACGCCCTGGCCTCAGGATGCAGCCTCTGTAGTCCATGGTAACCTGCGGAGAGGGGGCGGGGCTGAGGGTGGTTGGAACTCTGCCCTCACTGAAGGAGTGGGTGTGGCCATCTCTGCTGTGACTGAACAAAGGCCAGGGGAGCAGGGGCCCCAGGGCAGGCCCCTCAGAGCACGGCCGGTCCACTGGGGTGTCACAAGCATTTAGGCCCAGGCCAAAGGGCGCCTTCTTTGTCTGCACAGCTGCCCAAACTCTCACCTTTCCACTCAGGCCGACCTCTTACTTGAAGTGTGTGTGGAACCTGTCCTCACAGTACACCTCGCTGCACAGCTAACCATATGTCTGGGCATCGTAGCTTCCTGCCAAGTGACCGAAGTTCGCAGGCAGATATGTCACACGGACACATGCAAAGAGGCTCCTGCCCGGGCCATAGGCTGCCCACTGCCCCTGCCCCAGATCGGGGGCCGCCAATCAGCCCTGTCAGAATCCCCTGCCTCTAGAGGGAGTATTGGACCAACACTTGTAGAAAACGGTGTCCTCGTGGGCAACTCATTGGAGGGACACAAATAAATCTTTGCCGTCTTTCTGCGGAAGCTTACGAGCGTTCACACCTACGCGTCTTACAAGGTCAGCTGTTTAGCTAAACATGAGCTCATGATCTAAATTTACACAATAATGAAGAAATCAGCTACGAGGGGAGACAATCAGTAAAGACTATCAATACCAGATTTAGATTCCCAAGGCCATCCATCAATTGTTGGAATAATCAGGTGCAAGGCAGAATATATACATAAAACTGGAACTGAAACAAGGAACAAGGATGTTTTCAAAGACTGGTAGGATCTCTAAAACATTTTTAAAGTACATGTCATTGATAAAGCTAAATACTCAAAGGTTGTGTAATACAACACATTAAGCATTGAGAAGAGTGAAATTATGCTGTTTTGAAAACTATGGCAGGTGAGATTTTCTGCCTAATTATATAAGAAGATTTCTCTAAAAATACATATTATTTCAATGACTTATTGGCTGTGAAATAAGTTAAGGGTATTTCAAATGGCTTGTCTGCAAAGAATGGTGAGATGTAGGGAATCACAGAAAGTCGAGGGGAAAATAGGTCAATATATACATTGCTATATGGTGAACTAAACCTTAGGCCAGCAACAATGGAGAGGACCTGACCCTTAGAAACTTACAAGTAAGCTGGAATCTTCAAAATTTCAAATCTTTATAAGTAAAATATTTATTAAAATGAATAACCAAGTGTTTTAATTGACATCAGAAGATCAAAACAATAAACCCTGAGAACATAGAAAAAAGATAAATAAAGATATGAGCAGAACTTAATACAACAGAAAACGGATAAAATTGAGGTGATTTAGTAAGTCCAAAGAATCTTCTTTGAAAAGATTGAAAAGACACACTTTGATTAAGGAAAACAAAAACATAAGTAAAGAATATACAGAAAGAATCAGGACCATGATATAGCAGAGAATATAAGAAATGCCAGTAAATTTGAACATTTCTGTAAAGTGGACCATTTCCTAGCTCCTAAAGTTTACCAAACCTGACACAAGAGGGAATCATTTAAGGTCATCATGTCTGCCCTTGGCATTCTCGGAACGCCCTGGCCTCAGGATGCAGCCTCTGTAGTCCATGGTAACCTGCGGAGAGGGGGCGTGGCTGAGGGTGGTTGGAACTCTGCCCTCACTGAAGGAGTGGGTGTTGCCATCTCTGCTGTGACTGAACAAAGGGCAGGGGAGCAGGGGGCCCAGGGCAGGGCCCTCAGAGCATGGCAGGTCCAGTGGGGTGTCACAAGCATTTAGGCCCAGGCCAAAGGGCGCCTTCTTTGTCTGCACAGCTGCCCAAACTCTCACCTTTCCACTCAGGCCGACCTCTTACTTGAACTGTGTGTGGAACCTGTCCTCACAGTACACCTCGCTGCACAGCTAACCATAGGTCTGGGCATCGTAGCTTCCTGCCAGGTGACCGAAGTTCGCAGGCAGATGTGTCCCACGGACACATGCAAAGAGGCTCCAGCCAGGGCCACAGGCTGCCCACTGCCCCTGCCCCAGATCGGGGGCCGCCAATCAGCCCTGTCGGAGTCCCCTGCCTCTAGAGGGAGTATTGGACCAACACTTGTAGAAAACGGTGTCCTCGTGGGCAACTCATTGGAGGGACACAAATAAATCTTTGCCGTCTTTCTGCGAAAGATTACGAGCGTTCACACCTAAGCGTCTTACAAGGTCAGCTGTTTAGCTAAACATGAGCTCATGATCTAAATTTACACAATAATGAAGAAATCAGCTACGAGGGGAGACAATCAGTAAAGACTATCAATACCAGGATTAGATTCCCAAGGCCATCCAGCAATTGTTGGAATAATCAGGTGCAAGGCAGTATATATACATAAAACTGGAACTGAAACAAGGAACAAGGATGTTTTCAAAGACTGGTAGGATCTCTAAAACATTTTTAAAGTACATGTCATTGATAAAGCTAAATACTCAAAGGTTGTGTAATACAACAGATTAAGCATTGAGAAGAGTGAAATTATGCTGTTTTGAAAACTATGGCAGGTGAGATTTTCTGCCTAATTATATAAGAAGATTTCTCTAAAAATACACATTATTTCAATGACTTATTGGCTGTGAAATAAGTTAAGGGTATTTCAAATGGCTTGTCTGCAAAGAAAGGTGAGATGTAGGGAATCACAGAAAGTCGAGGGGAAAATAGGTCAATATATACATTGTTATATGGTGAACGAAACCTTAGGCCAGCAACAATGGAGAGGACCTGACCCTTAGAAACTTACAAGTAAGCTGGAATCTTCAAAAGTTCAAATCTTTATAAGTAAAATATTTATTAAAATGAATAACCAAGTGTTTTAATTGACATCAGAAGATCAAAACAATAAACCCTGAGAACATAGAAAAAAGATAAATAAAGATATGAGCAGAACTTAATACAACAGAAAACGTATAAAATTCAGGTGATTTAGTAAGTCCAAAGAATCTTCTTTGAAAAGATTGAAAAGACACACTTTGATTAAGGAAAACAAAAACATAAGTATAGAATATACAGAAAGAATCAGGACAATGTTATAGCAGAGAATATATGAAATGCCAGTAAATTTGAACATTTCTGTAAAGTGGACCATTTCCTAGCTCCTAAAGTTTACCAAACCTGACACAAGAGGAAATCATTTAAGGTCATCATGTCTGCCCTTGGCATTCTCGAAACGCCCTGGCCTCAGGATGCAGCCTCTGTAGTCCATGGTAACCTGCGGAGAGGGGGCGGGGCTGAGGGTGGTTGGAACTCTGGCCTCACTGAAGGAGTGGGTGTGGCCATCTCTGCTGTGACTGAAAAAAGGTCAGGGGAGCAGGGGGCCCAGGGCAGGGCCCTCAGAGCACGGCAGGTCCAGTGTGGTGTCACAAGCATTTAGGCCCAGGCCAAAGGGCGCCTTCTTTGTCTGCACAGCTGCCCAAACTCTCACCTTTCCACTCAGGCCGACCTCTTACTTGAAGTGTGTGTGGAACCTGTCCTCACAGTACACCTCGCTGCACAGCTAACCATAGGTCTGGGCATCGTAGCTTCCTGCCAGGTGACCGAAGTTCGCAGGCAGATGTGTCCCAGGGACACATGCAAAGAGGCTCCTGCCCGGGCCACAGGCTGCCCACTGCCCCTGATCCAGATCAGGGGCCGCCAATCAGCCCTGTCGGAGTCCCCTGCCTCTAGAGGGATTATTGGACCAACACTTGTAGAAAACGGTGTCCTCGTGGGCAACTCATTGGAGGGACACAAATAAATTTTGCCGACTTTCTCCTGAAGCTTGCGAGCGTACACACCTAAGCGTCTTACAAGGTCAGCTGTTTAGCTAAACATGAGATCATGATCTAAATTTACACAATAATGAAAAAATCAACTACGAGGGGAGACAATCAGTAAAGAGTATCAATACCAGAATTAGATTCCCAAGGCCATCCATCAATTGTTGGAATAATCAGGTGCAAGGCAGAATATATACATAAAACTGGAACTGAAACAAGGAACAAGGATGTTTTCAAAGACTAGTAGGATCTCTAAAACATTTTTAAAGTACATGTCATTGATAAAGCTAAATACTCAAAGGTTGTGTAATACAACAGATTAAGCATTGAGAAGAGTGAAATTATGCTGTTTTGAAAACTATGGCAGGTGAGATTTTCTGCCTAATTATATAAGAAGATTTCTCTAAAAATACACATTATTTCAATGACTTATTGGCTGTGAAATAAGTTAAGGGTATTTCAAATTGCTTGTCTGCAAAGAAAGGTGAGATGTAGGGAATCACAGAAAGTCGAGGGGAAAATAGGTCAATATATACATTGCTATATGGTGAACTAAACCTTAGGCCAGCAACAATGGAGAGGACCTGACCCTTAGAAACTTACAAGTAAGCTGGAATCTTCAAAAGTTCAAATATTTATAAGTAAAATATTTATTAAAATGAATAACCAAGTGTTTTAATTGACATCAGAAGATCAAAACAATAAACCCTGAGAACATAGAAAAAAGATAAATAAAGATATGAGCAGAACTTAATACAACAGAAAACGTATAAAATTGAGGTGATTTAGTAAGTCCAAAGAATCTTCTTTGAAAAGATTGAAAAGACACACTTTGATTAAGGAAAACAAAAACATAAGTAAAGAATATACAGAAAGAATCAGGACAATGTTATAGCAGAGAATATAAGAAATGCCAGTAAATTTGAACATTTCTGTAAAGTGGACCATTTCCTAGCTCCTAAAGTTTACCAAACCTGACACAAGAGGAAATCATTTAAGGTCATCATGTCTGCCCTTGGCATTCTCGGAACGCCCTGGCCTCAGGATGCAGCCTCTGTAGTCCATGGTAACCTGCGGAGAGGGGGCGGGGCTGAGGGTGGTTGGAACTCTGCCCTCACTGAAGGAGTGGGTGTGGCCATCTCTGCTGTGACTGAACAAAGTGCAGGGGAGCAGGGGGCCCAGGGCAGGGCCCTCAGAGCACGGCAGGTCCAGTGGGGTGTCACAAGCATTTAGGCCCAGGCCAAAGGGCGCCTTCTTTGTCTGCACAGCTGCCCAAACTCTCACCTTTCCACTCAGGCCGACCTCTTACTTGAAGTGTGTGTGGAACCTGTCCTCACAGTACACCTCGCTGCACAGCTAACCATAGGTCTGGACATCGTATCTTCCTGCCATGTGACCGAAGTTCGCAGGCAGATGTGTCCCAGGGACACATGCAAAGAGGCTCCTGCCCGGGCCACAGGCTGCCCACTGCCCCTGCCCCAGATCGGGGGCCGCCAATTAGCCCTGTCGGAGTCCCCTGCCTCCAGAGGGAGTATTGGACCAACACTTGTAGAAAACGGTGTCCTCGTGGGCAACTCATTAGAGGGACACAAATAAATCTTTGCCGTCTTTCTGCGGAAGCTTACGAGCGTTCACACCTAAGCGTCTTACAAGGTCAGCTGTTTAGCTAAACATGAGCTCATGATCTAAATTTACACAATAATGAAGAAATCAGCTACGAGGGGAGACAATCAGTAAAGACTATCAATACCAGAATTAGATTCCCAAGGCCATCCATCAATTGTTGGAATAATCAGGTGCAAGGCAGAATATATACATAAAACTGGAACTGAAACAAGGAACAAGGATGTTTTCAAAGACTGGTAGGATCTCTAAAACATTTTTAAAGTACATGTCATTGATAAAGCTAAATACTCAAAGGTTGTGTAATACAACAGATTAAGCATTGAGAAGAGTGAAATTATGCTGTTTTGAAAACTATGGCAGGTGAGATTTTCTGCCTAATTATATAAGAAGATTTCTCTAAAAATACACATTATTTCAATGACTTATTGGCTGTGAAATAAGTTAAGGGTATTTCAAATGGCTTGTCTGCAAAGAAAGGTGAGATGTAGGGAATCACAGAAAGTCGAGGGGAAAATAGGTCAATATATACATTGTTATATGGTGAACGAAACCTTAGGCCAGCAACAATGGAGAGGACCTGACCCTTAGAAACTTACAAGTAAGCTGGAATCTTCAAAAGTTCAAATCTTTATAAGTAAAATATTTATTAAAATGAATAACCAAGTGTTTTAATTGACATCAGAAGATCAAAACAATAAACCCTGAGAACATAGAAAAAAGATAAATAAAGATATGAGCAGAACTTAATACAACAGAAAACGTATAAAATTCAGGTGATTTAGTAAGTCCAAAGAATCTTCTTTGAAAAGATTGAAAAGACACACTTTGATTAAGGAAAACAAAAACATAAGTATAGAATATACAGAAAGAATCAGGACAATGTTATAGCAGAGAATATATGAAATGCCAGTAAATTTGAACATTTCTGTAAAGTGGACCATTTCCTAGCTCCTAAAGTTTACCAAACCTGACACAAGAGGAAATCATTTAAGGTCATCATGTCTGCCCTTGGCATTCTCGAAACGCCCTGGCCTCAGGATGCAGCCTCTGTAGTCCATGGTAACCTGCGGAGAGGGGGCGGGGCTGAGGGTGGTTGGAACTCTGGCCTCACTGAAGGAGTGGGTGTGGCCATCTCTGCTGTGACTGAAAAAAGGTCAGGGGAGCAGGGGGCCCAGGGCAGGGCCCTCAGAGCATGGCAGGTCCAGTGTGGTGTCACAAGCATTTAGGCCCAGGCCAAAGGGCGCCTTCTTTGTCTGCACAGCTGCCCAAACTCTCACCTTTCCACTCAGGCCGACCTCTTACTTGAAGTGTGTGTGGAACCTGTCCTCACAGTACACCTCGCTGCACAGCTAACCATAGGTCTGGGCATCGTAGCTTCCTGCCAGGTGACCGAAGTTCGCAGGCAGATGTGTCCCAGGGACACATGCAAAGAGGCTCCTGCCCGGGCCACAGGCTGCCCACTGCCCCTGATCCAGATCAGCGGCCGCCAATCAGCCCTGTCGGAGTCCCCTGCCTCTAGAGGGATTATTGGACCAACACTTGTAGAAAACGGTGTCCTCGTGGGCAACTCATTGGAGGGACACAAATAAATTTTGCCGACTTTCTCCTGAAGCTTGCGAGCGTACACACCTAAGCGTCTTACAAGGTCAGCTGTTTAGCTAAACATGAGATCATGATCTAAATTTACACAATAATGAAAAAATCAACTACGAGGGGAGACAATCAGTAAAGAGTATCAATACCAGAATTAGATTCCCAAGGCCATCCATCAATTGTTGGAATAATCAGGTGCAAGGCAGAATATATACATAAAACTGGAACTGAAACAAGGAACAAGGATGTTTTCAAAGACTGGTAGGATCTCTAAAACATTTTTAAAGTACATGTCATTGATAAAGCTAAATACTCAAAGGTTGTGTAATACAACAGATTAAGCATTGAGAAGAGTGAAATTATGCTGTTTTGAAAACTATGGCAGGTGAGATTTTCTGCCTAATTATATAAGAAGATTTCTCTAAAAATACACATTATTTCAATGACTTATTGGCTGTGAAATAAGTTAAGGGTATTTCAAATGGCTTGTCTGCAAAGAAAGGTGAGATGTAGGGAATCACAGAAAGTCGAGGGGAAAATAGGTCAATATATACATTGCTATATGGTGAACTAAACCTTAGGCCAGCAACAATGGAGAGGACCTGACCCTTAGAAACTTACAAGTAAGCTGGAATCTTCAAAAGTTCAAATCTTTATAAGTAAAATATTTATTAAAATGAATAACCAAGTGTTTTAATTGACATCAGAAGATCAAAACAATAAACCCTGAGAACATAGAAAAAAGATAAATAAAGATATGAGCAGAACTTAATACAACAGAAAACGTATAAAATTGAGGTGATTTAGTAAGTCCAAAGAATCTTCTTTGAAAAGATTGAAAAGACACACTTTGATTAAGGAAAACAAAAACATAAGTAAAGAATATACAGAAAGAATCAGGACAATGTTATAGCAGAGAATATAAGAAATGCCAGTAAATTTGAACATTTCTGTAAAGTGGACCATTTCCTAGCTCCTAAAGTTTACCAAACCTGACACAAGAGGAAATCATTTAAGGTCATCATGTCTGCCCTTGGCATTCTCGGAACGCCCTGGCCTCAGGATGCAGCCTCTGTAGTCCATGGTAACCTGCGGAGAGGGGGCGGGGCTGAGGGTGGTTGGAACTCTGCCCTCACTGAAGGAGTGGGTGTGGCCATCTCTGCTGTGACTGAACAAAGTGCAGGGGAGCAGGGGGCCCAGGGCAGGGCCCTCAGAGCACGGCAGGTCCAGTGGGGTGTCACAAGCATTTAGGCCCAGGCCAAAGGGCGCCTTCTTTGTCTGCACAGCTGCCCAAACTCTCACCTTTCCACTCAGGCCGACCTCTTACTTGAAGTGTGTGTGGAACCTGTCCTCACAGTACACCTCGCTGCACAGCTAACCATAGGTCTGGACATCGTATCTTCCTGCCATGTGACCGAAGTTCGCAGGCAGATGTGTCCCAGGGACACATGCAAAGAGGCTCCTGCCCGGGCCACAGGCTGCCCACTGCCCCTGCCCCAGATCGGGGGCCGCCAATCAGCCCTGTCGGAGTCCCCTGCCTCCAGAGGGAGTATTGGACCAACACTTGTAGAAAACGGTGTCCTCGTGGGCAACTCATTAGAGGGACACAAATAAATCTTTGCCGTCTTTCTGCGGAAGCTTACGAGCGTTCACACCTAAGCGTCTTACAAGGTCAGCTGTTTAGCTAAACATGAGCTCATGATCTAAATTTACACAATAATGAAGAAATCAGCTACGAGGGGAGACAATCAGTAAAGACTATCAATACCAGAATTAGATTCCCAAGGCCATCCATCAATTGTTGGAATAATCAGGTGCAAGGCAGAATATATACATAAAACTGGAACTGAAACAAGGAACAAGGATGTTTTCAAAGACTGGTAGGATCTCTAAAACATTTTTAAAGTACATGTCATTGATAAAGCTAAATACTCAAAGGTTGTGTAATACAACAGATTAAGCATTGAGAAGAGTGAAATTATGCTGTTTTGAAAACTATGGCAGGTGAGATTTTCTGCCTAATTATATAAGAAGATTTCTCTAAAAATACACATTATTTCAATGATTTATTGGCTGTGAAATAAGTTAAGGGTATTTCAAATGGCTTGTCTGCAAAGAAAGGTGAGATGTAGGGAATCACAGAAAGTCGAGGGGAAAATAGGTCAATATATACATTGCTATATGGTGAACTAAACCTTAGGCCAGCAACAATGGAGAGGACCTGCCCTTAGAAACTTACAAGAAAGCTGGAATCTTCAAAAGTTCAAATATTTATAAGTAAAATATTTATTAAAATGAATAACCAAGTGTTTTAATTGACATCAGAAGATCAAAACAATAAACCCTGAGAACATAGAAAAAAGATAAATAAAGATATGAGCAGAAATTAATACAAAAGAAAACGTATAAAATTCAGGTGATTTAGTAAGTCCAAAGAATCTTCTTTGAAAAGATTGAAAAGACACACTTTGATTAAGGAAAACAAAAACATAAGTAAAGAATATCCAGAAAGGATCAGGACAATGATATAGCAGAGAATATATGAAATGCCAGTAAATTTGAACATTTCTGTAAAGTGGACCATTTCCTAGCTCCTAAAGATTACCAAACCTGACACAAGAGGAAATCATTTAAGGTCATCATGTCTGCCCTTGGCATTCTCGGAACGCCCTGGCCTCAGGATGCAGCCTCTGAAGTCCATGGTAACCTGCGGAGAGGGGGCGGAGCTGAGGTTGGTTGGAACTCTGCCCTCACTGAAGGAGTGGGTGTGGCCATCACTGCTGTGACTGAACAAAGGGCAGGGGAGCAGGGGGCCCAGGGCAGGGCCCTCAGAGCACGGCAGGTCCAGTGGGGTGTCACAAGCATTTAGGCCCAGGCCAAAGGGCGCCTTCTTTGTCTGCACAGCTGCCCAAACTCTCACCTTTCCACTCAGGCCTACCTCTTACTTGAAGTGTGTGTGGAACCTGTCCTCACAGTACACCTCGCTGCACAGTTAACCATAGGTCTGGGCATCGTAGCTTCCTGCCAGGTGACCGAAGTTCGCAGGCAGATGTGTCCCAGGGACACATGCAAATAGGCTCCAGCCCGGGCCACAGGCTGCCCACTGCCCCTGCCCAAGATCGGGGGCCGCCAATCAGCCCTAATGGAGTCCCCTTCCTCTACAGGGAGTATTGGACCAACACTTGTAGAAAACTGTGTCCTCGTGGGCAACTCATTTGAGGGACACAAATAAATTTTGCCGACTTTCTCCTGAAGCTTACGAGCGTTCACACCTAAGCGTCTTACAAGGTCAGCTGTTTAGCTAAACATGAGCTCATGATCTAAATTTACACAATAATGAAAAAATCAGCTACGAGATGAGACAATCATTAAAGACTATCAATACCAGAATTAGATTCCCAAGGCCATCCATCAATTGTTGGAATAATCAGGTGCAAGGCAGAATATATATATAAAACTGGAAATGAAACAAGGAACAAGGATGTTTTCAAAGACTGGTAGGATCGCTAAAATATTTTTAAAGTACATGTCATTGATAAAGCTAAATACTCAAAGGTTGTGTAATACAACAGATTAAGCATTGAGAAGAGTGAAATTATGCTGTTTTGAAAACTATGGCAGGTGAGATTTTCTGCCTAATTATATAAGAAGATTTCTCTAAAAATACACATTGTTTCAATGACTTATTGGCTGTGAAATAAGTTAAGGGTATTTCAAATGGCTTGTCTGCAAAGAAAGGTGAGATGTAGGGAATCACAGAAAGTTGAGGGGAAAATAGGTCAATATATACATTGCTATATGGTGAACTAAACCTTAGGCCAGCAACAATGGAGAGGACCTGACCCTTAGAAACTTACAAGTAAGCTGGAATCTTCAAAAGTTCAAATCTTTATAAGTAAAATATTTATTAAAATGAATAACCAAGTGTTTTAATTGACATCAGAAGATCAAAACAATAAACCCTGAGAACATAGAAAAAAGATAAATAAAGATATCAGCAGAACTTAATACAACAGAAAACGTATAAAATTGAGGTGATTTAGTAAGTCCAAAGAATCTTCTTTGAAAAGATTGAAAAGACACACTTTGATTAAGGAAAACAAAAACATAAGTAAAGAATATACAGAAAGAATCAGGACAAAGTTATAGCAGAGAATATAAGAAATGCCAGTAAATTTGAACATTTCTGTAAAGTGGACCATTTCCTAGCTCCTAAAGTTTACCAAACCTGACACAAGAAAAAATCATTTAAGGTCATCATGTCTGCCCTAGGCATTCTCGGAAACCCCTGGCCTCAGGATGCAGCCTCTGTAGTCCATGGTAACCTGCGGAGAGGGGGCGGGCTGAGGGTGGTTGGAACTCTGCCCTCACTGAAGGAGTGGGTGTGGCCATCTCTGCTGTGACTGAACAAAGGGCAGGGGAGCAGGGGGCCCAGGGCAGGGCCCTCAGAGCACGGCAGGTCCAGTGGGGTGTCACAAGCATTTAGGCCCAGGCCAAAGGGCGCCTTCTTTGTCTGCACAGCTGCCCAAACTCTCACCTTTCCACTCAGGCCGACCTATTACTTGAAGTGTGTGTGGAACCTGTCCTCACAGTACACCTCGCTGCACAGCTAACCATATGTCTGGGCATCGTAGCTTCCTGCCAAGTGACCGAAGTTCGCAGGCAGATGTGTCACACGGACACATGCAAAGAGGCTCCTGCCCGGGCCATAGGCTGCCCACTGCCCCTGCCCCAGATCGGGGGCCCCAATCAGCCCTGTCAGAATCCCCTGCCTCTAGAGGGAGTATTGGACCAACACTTGTAGAAAACGGTGTCCTCGTGGGCAACTCATTGGAGGGACACAAATAAATCTTTGCCGTCTTTCTGCGGAAGCTTACGAGCGTTCACACCTACGCGTCTTACAAGGTCAGCTGTTTAGCTAAACATGAGCTCATGATCTAAATTTACACAATAATGAAGAAATCAGCTACGAGAGGAGACAATCAGTAAAGACTATCAATACCAGAATTAGATTCCCAAGGCCATCCATCAATTGTTGGAATAATCAGGTGCAAGGCAGAATATATACATAAAACTGGAACTGAAACAAGGAACAAGGATGTTTTCAAAGACTGGTAGGATCTCTAAAACATTTTTAAAGTACATGTCATTGATAAAGCTAAATACTCAAAAGTTGTGTAATACAACAGATTAAGCATTGAGAAGAGTGAAATTATGCTGTTTTGAAAACTATGGCAGGTGAGATTTTCTGCCTAATTATATAAGAAGATTTCTCTAAAAATACATATTATTTCAATGACTTATTGGCTGTGAAATAAGTTAAGGGTATTTCAAATGGCTTGTCTGCAAAGAAAGGTGAGATGTAGGGAATCACAGAAAGTCGAGGGGAAAATAGGTCAATATATACATTGCTATATGGTGAACTAAACCTTAGGCCAGCAACAATGGAGAGGACCTGACCCTTAGAAACTTACAAGTAAGCTGGAATCTTCAAAATTTCAAATCTTTATAAGTAAAATATTTATTAAAATGAATAACCAAGTGTTTTAATTGACATCAGAAGATCAAAACAATAAACCCTGAGAACATAGAAATAAGATAAATAAAGATATGAGCAGAACTTAATACAACAGAAAACGGATAAAATTGAGGTGATTTAGTAAGTCCAAAGAATCTTCTTTGAAAAGATTGAAAAGACACACTTTGATTAAGGAAAACAAAAACATAAGTAAAGAATATACAGAAAGAATCAGGACCATGATATAGCAGAGAATATAAGAAATGCCAGTAAATTTGAACATTTCTGTCAAGTGGACCATTTCCTAGCTCCTAAAGTTTACCAAACCTGACACAAGAGGATATCATTTAAGGTCATCATGTCTGCCCTTGGCATACTCGGAACGCCCTGGCCTCAGGATGCAGCCTCTGTAGTCCATGGTAACCTGCGGAGAGGGGGCGGGGCTGAGGGTGGTTGGAACTCTGCCCTCATTGAAGGAGTGGGTGTGGCCATCTCTGCTGTGACTGAACAAAGTGCAGGGGAGCAGGGGGCCCAGGGCAGGGCCCTCAGAGCATGGCAGGTCCAGTGGGGTGTCACAAGCATTTAGGCCCAGGCCAAAGGGCGCCTTCTTTGTCTGCACAGCTGCCCAAACTCTCACCTTTCCACTCAGGCCGACCTCTTACTTGAAGTGTGTGTGGAACCTGTCCTCACAGTACACCTCGCTGCACAGCTAACCATAGGTCTGGGCATCGTAGCTTCCTGCCAGGTGACCGAAGTTCGCAGGCAGATGTGTCCCAGGGACACATGCAAAGAGGCTCCTGCCCGGGCCACAGGCTGCCCACTGCCCCTGCCCAAGATCGGGGGCCGCCAATCAGCCCTGTCGGAGTCCCCTTCCTCTAGAGGGAGTATTGGACCAACACTTGTAGAAAACGGTGTCCTCGTGGGCAACTCATTGGAGGGACACAAATAAATCTTTGCCGACTTTCTCCTGAAGCTTACAAGCGTTCACACCTAAGCGTCTTACAAGTTCAGCTGTTTAGCTAAACATGAGCTCATGATCTAAATTTACACAATAATGAAGAAATCAGCTACGAGGGGAGACAATCAGTAAAGACTATCAATACCAGAATTAGATTCCCAAGGCAATCCATCAATTGTTGGAATAATCAGGTGCAAGGCAGAATATATACATGAAACTGGAACTGAAACAAGGAACAAGGATGTTTTCAAAGACTGGTAGGATCTCTAAAACATTTTTAAAGTACATGTCATTGATAAAGCTAAATACTCAAAGGTTGTGTAATACAACAGATTAAGCATTGAGAAGAGTGAAATTATGCTGTTTTGAAAACTATGGCAGGTGAGATTTTCTGCCTAATTATATAAGAAGATTTCTCTAAAAATACACATTATTTCAATGACTTATTGGATGTGAAATAAGTTAAGGGTATTTCAAATGGCTTGTCTGCAAAGAAAGGTGAGATGTAGGGAATCACAGAAAGTCGAGGGTAAAATAGGTCAATATATACATTGCTATATGGTGAACTAAACCTTAGGCCAGCAACAATGGAAAGGACCTGATCCTTAGAAACTTACAAGTAAGCTGGAATCTTCAAAAGTTCAAATCTTTATAAGTAAATTATTTATTAAAATGAAAAACCAAGTGTTTTAATTGACATCAGAAGATCAAAACAATAAACCCTGAGAACATAGAAAAAAGATAAATAAAGATATGAGCAGAACTTAATACAACAGAAAACGTATAAAATTGAGGTGATTTAGTAAGTCCAAAGAATCTTCTTTGAAAAGATTGAAAAGACACACTTTGATTAAGGAAAACAAAAACATAAGTAGAGAATATACAGAAAGAAACAGGACAATGTTATAGAAGAGAATATATGAAATGCCAGTAAATTTGAACATTTCTGTAAAGTGGACCATTTCCTAGCTCCTAAAGTTTACCAAACCTGACACAAGAGGAAATCATTTAAGGTCATCATGTCTGCCCTTGGCATTCTCGGAACGCCCTGGCCTCAGGATGCAGCCTCTGTAGTCCATGGTAACCTGCGGAGAGGGGGCGGGGCTGAGGGTGGTTGGAACTCTGCCCTCACTGAAGGAGTGGGTGTGGCCATCTCTGCTGTGACTGAACAAAGGGCAGGGGAGCAGGGGTCCAGGGCAGGGCCCTCAGAGCACGGCAGGTCCAGTGGGGTGTCACAAGCATTTAGGCCCAGGCCAAAGGGCGCCTTCTTTGTCTGCACAGCTGCCCAAACTCTCACCTTTCCACTCAGGCCGACCTCTTACTTGAAGTGTGTGTGGAACCTGTCCTCACAGTACACCTCGCTGCACAGCTAACCATAGGTCTGGGCATCGTAGCTTCCTGCCAGGTGACCGAAGTTCGTAGGCAGATGTGTCCCAGGGACACATGCAAAGAGGCTCCTGCCCGGGCCACAGGCTGCCCACTGCCCCTGTCCCAGATCGGGGGCCGCCAATCAGCCCTGTCGGAATCCCCTGCCTCTAGAGGGAGTATTGGACCAACACTTGTAGAAAACGGTGTCCTCGTGGGCAACTCATTGGAGGGACACAAATAAATCTTTGCTGACTTTCTGCTGAAGCTTACGAGCGTTCACACCTAAGCGTCTTACAAGGTCAGCTGTTTAGCTAAACATGAGCTCATGATCTAAATTTACACAGTAATGAAGAAATCAGCTACGAGGGGAGACAATCAGTAAAGACTATCAATACCAGAATTAGATTCCCAAGGCCATCCATCAATTGTTGGTATAATCAGGTGCAAGGCAGAATATATACATAAAACTGGACCTGAAACAAGGAACAAGGATGTTTTCAAAGACTGGTAGGATCTCTACATGTCATTGATAAAGCTAAATACTCAAAGTTTGTGTAATACAACAGATTAAGCATTGAGAAGAGTGAAATTATGCTGTTTTGAAAACTATGGCAGGTGAGATTTTCTGCCTAATTATATAAGAAGATTTCTCTAAAAATACACATTATTTCAATGACTTATTGGCTGTGAAATAAGTTAAGGGTATTTCAAATGGCTTGTCTGCAAAGAAAGGTGAGATGTAGGGAATCACAGAAAGTCGAGGGGAAAAGAGGTCAATATATACATTGCTATATGGTGAACTAAACCTTAGGCCAGCAACAATGGAGAGGACCTGACCCTTAGAAACTTACAAGTAAGCTGGAATCTTCAAAAGTTCAAATCTTTATAAGTAAAATATTTATTAAAATGAATAACCAAGTGTTTTAATTGACATCAGAAGATCAAAACAATAAACCCTGAGAACATAGAGAAAAGATAAATAAAGATATGAGCAGAACTTAATACAACAGAAAACGTATAAAATTGAGGTGATTTAGTAAGTCCAAAGAATCTTCTTTGAAAAGATTGAAAAGACACACTTTGATTAAGGAAAACAAAAACATAAGTATAGAATATACAGAAAGAATCAGGACAATGTTATAGCAGAGAATATATGAAATGCCAGTAAGTTTGAACATTTCTGTAAAGTGGACCATTTCCTAGCTCCTAAAGTTTACCAAACCTGACACAAGAGGAAATCATTTAAGGTCATCATGTCTGCCCTTGGCATTCTCGGAACGCCCTGGCCTCAGGATGCAGCATCTGTAGTCCATGGTAACCTGCGGAGAGGGGGCGGGGCTGAGAGTGGTTGGAACTCTGGCCTCACTGGAGTAGTGGGTGTGGCCATCTCTGCTGTGACTGAACAAAGGGCAGGGGAGCAGGGGGCTCAGGGCAGGGCCCTCAGAGCACGGCAGGTCCAGTGGGAGGTCACAAGCATTTAGGCCCAGGCCAAAGGGCGCCTTCTTTGTCTGCACAGCTGCCCAAACTCTCACCTTTCCACTCAGGCCGACCTCTTACTTGAAGTGTGTGTGGAACCTGTCCTCACAGTACACCTCGCTGCACAGCTAACCATAGGTCTGGGCATCGTAGCTTCCTGCCAGGTGACCGAAGTTCGCAGGCAGATGTGTCCCAGGGACACATGCAAAGAGGCTCCTGCCCGGGCCACAGGCTGCCCAATGCCCCTGCCCCAGATCGGGGGCCGCCAATCAGCCCTGTCGGAGTCCCCTTCCTCTAGAGGGAGTATTGGACCAACACTTGTAGAAAACGGTGTCCTCGTGGGCAACTCATTGGAGGGACACAAATAAATCTTTGCCGACTTTCTCCCGAAGCTTACAAGCGTTCACACCTAAGCGTCTTACAAGTTCAGCTGTTTAGCTAAACATGAGCTCATGATCTAAATTTACACAATAATGAAGAAATCAGCTACGAGGGGAGACAATCAGTAAAGACTATCAATACCAGAATTAGATTCCCAAGGCCATCCATCAATTGTTGGAATAATCAGGTGCAAGGCAGAATATATACATGAAACTGGAACTGAAACAAGGAACAAGGATGTTTTCAAAGACTGGTAGGATCTCTAAAACATTTTTAAAGTACATGTCATTGATAAAGCTAAATACTCAAAGGTTGTGTAATACAACAGATTAAGCATTGAGAAGAGTGAAATTATGCTGTTTTGAAAACTATGGCAGGTGAGATTTTCTGCCTAATTATATAAGAAGATTTCTCTAAAAATACACATTATTTCAATGACTTATTGGATGTGAAATAAGTTAAGGGTATTTCAAATGGCTTGTCTGCAAAGAAAGGTGAGATGTAGGGAATCACAGAAAGTCGAGGGTAAAATAGGTCAATATATACATTGCTATATGGTGAACTAAACCTTAGGCCAGCAACAATGGAAAGGACCTGATCCTTAGAAACTTACAAGTAAGCTGGAATCTTCAAAAGTTCAAATCGTTATAAGTAAAATATTTATTAAAATGAATAACCAAGTGTTTTAATTGACATCAGAAGATCAAAACAATAAACCCTGAGAACATAGAAAAAAGATAAATAAAGATATGAGCAGAACTTAATACAACAGAAAACGTATAAAATTGAGGTGATTTAGTAAGTCCAAAGAATCTTCTTTGAAAAGATTGAAAAGACACACTTTGATTAAGGAAAACAAAAACATAAGTAGAGAATATACAGAAAGAAACAGGACAATGTTATAGAAGAGAATATATGAAATGCCAGTAAATTTGAACATTTCTGTAAAGTGGACCATTTCCTAGCTCCTAAAGTTTACCAAACCTGACACAAGAGGAAATCATTTAAGGTCATCATTTCTGCCCTTGGCATTCTCGGAACGCCCTGGCCTCAGGATGCAGCCTCTGTAGTCCATGGTAACCTGCGGAGAGGGGGCGGGGCTGAGGGTGGTTGGAACTCTGCCCTCACTGAAGGAGTGGGTGTGGCCATCTCTGCTGTGACTGAACAAAGGGCAGGGGAGCAGGGGTCCAGGGCAGGGCCCTCAGAGCACGGCAGGTCCAGTGGGGTGTCACAAGCATTTAGGCCCAGGCCAAAGGGCGCCTTCTTTGTCTGCACAGCTGCCCAAACTCTCACCTTTCCACTCAGGCCGACCTCTTACTTGAAGTGTGTGTGGAACCTGCCCTCACAGTACACCTCGCTGCACAGCTAACCATAGGTCTGGGCATCGTAGCTTCCTGCCAGGTGACCGAAGTTCGCAGGCAGATGTGTCCCAGGGACACATGCAAAGAGGCTCCTGCCCGGGCCACAGGCTGCCCACTGCCCCTGTCCCAGATCGGGGGCCGCCAATCAGCCCTGTCGGAATCCCCTGCCTCTAGAGGGAGTATTGGACCAACACTTGTAGAAAACGGTGTCCTCGTGGGCAACTCATTGGAGGGACACAAATAAATCTTTGCTGACTTTCTGCTGAAGCTTACGAGCGTTCACACCTAAGCGTCTTACAAGGTCAGCTGTTTAGCTAAACATGAGCTCATGATCTAAATTTACACAGTAATGAAGAAATCAGCTACGAGGGGAGACAATCAGTAAAGACTATCAATACCAGAATTAGATTCCCAAGGCCATCCATCAATTGTTGGTATAATCAGGTGCAAGGCAGAATATATACATAAAACTGGACCTGAAACAAGGAACAAGGATGTTTTCAAAGTCTGGTAGGATCTCTACATGTCATTGATAAAGCTAAATACTCAAAGGTTGTGTAATACAACAGATTAAGCATAGAGAAGAGTGAAATTATGCTGTTTTGAAAACTATGGCAGGTGAGATTTTCTGCCTAATTATATAAGAAGATTTCTCTAAAAATACACATTATTTCAATGACTTATTGGCTGTGAAATAAGTTAAGGGTATTTCAAATGGCTTGTCTGCAAAGAAAGGTGAGATGTAGGGAATCACAGAAAGTCGAGGGGAAAATAGGTCAATATATACATTGCTATATGGTGAACTAAACCTTAGGCCAGCAACAATGGAGAGGACCTGACCCTTAGAAACTTACAAGTAAGCTGGAATCTTCAAAAGTTCAAATCTTTATAAGTAAAATATTTATTAAAATGAATAACCAAGTGTTTTAATTGACATCAGAAGATCAAAACAATAAACCCTGAGAACATAGAGAAAAGATAAATAAAGATATGAGCAGAACTTAATACAACAGAAAACGTATAAAATTGAGGTGATTTAGAAAGTCCAAAGAATCTTCTTTGAAAAGATTGAAAAGACACACTTTGATTAAGGAAAACAAAAGCATAAGTATAGAATATACAGAAAGAATCAGGACAATGTTATAGCAGAGAATATATGAAATGCCAGTAAGTTTGAACATTTCTGTAAAGTGGACCATTTCCTAGCTCCTAAAGTTTACCAAACCTGACACAAGAGGAAATCATTTAAGGTCATCATGTCTGCCCTTGGCATTCTCGGAACGCCCTGGCCTCAGGATGCAGCCTCTGTAGTCCATGGTAACCTGCGGAGAGGGGGCGGGGCTGAGGGTGGTTGGAACTCTGCCCTCACTGAAGGAGTGGGTGTGGCCATCTCTGCTGTGACTGAACAAAAGGCAGGGGAGCAGGGGTCCAGGGCAGGGCCCTCAGAGCCCGGCAGGTCCAGTGGGGTGTCACAAGCATTTAGGCCCAGGCCAAAGGGCGCCTTCTTTGTCTGCACAGCTGCCCAAACTCTCACCTTTCCACTCAGGCCGACCTCTTACTTGAAGTGTGTGTGGAACCTGTCCTCACAGTACACCTCGCTGCACAGCTAACCATAGGTCTGGGCATCGTAGCTTCCTGCCAGGTGACCGAAGTTCGCAGGCAGATGTGTCCCAGGGACACATGCAAAGAGGCTCCTGCTCGGGCCACAGGCTGCCCAATGCCCCTGCCCCAGATCGGGGGCCACCAATCAGCCCTGTCGGAGTCCCCTTCCTCTAGAGGGAGTATTGGACCAACACTTGTAGAAAACGGTGTCCTCATGGGCAACTCATTGGAGGGACACAATTAAATCTTTGCCGTCTTTCTGCGGAAGCTTACGAGCGTTCACACATAAGCGTCTTACAAGGTCAGCTGTTTAGCTAAACATGAGCTCATGATCTAAATTTACACAATAATGAAGAAATCAGCTACGAGGGGAGACAATCAGTAAAGACTATCAATACCAGAATTAGATTCCCAAGGCCATCCATCAATTGTTGGAATAATCAGGTGCAAGGCAGAATATATACATAAAACTGGAACTGAAACAAGGAACAAGGATGTTTTCAAAGACTGGTAGGATCTCTAAAACATTTTTAAAGTACATGTCATTGGTAAAGCTAAATACTCAAAGGTTGTGTAATACAACAGATTAAGCATTGAGAAGAGTGAAATTATGCTGTTTTGAAAACTATGGCAGGTGAGATTTTCTGCCTAATTATATAAGAAGTTTTCTCTAAAAATACACATTAATTCAATGACTTATTGGCTGTGAAATAAGTTAAGGGTATTTCAAATGGCTTGTCTGCAAAGAAAGGTGAGATGTAGGGAATCACAGAGAGTCGAGGGGAAAATAGGTCAATATATACATTGCTATATGGTGAACTAAACCTTAGGCCAGCAACAATGGAGAGGACCTGACCCTTAGAAACTTACAAGTAAGCTGGAATCTTCAAAAGTTCAAATCTTTATAAGTAAAATATTTATTAAAATGAATAACCAAGTGTTTTAATTGACATCAGAAGATCAAAACAATAAACCCTGAGAACATAGAAAAAAGATAAATAAAGATATGAGCAGAACTTAATACAACACAAAACGTATAAAATTGAGGTGATTTAGTAAGTCCAAAGAAACTTCTTTGAAAAGATTGAAAAGACACACTTTGATTAAGGAAAACAAAAACATCAGTAAAGAATATACAGAAAGAATCAGGACAATGTTATAGCAGAGAATATATGAAATGCCAGTAAATTTGAACATTTCTGTAAAGTGGACCATTTCCTAGCTCCTAAAGTTTACCAAACCTGACACAAGAGGAAATCATTTAAGGTCATCATGTCTGCCCTTGGCATTCTCGGAACGCCCTGGCCTCAGGATGCAGCCTCTGTAGTCCATGGTAACCTGCGGAGAGGGGGCGGGGCTGAGGGTGGTTGGAACTCTGCCATCACTGAAGGAGTGGGTGTGGCCATCTCTGCTGTGACTGAACAAAAGGCAGGGGAGCAGGGGTCCAGTGCAGGGCCCTCAGAGCACGGCAGGTCCAGTGGGGTGTCACAAGCGTTTAGGCCCAGGCCAATGGGCGCCTTCTTTGTCTGCACAGCTGCCCAAACTCTCACCTTTCCATTCAGGCCGACCTCTTCCTTGAAGTGTGTGTGGAACCTGTCCTCACAGTACACCTCGCTGCACAGCTAACCATAGGTCTGGGCATCGTAGCTTCCTGCCAGGTGACCGAAGTACGCAGGCAGATGTGTCCCAGGGACACATGCAAAGAGGCTCCTGCCCGGGCCACAGGCTGCCCACTGCCCCTGCCCCAGATCGGGGGCCGCCAATCAGCCCTGTCGGAGTCCCCTGCCTCCAGAGGGAGTATTGGACCAACACTTGTAGAAAACGGTGTCCTCGTGGGCAACTCATTGGAGGGACACAAATAAATCTTTGCCGTCTTTCTGCGGAATCTTACGATTGTTCACACCTAAGCGTCTTACAAGGTCAGCTGTTTAGCTAAACATGAGCTCATGATCTAAATTTACACAATAATGAAGAAATCAGCTACGAGGGGAGACAATCAGTAAAGACTATCAATACCAGAATTAGATTCCCAAGGCCATCCATCAATTGTTGGAATAATCAGGTGCAAGGCAGAATATATACATAAAACTGGAACTGAAACAAGGAACAAGGATATTTTCAAAGACTGGTAGGATCTCTAAAACATTTTTAAAGTACATGTCATTGATAAAGCTAAATACTCAAAGGTTGTGTAATACAACAGATTAAGCATTGAGAAGAGTGAAATTATGCTGTTTTGAAAACTATGGCAGGTGACATTTTCTGCCTAATTATATAAGAAGATTTCTCTAAAAATACACATTATTTCAATGACTTATTGGCTGTGAAATAAGTTAAGGGTATTTCAAACGGCTTGTCTGCAAAGAAAGGTGAGATGTAGGGAATCACAGAAAGTCGAGGGGAAAATAGGTCAATATATACATTGCTATATGGTGAACTAAACATTAGGCCAGCAACAATGGAGAGGACCTGACCCTTAGAAACTTACAAGTAAGCTGGAATCTTCAAAAGTTCAAATATTTATAAGTAAAATATTTATTAAAATGAATAACCAAGTGTTTTAATTGACATCAGAAGATCAAAACAATAAACCCTGAGAACATAGAAAAAAGATAAATAAAGATATGAGCAGAAATTAATACAACAGAATACGTATAAAATTGAGGTGATTTAGTAAGTCCAAAGAATCTTCTTTGAAAAGATTGAAAAGACACACTTTGATAAAGGAAAACAAAAACATAAGTAAAGAATATACAGAAAGAATCAGGACAATGTTATAGCAGAGAGTATATGAAATGCCAGTAAATTTGAACATTTCTGTAAAGTGGACCATTTCCTAGCTCCTAAAGTTTACCAAACCTGACACAAGAGGAAATCATTTAAGGTCATCATGTCTGCCCTTGGCATTCTCGGAACGCCCTGGCCTCAGGATGCAGCCTCTGTAGTCCATGGTAACCTGCGGAGAGGGGGCGGGGCTGAGGGTGGTTGGAACTCTGCCCTCACTGAAGGAGTGTGTGTGGCCATCTCTGCTGTGACTGAACAAAGGGCAGGGGAGCAGGGGGCCCAGTGCAGGGCCCTCAGAGCACGGCAGGTCCAGTGGGCTGTCACAAGCATTTAGGCCCAGGACAAAGGGCGCCTTCTTTGTGTGCACAGCTGCCCAAACTCTCACCTTTCCACTCAGGCCGACCTCTTACTTGAAGTGTGTGTGGAACCTGCCCTCACAGTACACCTCACTGCACAGCTAACCATAGGTCTGGGCATCGTAGTTTCCTGCCAGGTGATCGAAGTTCGCAGGCAGATGTGTCCCAGGGACACATGCAAAGAGGCTCCTGCCCGGGCCACAGGCTGCCCACTGCCCCTGCCCCAGATCGGGGGCCGCCAATCAGCCCTGTCGGAATCCCCTGCCTCTAGAAGGAGTATTGGACCAACACTTGAAGAAAAAGATGTCCTCGTGGGCAACTCATTGGAGGGACACAAATAAATCTTTGCCGACTTTCTGCTGAAGCTTACGAGCGTTCACACCTAAGCGTCTTACAAGGTCAGCTGTTTAGCTAAACATGAGCTCATGATTTAAATTTACACAATAATGAAGAAATCAGCTACGAGGGGAGACAATCAGTAAAGACTATCAATACCAGAATTAGATTCCCAAGGCCATCCATCAATTGTTGGAATAATCAGGTGCAAGGCAGAATATATACATAAAACTGGACCTGAAACAAGGAACAAGGATGTTTTCAAAGACTGGTAGGATCTCTACATGTCATTGATAAAGCTAAATACTCAAAGGTTGTGTAATACAACAGATTAAGCATTGAGAAGAGTGAAATTATGCTGTTTTGAAAACTATGGCAGGTGAGATTTTCTGCCTAATTATATAAGAAGATTTCTCTAAAAATACACATTATTTCAATGACTTATTGGCTGTGAAATAAGTTAAGGGTATTTCAAATGGCTTGTCTGCAAAGAAAGGTGAGATGTAGGGAATCACAGAAAGTCGAGGGGAAAATAGGTCAATATATACATTGCTATATGGTGAACTAAACCTTAGGCCAGCAACAATGGAGAGGACCTGACCCTTAGAAACTTACAAGTAAGCTGGAATCTTCAAAAGTTCAAATCTTTATAAGTAAAATATTTATTAAAATGAATAACCAAGTGTTTTAATTGACATCAGAAGATCAAAACAATAAACCCTGAGAACATAGAAAAAAGATAAATAAAGATATGAGCAGAACTTAATACAACAGAAAACTTATAAAATTGAGGTGATTTAGTAAGTCCAAAGAATCTTCTTTGAAAAGATTGAAAGGACACACTTTGATTAAGGAAAACAAAAACATAAGTATAGAATATACAGAAAGAATCAGGACAATGTTATAGCAGAGAATATATGAAATGCCAGTAAATTTGAACATTTCTGTAAAGTGGACCATTTCCTAGCTCCTAAAGTTTACCAAACCTGACACAAGAGGAAATCATTTAAGGTCATCATGTCTTCCCTTGGCATTCTCGGAACGCCCTGGCCTCAGGATGCAGCCTCTGTAGTCCATGGTAACCTGCGGAGAGGGGGCGGGGCTGAGGGTGGTTGGAACTCTGGCCTCACTGGAGGAGTGTGTGTGGCCATCTCTGCTGTGACTGAACAAAGGGCAGGGGAGCAGGAGGCCCAGGGCAGGGCCCTCAGAGCACTGCAGGTCCAGTGTGGTGTCACAAGAATTTAGGCCCAGGCCAAAGGGCGCCTTCTTTGTCTGCACAGCTGCCCAAACTCTCACCTTTCCACTCAGGCCGACCTCTTACTTGAAGTGTGTGTGGAACCTGTCCTCACAGTACACCTCGCTGCACAGCTAACCATAGGTCTGGGCATCGTAGCTTCCTGCCAGGTGACCGAAGTTCGCAGGCAGATGTGTCCCAGGGACACATGCAAAGAGGCTCCTGCCCGGGCCACAGGCTGCCCACTGCCCCTGCCCCAGATCGGGGGCCGCCAATCAGCCCTGTCGGAGTCCCCTTCCTCTAGAGGGAGTATTGGACCAACACTTGTAGAAAACGGTGTCCTCGTGGGCAACTCATTGGAGGGACACAAATAAATCTTAGCCGTCTTTCTGCGGAAGCTTACGAGCGTTCACACCTAAGCGTCTTACAAGGTCAGCTGTTTAGCTAAACATGAGCTCATGATCTAAATTTACACAATAATGAAGAAATCAGCTACGAGGGGAGACAATCAGTAAAGACTATCAATACCAGAATTAGATTCCCAAGGCCATCCATCAATTGTTGGAATAATCAGGTGCAAGGCAGAATATATACATGAAACTGGAACTGAAACAAGGAACAAGGATGTTTTCAAAGACTGGTAGGATCTCTAAAACATTTTTAAAGTACATGTCATTGATAAAGCTAAATACTCAAAGGTTGTGTAATACAACAGATTAAGCATTGAGAAGAGTGAAATTATGCTGTTTTGAAAACTATGGCAGGTCAGATTTTCTGCCTAATTATAATAGAAGATTTCTCTAAAAAATACACATTATTTCAATGACTTATTGGCTGTGAAATAAGTTAAGGGTATTTCAAATGGCTTGTCTGCAAAGAAAGGTGAGATGTAGGGAATCACAGAAAGTCGAGGGGAAAATAGGTCAATATATACATTGCTATATGGTGAACTAAACCTTAGGCCAGCAACAATGGAGAGGACCTGACCCTTAGAAACTTACAAGTAAGCTGGAATCTTCAAAAGTTCAAATCTTTATAAGTAAAATATTTATTAAAATGAATAACCAAGTGTTTTAATTGACATCAGAAGATCAAAACAATAAACCCTGAGAACATAGAAAAAAGATAAATAAAGATATGAGCAGAACTTAATACAACAGAAAACGTATAAAATTGAGGTGATTTAGTAAGTCCAAAGAATCTTCTTTGAAAAGATTGAAAAGACACACTTTGATTAAGGAAAACAAAAACATAAGTATAGAATATACAGAAAGAATCAGGACAATGTTATAGCAGAGAATATATGAAATGCCAGTAAATTTGAACATTTCTGTAAAGTGGACGATTTCCTAGCTCCTAAAGTTTACCAAACCTGACACAAGAGGAAATCATTTAAGGTCATCATGTCTGCCCTTGGCATTCTCGGAACGCCCTGGCCTCAGGATGCAGCCTCTGTAGTCCATGGTAACCTGCGGAGAGGGGGCCGGGCTGAGGGTGGTTGGAACTCTGGCCTCACTGGAGGAGTGGGTGTGGCCATCTCTGCTGTGACTGAACAAAGGGCAGGGGAGCAGGGGGCCCAGGGCAGGGCCCTCAGAGCACGGCAGGTCCAGTGGGCTGTCACAAGCATTTAGGCCCAGGCCAAAGGGCGCCTTCTTTGTCTGCACAGCTGCCCAAACTCTCACCTTTCCACTCAGGCCGACCTCTTACTTGAAGTGTGTGTGGAACCTGTCGTCACAGTACAACTCGCTGCACAGCTAACCATAGGTCTGGGCATCGTAGCTTCCTGCCAGGTGACCGAAGTTCGCAGGCAGATGTGTCCCAGGGACACATGCAAAGAGGCTCCTGCCCGGGCCACAGGCTGCCCACTGCCCCTGCCCCAGATCGGGGGCCGCCAATCAGCCCTTTCGGAGTCCCCTTCCTCTAGAGGGAATATTGGACCAACACTTGTAGAAAACGGTGTCCTCGTGGGCAACTCATTGGAGGGACACAAATAAATCTTTGCCGTCTTTCTGCAGAAGCTTACGAGCGTTCACACCTAAGCGTCTTACAAGGTCAGCTGTTTAGCTAAACATGAGCTCATGATCTAAATTTACACAATAATGAAGAAATCAGCTACGAGGGGAGACAATCAGTAAAGACTATCAATACCAGAATTAAATTCCCAAGGCCATCCATCAATTGTTGGAATAATCAGGTGCAAGGCAGAATATATACATAAAACTGGAACTGAAACAAGGAACAAGGATGTTTTCAAAGACTGGTAGGATCACTAAAACATTTTTAAAGTACATGTCATTGATAAAGCTAAATACTCAAAGGTTGTGTAATACAACAGATTAAGCATTGAGAAGAGTGAAATTATGCTGTTTTGAAAACTATGGCAGGTGAGATTTTCTGCCTAATTATATAAGAAGATTTCTCTAAAAATACACATTATTTCAATGACTTATTGGCTGTGAACTAAGTTAAGGGTATTTCAAATGGCTTGTCTGCAAAGAAAGGTGAGATGTAGGGAATCACAGAAAGTCGAGGGGAAAATACGTCAATATATACATTGCTATATGGTGAACTAAACCTTAGGCCAGCAACAATGGAGAGGACCTGACCCTTAGAAACTTACAAGTAAGCTGGAATCTTCAAAAGTTCAAATCTTTATAAGTAAAATATTTATTAAAATGAATAACCAAGTGTTTTAATTGACATCAGAAGATCAAAACAATAAACCCTGAGAACATAGAAAAAAGATAAATAAAGATATGAGCAGAACTTAATACAACAGAAAACGTATAAAATTGAGGTGATTTAGTAAGTCCAAAGAATCTTCTTTGAAAAGATTGAAAAGACACACTTTGATTAAGGAAAACAAAAACATAAGTAAAGAATATACAGAAAGAATCAGGACAATGTTATAACAGAGAATATATGAAATGCCAGTAAATTTGAACATTTCTGTAAAGTGGACCATTTCCTAGCTCCTAAAATTTACCAAACCTGACACAAGAGGAAATGATTTAAGGTCATCATGTCTGCCCTTGGAATTCTCAGAACACCCTGGCCTCAGGATGCAGCCTCTGTAGTCCATGGTAACCTGCGGAGAGGGGGCGGGGCTGAGGGTGGTTGGAACTCTGGCCGAACTGGAGGAGTGGGTGTGGCCATCTCTGCTGTGACTGAACAAAGGGCAGGGGAGCAGGGGGCCCAGGGCAGGGCCCTCAGAGCACGGCAGGTCCAGTGGGGTTTCACAAGCATTTAGGCCCAGGCCAAAGTGCGCCTTCTTTGTCTGCACAGCTGCCCAAACTCTCACCTTTCCACTCAGGCTGACCTCTTACTTGAAGTGTGTGTGGAACCTGTCCTCACAGTACACCTCGCTGCACAGCTAACCATAGGTCTGGGCATCGTAGCTTCCTGCCAGGTGACCGAAGTTCGCAGGCAGATGTGTCCCAGGGACACATGCAAAGAGGCTCCTGCCCGGGCCACAGGCTGCCCACTGCCCCTGCCCCAGATCGGGGGCCACCAATCAGCCCTGTCGGAGTCCCCTTCCTCTAGAGGGAGTATTGGACCAACACTTGTAGAAAACGGTGTCCTCGTGGGCAACTAATTGGAGGGACACAAATAAATCTTTGCCGTCTTTCTGCGGAAGCTTACGAGCGTTCACACCTAAGCGTCTTACAAGGTCAGCTGTTTAGCTAAACATGAGCTCATGATCTAAATTTACACAATAATGAAGAAATCAGCTACGAGGGGAGACAATCAGTAAAGACTATCAATACCAGAATTAGATTCCCAAGGCCATCCATCAATTGTTGGAATAATCAGGTGCAAGGCAGAATATATACATAAAACTGGAACTGAAACAAGGAACAAGGATGTTTTCAAAGACTGGTAGGATCTCTAAAACATTTTTAAAGTACATGTCATTGATAAAGCTAAATACTCAAAGGTTGTGTAATACAACAGATTAAGCATTGAGAAGAGTGAAATTATGCTGTTTTGAAAACTATGGCAGGTGAGATTTTCTGCCTAATTATATAAGAAGATTTCTCTAAAAAATACACATTATTTCAATGACTTATTGGCTGTGAACTAAGTTAAGGGTATTTCAAATGGCTTGTCTGCAAAGAAAGGTGAGATGTAGGGAATCACAGAAAGTCGAGGGGAAAATAGGTCAATATATACATTGCTATATGGTGAACTAAACCTTAGGCCAGCAACAATGGAGAGGACCTGACCCTTAGAAACTTACAAGTAAGCTGGAATCTTCAAAAGTTCAAATCTTTATAAGTAAAATATTTATTAAAATGAATAACCAAGTGTTTTAATTGACATCAGAAGATCAAAACAATAAACCCTGAGAACATAGAAAAAAGATAAATAAAGATATGAGCAGAACTTAATACAACAGAAAACGTATAAAATTGAGGTGATTTAGTAAGTCCAAAGAATCTTCTTTGAAAAGATTGAAAAGACACATTTTGATTAAGGAAAACAAAAACATAAGTATAGAGTATACAGAAAGAATCAGGACAATGTTATAGCAGAGAATATATGAAATGACAGTAAATTTGAACATTTCTGTAAAGTGGACCATTTCCTAGCTCCTAAAGTTTACCAAACCTGACACAAGATGAAATCATTTAAGGTCATCATGTCTGCCCTGGGCATTCTCGGAACACCCTGGCCTCAGGATGCAGCCTCTGTAGTCCATGGTAACCTGCGGAGAGGGGGCGGGGCTGAGGGTGGTTGGAACTCTGCCCTCACTGAAGGAGTGGGTGTGGCCATCTCTGCTGTGACTGAACAAAGGGCAGGGGAGCAGGGGGCCCAGGGCAGGGCCCTAAGAGCACGGCAGGTCCAGTGGGGTGTCACAAGCATTTAGGCCCAGGCCAAATGGCGCCTTCTTTGTCTGCACAGCTGCCCAAACTCTCACCTTTCCACTCAGGCCGACCTCTTACTTGAAGTGTGTGTGGAACCTGTCCTCACAGTACACCTCGCTGCACAGCTAACCATAGGTCTGGGCATCGTAGCTTCCTGCCAGGTGACCGAAGTTCGCAGGCAGATGTGTCCCAGGGAAACATGCAAAGAGGCTCCTGCCCGGGCCACAGGCTGCCCACTGCCCCTGCCCCAGATCGGGGGCCACAAATCCGCCCTGTCGGAGTCCCCTTCCTCTAGAGGGAGTATTGGACCAACACTTGTAGAAAACGGTGTCCTCGTGGGCAACTCATTGGAGGGACACAAATAAATTTTGCCGACTTTCTCCTGAAGCTTACGAGCGTTCACACCTAAGCATCTTACAAGGTCAGCTGTTTAGCTAAACATGAGCTCATGATCTAAATTTACACAATAATGAAGAAATCAGCTACGAGGGGAGACAATCAGTAAAGACTATCAATACCAGAATTAGATTCCCAAGGCCATCCATCAATTGTTGGAATAATCAGGTGCAAGACAGAATATATACATAAAACTGGAACTGAAACAAGGAACAAGGATGTTTTCAAAGACTGGTAGGATCTCTAAAACATTTTTAAAGTACATGTCATTGATAAAGCTAAATAATCAAAGGTTGTGTAATACAACAGGTTAAGCATTGAGAAGAGTGAAATTATGCTGTCTTGAAAACTATGGCAGGTGAGATTTTCTGCCTAATTATATAAGAAGATTTCTCTAAAAATACACATTATTTCAATGACTTATTGGCTGTGAACTAAGTTAAGGGTATTTCAAATGGCTTGTCTGCAAAGAAAGGTGAGATGTAGGGAATCACAGAAAGTCGAGGGGAAAATACGTCAATATATACATTGCTATATGGTGAACTAAACCTTAGGCCAGCAACAATGGAGAGGACCTGACCCTTAGAAACTTACAAGTAAGCTGGAATCTTCAAAAGTTCAAATCTTTATAAGTAAAATATTTATTAAAATGAATAACCAAGTGTTTTAATTGACATCAGAAGATCAAAACAATAAACCCTGAGAACATAGAAAAAAGATAAATAAAGATATGAGCAGAACTTAATACAACAGAAAACGTATAAAATTCAGGTGATTTAGTAAGTCCAAAGAATCTTCTTTGAAAAGATTGAAAAGACACACTTTGATTAAGGAAAACAAAAACATAGGTAGAGAATATACAGAAAGAATCAGGACAATGTTATAGCAGAGAATATAAGAAATGCCAGTAAATTTGAACATTTCTGTAAATTGGACCATTTCCTAGCTCCTAAAGTTTACCAAACCTGACACAAGAGGAAACCATTTAAGGTCATCATGTCTGCCGTTGGCATTCTCGGAACGCCCTGGCCTCAGGATGCAGCGTCTGTAGTCCATGGTAACCTGCGGAGAGGGGGCGGGGCTGAGGGTGGTTGGAACTCTGGCCTCACTGTAGGAGTGGGTGTGGCCATCTCTGCTGTGACTGAACAAAGGGCAGGGGAGAAGGGGGCCCATGGCAGGGCCCTCAGAGCACGGCAGGTCCAGTGGGGTGTCACAAGCATTTAGGCCCAGGCCAAAGGGCGCCTTCTTTGTCTGCACAGCTGCCCAAACTCTCACCTTTCCACTCAGGCCGACCGCTTACTTGAAGTGTGTGTGGAACCTGTCCTCACAGTACACCTCGCTGCACAGCTAACCATAGGTCTGGGCATTGTAGCTTCCTGCCAGGTGACCGAAGTTCGCAGGCAGATGTGTCCCAGGGACACATGCAAAGAGGCTCCTGCCCGGGCCACAGGCTGCCCACTGCCCCTGCCCCAGATCGGGGGCCGCCAATCAGCCCTGTCAGATTCCCCTGCCTCTAGAGGGAGTATTGGACCAACACTTGTAGAAAACGGTGTCCTCGTGGGCAACTCATTGGAGGGACACAAATAAATCTTTGCCGTCTTTCTGCGGAAGCTTACGAGCGTTCACACCTAAGCGTCTTACAAGGTCAGCTGTTTAGCTAAACATGAGCTCATGATCTAAATTTACACAATAATGAAGAAATCAGCTACGAGGGGAGACAATCAGTAAAGACTATCAATACCAGAATTAGATTCCCAAGGCCATCCATCAATTGTTGGAATAATCAGGTGCAAGGCAGAATATATACATAGAACTGGAACTGAAACAAGGAACAAGGATGTTTTCAAAGACTGGTAGGATCTCGAAAACATTTTTAAAGTACATGTCATTGATAAAGCTAAATACTCAAAGGTTGTGTAATACAACAGATTAAGCATTGAGAAGAGTGAAATTATGCTGTTTTGAAAACTATGGCAGGTGAGATTTTCTGCCTAATTATATAAGAAGATTTCTCTAAAAATACACATTATTTCAATGACTTATTGGCTGTGAAATAAGTTAAGGGTATTTCAAATGGCTTGTCTGCAAAGAAAGGTGAGATGTAGGGAATCACAGAAAGTCGAGGGGAAAATAGGTCAATATATACATTGCTATATGGTGAACTAAACCTTAGGCCAGCAACAATGGAGAGGACCTGACCCTTAGAAACTTACAAGTAAGCTGGAATCTTCAAAAGTTCAAATCTTTATAAGTAAAATATTTATTAAAATGAATAACCAAGTGTTTTAATTGACATCAGAAGATCAAAACAATAAACCCTGAGAACATAGAAAAAAGATAAATAAAGATATGAGCAGAACTTAATACAACAGAAAACGTATAAAATTGAGGTGATTTAGTAAGTCCAAAGAATCTTCTTTGAAAAGATTGAAAAGACACATTTTGATTAAGGAAAACAAAAACATAAGTATAGAGTATACAGAAAGAATCAGGACAATGTTATAGCAGAGAATATATGAAATGCCAGTAAATTTGAACATTTCTGTAAAGTGGACCATTTCCTAGCTCCTAAAGTTTACCAAACCTGACACAAGATGAAATCATTTAAGGTCATCATGTCTGCCCTTGGCATTCTCGGAACACCCTGGCCTCAGGATGCAGCCTCTGTAGTCCATGGTAACCTGCGGAGAGGGGGCGGGGCTGAGGGTGGTTGGAACTCTGCCCTCACTGAAGGAGTGGGTGTGGCCATCTCTGCTGTGACTGAACAAAGGGCAGGGGAGCAGGGGGCCCAGGGCAGGGCCCTAAGAGCACGGCAGGTCCAGTGGGGTGTCACAAGCATTTAGGCCCAGGCCAAATGGCGCCTTCTTTGTCTGCACAGCTGCCCAAACTCTCACCTTTCCACTCAGGCCGACCTCTTACTTGAAGTGTGTGTGGAACCTGTCCTCACAGTACACCTCGCTGCACAGCTAACCATAGGTCTGGGCATCGTAGCTTCCTGCCAGGTGACCGAAGTTCGCAGGCAGATGTGTCCCAGGGAAACATGCAAAGAGGCTCCTGCCCGGGCCACAGGCTGCCCACTGCCCCTGCCCCAGATCGGGGGCCACAAATCCGCCCTGTCGGAGTCCCCTTCCTCTAGAGGGAGTATTGGACCAACACTTGTAGAAAACGGTGTCCTCGTGGGCAACTCATTGGAGGGACACAAATAAATTTTGCCGACTTTCTCCTGAAGCTTACGAGCGTTCACACCTAAGCATCTTACAAGGTCAGCTGTTTAGCTAAACATGAGCTCATGATCTAAATTTACACAATAATGAAGAAATCAGCTACGAGGGGAGACAATCAGTAAAGACTATCAATACCAGAATTAGATTCCCAAGGCCATCCATCAATTGTTGGAATAATCAGGTGCAAGGCAGAATATATACATAAAACTGGAACTGAAACAAGGAACAAGGATGTTTTCAAAGACTGGTAGGAACTCTAAAACATTTTTAAAGTACATGTCATTGATAAAGCTAAATAATCAAAGGTTGTGTAATACAACAGATTAAGCATTGAGAAGAGTGAAATTATGCTGTTTTGAAAACTATGGCAGGTGAGATTTTCTGCCTAATTATATAAGAAGATTTCTCTAAAAATACACATTATTTCAATGACTTATTGGCTGTGAAATAAGTTAAGGGTATTTCAAATGGCTTGTCTGCAAAGAAAGGTGAGATGTAGGGAATCACAGAAAGTCGAGGGGAAAATAGGTCAATATATACATTGCTATATGGTGAACTAAACCTTAGGCCAGCAACAATGGAGAGGACCTGACCCTTAGAAACTTACAAGTAAGCTGGAATCTTCAAAAGTTCAAATCTTTATAAGTAAAATATTTATTAAAATGAATAACCAAGTGTTTTAATTGACATCAGAAGATCAAAACAATAAACCCTGAGAACATAGAAAAAAGATAAATAAAGATATGAGCAGAACTTAATACAACAGAAAACGTATAAAATTGAGGTGATTTAGTAAGTCCAAAGAATCTTCTTTGAAAAGATTGAAAAGACACACTTTGATTAAGGAAAACAAAAACATAAGTAAAGAATATACAGAAAGAATCAGGACAATGTTATAGCAGAGAATATATGAAATGCCAGTAAATTTGAACATTTCTGTAAAGTGGACCATTTCCTAGCTCCTAAAGTTTACCAAACCTGACACAAGAGGAAATCATTTAAGGTCATCATGTCTGCCCTTGGCATACTCGGAACGCCCTGGCCTCAGGATGCAGCCTCTGTAGTCCATGGTAACCTGCGGAGAGGGGGCGGGGCTGAGGGTGGTTGGAACTCTGCCCTCACTGAAGGAGTGGGTGTGGCCATCTCTGCTGTGACTGAACAAAGGGCAGGGGAGCAGGGGTCCCAGGGCAGGGCCCTCAGAGCCCGGCAGGTCCAGTGGGTTGTCACAAGCATTTAGGCCCAGGCCAAAGGGCGCCTTCTTTGTCTGCACAGCTGCCCAAACTCTCACCTTTCCACTCAGGCCGACCTCTTACTTGAAGTGTGTGTGGAACCTGTCCTCACAGTACACCTCGCTGCACAGCTAACCATAGGTCTGGGCATCATAGCTTCCTGCCAGGTGACCGAAGTTCGCAGGCAGATGTGTCCCAGGGACACATGCAAAGAGGCTCCTGCCCGGGCCACAGGCTGCCCACTGCCCCTGCCCCAGATCGGGGGCCACCAATCAGCCCTGTCGGAGTCCCCTTCCTCTAGAGGGAGTATTGGACCAACACTTGTAGAAAACGGTGTCCTCGTGGGCAACTCATTGGAGGGACACAAATAAATCTTTGCTGTCTTTCTGCGGAAGATTACGAGCGTTCACACCTAAGCGTCTTACAAGGTCAGCTGTTTAGCTAAACATGAGCTCATGATCTAAATTTACACAATAATGAAGAAATCAGCTACGAGGGGAGACAATCAGTAAAGACTATCAATACCAGAATTAGATTCCCAAGGCCATCCATCAATTGTTGGAATAATCAGGTGCAAGGCAGAATATATACATAAAACTGGACCTGAAACAAGGAACAAGGATGTTTTCAAAGACTGGTAGGATCTCTACTTGTCATTGGTAAAGCTAAATACTCAAAGGTTGTGTAATACAACAGATTAAGCATTGAGAAGAGTGAAATTATGCTGTTTTGAAAACTATGGCAGGTGAGATTTTCTGCCTAATTATATAAGAAGATTTCTCTAAAAATACACATTAATTCAATGACTTATTGGCTGTGAAATAAGTTAAGGGTATTTCAAATAACTTGTCTGCAAAGAAAGGTGAGATGTAGGGAATCACAGAGAGTCGAGGGGAAAATAGGTCAATATATACATTGCTATATGGTGAACTAAACCTTAGGCCAGCAACAATGGAGAGGACCTGACCCTTAGAAACTTACAAGTAAGCTGGAATCTTCAAAAGTTCAAATCTTTATAAGTAAAATATTTATTAAAATGAATAACCAAGTGTTTTAATTGACATCAGAAGATCAAAACAATAATCCCTGAGAACATAGAAAAAAGATAAATAAAGATATGAGCAGAACTTAATACAACAGAAAAGGTATAAAATTGAGGTGATTTAGTAAGTCCAAAGAATCTTCTTTGAAAAGATTGAAAAGACACACTTTGATTAAGGAAAACAAAAACATCAGTAAAGAATATACAGAAAGAATCAGGACAATGTTATAGCAGAGAATATATGAAATGCCAGTAAATTTGAACATTTCTGTAAAGTGGACCATTTCCTAGCTCCTAAAGTTTACCAAACCTGACACAAGAGGAAATCATTTAAGGTCATCATGTCTGCCCTTGGCATTCTCGGAACGCCCTGGCCTCAGGATGCAGCCTCTGTAGTCCATGGTAACCTGCGGAGAGGGGGCGGGGCTGAGGGTGGTTGGAACTCTGCCCTCACTGAAGGAGTGGGTGTGGCCATCTCTGCTGTGACTGAACAAAAGGCAGGGGAGCAGGTGTCCAGTGCAGGGCCCTCAGAGCACGGCAGGTCCAGTGGGGTGTCACAAGCGTTTAGGCCCAGGCCAAAGGGCGCCTTCTTTGTCTGCACAGCTGCCCAAACTCTCACCTTTCCACTCAGGCCGACCTCTTACTTGAAGTGTGTGTGGAACCTGTCCTCACAGTACACCTCGCTGCACAGCTAACCATAGGTCTGGGCATCGTAGCTTCCTGCCAGGTGACCGAAGTACGCAGGCAGATGTGTCCCAGGGACACATGCAAAGAGGCTCCTGCCCGGGCCACAGGCTGCCCACAGTCCCTGCCCCAGATCGGGGGCCGCCAATCAGCCCTGTCGGAGTCCCCTGCCTCCAGAGGGAGTATTGGACCAGCACTTGTAGAAAACGGTGTCCTCGTGGGCAACTCATTGGAGGGACACAAATAAATCTTTGCCGTCTTTCTGCGGAATCTTACGATTGTTCACAGCTAAGCGTCTTACAAGGTCAGCTGTTTAGCTAAACATGAGCTCATGATCTAAATTTACACAATAATGAAGAAATCAGCTACGAGGGGAGACAATCAGTAAAGACTATCAATACCAGAATTAGATTCCCAAGGCCATCCATCAATTGTTGGAATAATCAGGTGCAAGGCAGAATATATACATAAAACTGGAACTGAAACAAGGAACAAGGATGTTTTCAAAGACTGGTAGGATCTCTAAAACATTTTTAAAGTACATGTCATTGGTAAAGCTAAATACTCAAAGGTTGTGTAATACAACAGATTAAGCATTGAGAAGAGTGAAATTATGCTGTTTTGAAAACTATGGCAGGTGAGATTTTCTGCCTAATTATATAAGAAGATTTCTCTAAAAATACACATTAATTCAATGACTTATTGGCTGTGAAATAAGTTAAGGGTATTTCAAATGGCTTGTCTGCAAAGAAAGGTGAGATGTAGGGAATCACAGAGAGTCGAGGGGAAAATAGGTCAATATATACATTGCTATATGGTGAACTAAACCTTAGGCCAGCAACAATGGAGAGGACCTGACCCTTAGAAACTTACAAGTAAGCTGGAATCTTCAAAAGTTCAAATCTTTATAAGTAAAATATTTATTAAAATGAATAACCAAGTGTTTTAATTGACATCAGAAGATCAAAACAATAAACCCTGAGAACATAGAAAAAAGATAAATAAAGATATGAGCAGAACTTAATACAACAGAAAACGTATAAAATTGAGGTGATTTAGTAAGTCCAAAGAATCTTCTTTGAAAAGATTGAAAAGACACACTTTGATTAAGGAAAACAAAAACATCAGTAAAGAATATACAGAAAGAATCAGGACAATGTTATAGCAGAGAATATAAGAAATGCCAGTAAATTTGAACATTTCTGTAAAGTGGACCATTTCCTAGCTCCTAAAGTTTACCAAACCTGACACAAGAGGAAATCATTTAAGGTCATCATGTCTGCCCTTGGCATTCTCGGAACGCCCTGGCCTCAGGATGCAGCCTCTGTAGTCCATGGTAACCTGCGGAGAGGGGGCGGGGCTGAGGGTGGTTGGAACTCTGCCCTCACTGAAGGAGTGGGTGTGGCCATCTCTGCTGTGACTGAACAAAAGGCAGGGGAGCAGGGGTCCAGTGCAGGGCCCTCAGAGCACGGCAGGTCCAGTGGGGTGTCACAAGCGTTTAGGCCCAGGCCAAAGGGCGCCTTCTTTGTCTGCACAGCTGCCCAAACTCTCACCTTTCCACTCAGGCCGACCTCTTACTTGAAGTGTGTGTGGAACCTGTCCTCACAGTACACCTCGCTGCACAGCTAACCATAGGTCTGGGCATCGTAGCTTCCTGCCAGGTGACCGAAGTACGCAGGCAGATGTGTCCCAGGGACACATGCAAAGAGGCTCCTGCCCGGGCCACAGGCTGCCCACAGTCCCTGCCCCAGATCGGGGGCCGCCAATCAGCCCTGTCGGAGTCCCCTGCCTCCAGAGGGAGTATTGGACCAACACTTGTAGAAAACGGTGTCCTCGTGGGCAACTCATTGGAGGGACACAAATAAATCTTTGCCGTCTTTCTGCGGAATCTTACGATTGTTCACAGCTAAGCGTCTTACAAGGTCAGCTGTTTAGCTAAACATGAGCTCATGATCTAAATTTACACAATAATGAAGAAATCAGCTACGAGGGGAGACAATCAGTAAAGACTATCAATACCAGAATTAGATTCCCAAGGCCATCCATCAATTGTTGGAATAATCAGGTGCAAGGCAGAATATATACATAAAACTGGAACTGAAACAAGGAACAAGGATGTTTTCAAAGACTGGTAGGATCTCTAAAACATTTTTAAAGTACATGTCATTGGTAAAGCTAAATACTCAAAGGTTGTGTAATACAACAGATTAAGCATTGAGAAGAGTGAAATTATGCTGTTTTGAAAACTATGGCAGGTGAGATTTTCTGCCTAATTATATAAGAAGATTTCTCTAAAAATACACATTAATTCAATGACTTATTGGCTGTGAAATAAGTTAAGGGTATTTCAAATGGCTTGTCTGCAAAGAAAGGTGAGATGTAGGGAATCACAGAGAGTCGAGGGGAAAATAGGTCAATATATACATTGCTATATGGTGAACTAAACCTTAGGCCAGCAACAATGGAGAGGACCTGACCCTTAGAAACTTACAAGTAAGCTGGAATCTTCAAAAGTTCAAATCTTTATAAGTAAAATATTTATTAAAATGAATAACCAAGTGTTTTAATTGACATCAGAAGATCAAAACAATAATCCCTGAGAACATAGAAAAAAGATAAATAAAGATATGAGCAGAACTTAATACAACAGAAAAGGTATAAAATTGAGGTGATTTAGTAAGTCCAAAGAATCTTCTTTGAAAAGATTGAAAAGACACACTTTGATTAAGGAAAACAAAAACATCAGTAAAGAATATACAGAAAGAATCAGGACAATGTTATAGCAGAGAATATATGAAATGCCAGTAAATTTGAACATTTCTGTAAAGTGGACCATTTCCTAGCTCCTAAAGTTTACCAAACCTGACACAAGAGGAAATCATTTAAGGTCATCATGTCTGCCCTTGGCATTCTCGGAACGCCCTGGCCTCAGGATGCAGCCTCTGTAGTCCATGGTAACCTGCGGAGAGGGGGCGGGGCTGAGGGTGGTTGGAACTCTGCCCTCACTGAAGGAGTGGGTGTGGCCATCTCTGCTGTGACTGAACAAAAGGCAGGGGAGCAGGGGTCCAGTGCAGGGCCCTCAGAGCACGGCAGGTCCAGTGGGGTGTCACAAGCGTTTAGGCCCAGGCCAAAGGGCGCCTTCTTTGTCTGCACATCTGCCCAAACTCTCACCTTTCCACTCAGGCCGACCACTTACTTGAAGTGTGTGTGGAACCTGTCCTCACAGTACACCTCGCTGCACAGCTAACCATAGGTCTGGGCATCGTAGCTTCCTGCCAGGTGACCGAAGTACGCAGGCAGATGTGTCCCAGGGACACATGCAAAGAGGCTCCTGCCCGGGCCACAGGCTGCCCACAGTCCCTGCCCCAGATCGGGGGCCGCCAATCAGCCCTGTCGGAGTCCCCTGCCTCCAGAGGGAGTATTGGACCAATACTTGTAGAAAACGGTGTCCTCGTGGGCAACTCATTGGAGGGACACAAATAAATCTTTGCCGTCTTTCTGCGGAATCTTACGATTGTTCACAGCTAAGCGTCTTACAAGGTCAGCTGTTTAGCTAAACATGAGCTCATGATCTAAATTTACACAATAATGAAGAAATCAGCTACGAGGGGAGACAATCAGTAAAGACTATCAATACCAGAATTAGATTCCCAAGGCCATCCATCAATTGTTGGAATAATCAGGTGCAAGGCAGAATATATACATAAAACTGGAACTGAAACAAGGAACAAGGATGTTTTCAAAGACTGGTAGGATCTCTAAAACATTTTTAAAGTACATGTCATTGGTAAAGCTAAATACTCAAAGGTTGTGTAATACAACAGATTAAGCATTGAGAAGAGTGAAATTATGCTGTTTTGAAAACTATGGCAGGTGAGATTTTCTGCCTAATTATATAAGAAGATTTCTCTAAAAATACACATTAATTCAATGACTTATTGGCTGTGAAATAAGTTAAGGGTATTTCAAATGGCTTGTCTGCAAAGAAAGGTGAGATGTAGGGAATCACAGAGAGTCGAGGGGAAAATAGGTCAATATATACATTGCTATATGGTGAACTAAACCTTAGGCCAGCAACAATGGAGAGGACCTGACCCTTAGAAACTTACAAGTAAGCTGGAATCTTCAAAAGTTCAAATCTTTATAAGTAAAATATTTATTAAAATGAATAACCAAGTGTTTTAATTGACATCAGAAGATCAAAACAATAAACCCTGAGAACATAGAAAAAAGATAAATAAAGATATGAGCAGAACTTAATACAACAGAAAAGGTATAAAATTGAGGTGATTTAGTAAGTCCAAAGAATCTTCTTTGAAAAGATTGAAAAGACACACTTTGATAAAGGAAAACAAAAACATAAGTAAAGAATATACAGAAAGAATCAGGACAATGTTATAGCAGAGAGTATATGAAATGCCAGTAAATTTGAACATTTCTGTAAAGTGGACCATTTCCTAGCTCCTAAAGTTTACCAAACCTGACACAAGAGGAAATCATTTAAGGTCATCATGTCTGCCCTTGGCATTCTCGGAACGCCCTGGCCTCAGGATGCAGCCTCTGTAGTCCATGGTAACCTGCGGAGAGGGGGCGGGGCTGAGGGTGGTTGGAACTCTGCCCTCACTGAAGGAGTGTGTGTGGCCATCTCTGCTGTGACTGAACAAAGGGCAGGGGAGCAGGGGGCCCAGTGCAGGGCCCTCAGAGCACGGCAGGTCCAGTGGGCTGTCACAAGCATTTAGGCCCAGGACAAAGGGCGCCTTCTTTGTGTGCACTGCTGCCCAAACTCTCACCTTTCCACTCAGGCCGACCTCTTACTTGAAGTGTGTGTGGAACATGCCCTCACAGTACACCTCACTGCACAGCTAACCATAGGTCTGGGCATCGTAGTTTCCTGCCAGGTGATCGAAGTTCGCAGGCAGATGTGTCCCAGGGACACATGCAAAGAGGCTCCTGCCCGGGCCACAGGCTGCCCACTGCCCCTGCCCCAGATCGGGGGCCGCCAATCAGCCCTGTCGGAATCCCCTGCCTCTAGAGGGAGTATTGGACCAACACTTGAAGAAAACGATGTCCTCGTGGGCAACTCATTGGAGGGACACAAATAAATCTTTGCCGACTTTCTGCTGAAGCTTACGAGCGTTCAAACCTAAGCGTCTTACAAGGTCAGCTGTTTAGCTAAACATGAGCTCATGATTTAAATTTACACAATAATGAAGAAATCAGCTACGAGGGGAGACAATCAGTAAAGACTATCAATACCAGAATTAGATTCCCAAGGCCATCCATCAATTGTTGGAATAATCAGGTGCACGGAAGAATATATACATAAAACTGGACCTGAAACAAGGAACAAGGATGTTTTCAAAGACTGGTAGGATCTCTACATGTCATTGATAAAGCTAAATACTCAAAGGTTGTGTAATACAACAGATTAAGCATTGAGAAGAGTGAAATTATGCTGTTTTGAAAACTATGGCAGGTGAGATTTTCTGCCTAATTATATAAGAAGATTTCTCTAAAAATACACATTATTTCAATGACTTATTGGCTGTGAAATAAGTTAAGGGTATTTCAAATGGCTTGTCTGCAAAGAAAGGTGAGATGTAGGGAATCACAGAAAGTCGAGGGGAAAATAGGTCAATATATACATTGCTATATGGTGAACTAAACCTTAGGCCAGCAACAATGGAGAGGACCTGACCCTTAGAAACTTACAAGTAAGCTGGAATCTTCAAAAGTTCAAATCTTTATAAGTAAAATATTTATTAAAATGAATAACCAAGTGTTTTAATTGACATCAGAAGATCAAAACAATAAACCCTGAGAACATAGAAAAAAGATAAATAAAGATATGAGCAGAACTTAATACAACAGAAAACGTATAAAATTGAGGTGATTTAGTAAGTCCAAAGAATCTTCTTTGAAAAGATTGAAAAGACACACTTTGATTAAGGAAAACAAAAACATCAGTAAAGAATATACAGAAAGAATCAGGACAATGTTATAGCAGAGAATATATGAAATGCCAGTAAATTTGAACATTTCTGTAAAGTGGACCATTTCCTAGCTCCTAAAGTTTACCAAACCTGACACAAGAGGAAATCATTTAAGGTCATCATGTCTGCCCTTGGCATTCTCGGAACGCCCTGGCCTCAGGATGCAGCCTCTGTAGTCCATGGTAACCTGCGGAGAGGGGGCGGGGCTGAGGGTGGTTGGAACTCTGCCCTCACTGAAGGAGTGGGTGTGGCCATCTCTGCTGTGACTGAACAAAAGGCAGGGGAGCAGGGGTCCAGTGCAGGGCCCTCAGAGCACGGCAGGTCCAGTGGCGTGTCACAAGCGTTTAGGCCCAGGCCAAAGGGCGCCTTCTTTGTCTGCACAGCTGCCCAAACTCTCACCTTTCCACTCAGGCCGACCTCTTACTTGAAGTGTGTGTGGAACCTGTCCTCACAGTACACCTCGCTGCACAGCTAACCATAGGTCTGGGCATCGTAGCTTCCTGCCAGGTGACCGAAGTACGCAGGCAGATGTGTCCCAGGTACACATGCAAAGAGGCTCCTGCCCGGGCCACAGGCTGCCCACAGTCCCTGCCCCAGATCGGGGGCCGCCAATCAGCCCTGTCGGAGTCCCCTGCCTCCAGAGGGAGTATTGGACCAACACTTGTAGAAAACGGTGTCCTCGTGGGCAACTCATTGGAGGGACACAAATAAATCTTTGCCGTCTTTCTGCGGAATCTTACGATTGTTCACAGCTAAGCGTCTTACAAGGTCAGCTGTTTAGCTAAACATGAGCTCATGATCTAAATTTACACAATAATGAAGAAATCAGCTACGAGGGGAGACAATCAGTAAAGACTATCAATACCAGAATTAGATTCCCAAGGCCATCCATCAATTGTTGGAATAATCAGGTGCAAGGCAGAATATATACATAAAACTGGAACTGAAACAAGGAACAAGGATGTTTTCAAAGACTGGTAGGATCTCTAAAACATTTTTAAAGTACATGTCATTGGTAAAGCTAAATACTCAAAGATTGTGTAATACAACAGATTAAGCATTGAGAAGAGTGAAATTATGCTGTTTTGAAAACTATGGCAGGTGAGATTTTCTGCCTAATTATATAAGAAGATTTCTCTAAAAATACACATTAATTCAATGACTTATTGGCTGTGAAATAAGTTAAGGGTATTTCAAATGGCTTGTCTGCAAAGAAAGGTGAGATGTAGGGAATCACAGAGAGTCGAGGGGAAAATAGGTCAATATATACATTGCTATATGGTGAACTAAACCTTAGGCCAGCAACAATGGAGAGGACCTGACCCTTAGAAACTTACAAGTAAGCTGGAATCTTCAAAAGTTCAAATCTTTATAAGTAAAATATTTATTAAAATGAATAACCAAGTGTTTTAATTGACATCAGAAGATCAAAACAATAATCCCTGAGAACATAGAAAAAAGATAAATAAAGATATGAGCAGAACTTAATACAACAGAAAAGGTATAAAATTGAGGTGATTTAGTAAGTCCAAAGAATCTTCTTTGAAAAGATTGAAAAGACACACTTTGATTAAGGAAAACAAAAACATCAGTAAAGAATATACAGAAAGAATCAGGACAATGTTATAGCAGAGAATATATGAAATGCCAGTAAATTTGAACATTTCTGTAAAGTGGACCATTTCCTAGCTCCTAAAGTTTACCAAACCTGACACAAGAGGAAATCATTTAAGGTCATCATGTCTGCCCTTGGCATTCTCGGAACGCCCTGGCCTCAGGATGCAGCCTCTGTAGTCCATGGTAACCTGCGGAGAGGGGGCGGGGCTGAGGGTGGTTGGAACTCTGCCCTCACTGAAGGAGTGGGTGTGGCCATCTCTGCTGTGACTGAACAAAAGGCAGGGGAGCAGGGGTCCAGTGCAGGGCCCTCAGAGCACGGCAGGTCCAGTGGGGTGTCACAAGCGTTTAGGCCCAGGCCAAAGGGCGCCTTCTTTGTCTGCACATCTGCCCAAACTCTCACCTTTCCACTCAGGCCGACCACTTACTTGAAGTGTGTGTGGAACCTGTCCTCACAGTACACCTCGCTGCACAGCTAACCATAGGTCTGGGCATCGTAGCTTCCTGCCAGGTGACCGAAGTACGCAGGCAGATGTGTCCCAGGGACACATGCAAAGAGGCTCCTGCCCGGGCCACAGGCTGCCCACAGTCCCTGCCCCAGATCGGGGGCCGCCAATCAGCCCTGTCGGAGTCCCCTGCCTCCAGAGGGAGTATTGGACCAACACTTGTAGAAAACGGTGTCCTCGTGGGCAACTCATTGGAGGGACACAAATAAATCTTTGCCATCTTTCTGCGGAATCTTACGATTGTTCACAGCTAAGCGTCTTACAAGGTCAGCTGTTTAGCTAAACATGAGCTCATGATCTAAATTTACACAATAATGAAGAAATCAGCTACGAGGGGAGACAATCAGTAAAGACTATCAATACCAGAATTAGATTCCCAAGGCCATCCATCAATTGTTGGAATAATCAGGTGCAAGGCAGAATATATACATAAAACTGGAACTGAAACAAGGAACAAGGATGTTTTCAAAGACTGGTAGGATCTCTAAAACATTTTTAAAGTACATGTCATTGGTAAAGCTAAATACTCAAAGGTTGTGTAATACAACAGATTAAGCATTGAGAAGAGTGAAATTATGCTGTTTTGAAAACTATGGCAGGTGAGATTTTCTGCCTAATTATATAAGAAGATTTCTCTAAAAATACACATTAATTCAATGACTTATTGGCTGTGAAATAAGTTAAGGGTATTTCAAATGGCTTGTCTGCAAAGAAAGGTGAGATGTAGGGAATCACAGAGAGTCGAGGGGAAAATAGGTCAATATATACATTGCTATATGGTGAACTAAACCTTAGGCCAGCAACAATGGAGAGGACCTGACCCTTAGAAACTTACAAGTAAGCTGGAATCTTCAAAAGTTCAAATCTTTATAAGTAAAATATTTATTAAAATGAATAACCAAGTGTTTTAATTGACATCAGAAGATCAAAACAATAAACCCTGAGAACATAGAAAAAAGATAAATAAAGATATGAGCAGAACTTAATACAACAGAAAAGGTATAAAATTGAGGTGATTTAGTAAGTCCAAAGAATCTTCTTTGAAAAGATTGAAAAGACACACTTTGATAAAGGAAAACAAAAACATAAGTAAAGAATATACAGAAAGAATCAGGACAATGTTATAGCAGAGAGTATATGAAATGCCAGTAAATTTGAACATTTCTGTAAAGTGGACCATTTCCTAGCTCCTAAAGTTTACCAAACCTGACACAAGAGGAAATCATTTAAGGTCATCATGTCTGCCCTTGGCATTCTCGGAACGCCCTGGCCTCAGGATGCAGCCTCTGTAGTCCATGGTAACCTGCGGAGAGGGGGCGGGGCTGAGGGTGGTTGGAACTCTGCCCTCACTGAAGGAGTGTGTGTGGCCATCTCTGCTGTGACTGAACAAAGGGCAGGGGAGCAGGGGGCCCAGTGCAGGGCCCTCAGAGCACGGCAGGTCCAGTGGGCTGTCACAAGCATTTAGGCCCAGGACAAAGGGCGCCTTCTTTGTGTGCACTGCTGCCCAAACTCTCACCTTTCCACTCAGGCCGACCTCTTACTTGAAGTGTGTGTGGAACATGCCCTCACAGTACACCCCACTGCACAGCTAACCATAGGTCTGGGCATCGTAGTTTCCTGCCAGGTGATCGAAGTTCGCAGGCAGATGTGTCCCAGGGACACATGCAAAGAGGCTCCTGCCCGGGCCACAGGCTGCCCACTGCCCCTGCCCCAGATCGGGGGCCGCCAATCAGCCCTGTCGGAATCCCCTGCCTCTAGAGGGAGTATTGGACCAACACTTGAAGAAAACGATGTCCTCGTGGGCAACTCATTGGAGGGACACAAATAAATCTTTGCCGACTTTCTGCTGAAGCTTACGAGCGTTCAAACCTAAGCGTCTTACAAGGTCAGCTGTTTAGCTAAACATGAGCTCATGATTTAAATTTACACAATAATGAAGAAATCAGCTACGAGGGGAGACAATCAGTAAAGACTATCAATACCAGAATTAGATTCCCAAGGCCATCCATCAATTGTTGGAATAATCAGGTGCACGGAAGAATATATACATAAAACTGGACCTGAAACAAGGAACAAGGAGGTTTTCAAAGACTGGTAGGATCTCTACATGTCATTGATAAAGCTAAATACTCAAAGGTTGTGTAATACAACAGATTAAGCATTGAGAAGAGTGAAATTATGCTGTTTTGAAAACTATGGCAGGTGAGATTTTCTGCCTAATTATATAAGAAGATTTCTCTAAAAATACACATTATTTCAATGACTTATTGGCTGTGAAATAAGTTAAGGGTATTTCAAATGGCTTGTCTGCAAAGAAAGGTGAGATGTAGGGAATCACAGAAAGTCGAGGGGAAAATAGGTCAATATATACATTGCTATATGGTGAACTAAACCTTAGGCCAGCAACAATGGAGAGGACCTGACCCTTAGAAACTTACAAGTAAGCTGGAATCTTCAAAAGTTCAAATCTTTATAAGTAAAATATTTATTAAAATGAATAACCAAGTGTTTTAATTGACATCAGAAGATCAAAACAATAAACCCTGAGAACATAGAAAAAAGATAAATAAAGATATGAGCAGAACTTAATACAACAGAAAACGTATAAAATTCAGGTGATTTAGTAAGTCCAAAGAATCTTCTTTGAAAAGATTGAAAGGACACACTTTGATTAAGGAAAACAAAAACATAAGTATAGAATATACAGAAAGAATCAGGACAATGTTATAGCAGAGAATATATGAAATGCCAGTAAATTTGAACATTTCTGTAAAGTGGACCATTTCCTAGCTCCTAAAGTTTACCAAACCTGACACAAGAGGAAATCATTTAAGGTCATCATGTCTTCCCTTGGCATTCTCGGAACGCCCTGGCCTCAGGATGCAGCCTCTGTAGTCCATGGTAACCTGCGGAGAGGGGGCGGGGCTGAGGGTGGTTGGAACTCTGGCCTCACTGGAGGAGTGTGTGTGGCCATCTCTGCCGTGACTGAACAAAGTGCAGGGGAGCAGGAGGCCCAGGGCAGGGCCCTCAGAGCACTGCAGGTCCAGTGTGGTGTCACAAGAATTTAGGCCCAGGCCAAAGGGCGCCTTCTTTGTCTGCACAGCTGCCCAAACTCTCACCTTTCCACTCAGGCCGACCTCTTACTTGAAGTGTGTGTGGAACCTGTCCTCACAGTACACCTCGCTGCACAGCTAACCATAGGTCTGGGCATCGTAGCTTCCTGCCAGGTGACCGAAGTTCGCAGGCAGATGTGTCCCAGGGACACATGCAAAGAGGCTCCTGCCCGGGCCACAAGCTGCCCACTGCCCCTGCCCCAGATCGGGGGCCGCCAATCAGCCCTGTCGGAGTCCCCTTCCTCTAGAGGGAGTATTGGACCAACACTTGTAGAAAACGGTGTCCTCGTGGGCAACTCATTGGAGGGACACAAATAAATCTTAGCCGTCTTTCTGCGGAAGCTTACGAGCGTTCACACCTAAGCGTCTTACAAGGTCAGCTGTTTAGCTAAACATGAGCTCATGATCTAAATTTACACAATAATGAAGAAATCAGCTACGAGGGGAGACAATCAGTAAACACTATCAATACCAGAATTAGATTCCCAAGGCCATCCATCAATTGTTGGAATAATCAGGTGCAAGGCAGAATATATACATAAAACTGGAACTGAAACAAGGAACAAGGATGTTTTCAAAGACTGGTAGGATCTCTAAAACATTTTTAAAGTACATGTCATTGATAAAGCTAAATACTCAAAGGTTGGGTAATACAACAGATTAAGCATTGAGAAGAGTGAAATTATGCTGTTTTGAAAACTATGGCAGGTGAGATTTTCTGCCTAATTATATAAGAAGATTTCTCTAAAAAATACACATTATTTCAATGACTTATTGGCTGTGAAATAAGTTAAGGGTATTTCAAATGGCTTGTCTGCAAAGAAAGGTGAGATGTAGGGAATCACAGAAAGTCGAGGGGAAAATAGGTCAATATATACATTGCTATATGGTGAACTAAACCTTAGGCCAGCAACAATGGAGAGGACCTGACCCTTAGAAACTTACAAGTAAGCTGGAATCTTCAAAAGTTCAAATCTTTATAAGTAAAATATTTATTAAAATGAATAACCAAGTGTTTTAATTGACATCAGAAGATCAAAACAATAAACCCTGAGAACATAGAAAAAAGATAAATAAAGATATGAGCAGAACTTAATACAACAGAAAACGTATAAAATTGAGGTGATTTAGTAAGTCCAAAGAATCTTCTTTGAAAAGATTGAAAAGACACACTTTGATTAAGGAAAACAAAAACATAAGTATAGAATATACAGAAAGAATCAGGACAATGTTATAGCAGAGAATATATGAAATGCCAGTAAATTTGAACATTTCTGTAAAGTGGACCATTTCCTAGCTCCTAAAGTTTACCAAACCTGACACAAGAGGAAATCATTTAAGGTCATCATGTCTGCCCTTGGCATTCTCGGAACGCCCTGGCCTCAGGATGCAGCCTCTGTAGTCCATGGTAACCTGCGGAGAGGGGGCGGGGCTGAGGGTGGTTGGAACTCTGGCCTCACTGGAGGAGTGGGTGTGGCCATCTCTGCTGTGACTGAACAAAGGGCAGGGGAGCAGGGGGCCCAGGGCAGGGCCCTCAGAGCACGGCAGGTCCAGTGGGCTGTCACAAGCATTTAGGCCCAGGCCAAAGGGCGCCTTCTTTGTCTGCACAGCTGCCCAAACTCTCACCTTTCCACTCAGGCCGACCTCTTACTTGAAGTGTGTGTGGAACCTGTCGTCACAGTACAACTCGCTGCACAGCTAACCATAGGTCTGGGCATCGTAGCTTCCTGCCAGGTGACCGAAGTTCGCAGGCAGATGTGTCCCAGGGACACATGCAAAGAGGCTCCTGCCCGGGCCACAGGCTGCCCACTGCCCCTGCCCCAGATCGGGGGCCGCCAATCAGCCCTTTCGGAGTCCCCTTCCTCTAGAGGGAATATTGGACCAACACTTGTAGAAAACGGTGTCCTCGTGGGCAACTCATTGGAGGGACACAAATAAATCTTTGCCGTCTTTCTGCAGAAGCTTACGAGCGTTCACACCTAAGCGTCTTACAAGGTCAGCTGTTTAGCTAAACATGAGCTCATGATCTAAATTTACACAATAATGAAGAAATCAGCTACGAGGGGAGACAATCAGTAAAGACTATCAATACCAGAATTAAATTCCCAAGGCCATCCATCAATTGTTGGAATAATCAGGTGCAAGGCAGAATATATACATAAAACTGGAACTGAAACAAGGAACAAGGATGTTTTCAAAGACTGGTAGGATCTCTAAAACATTTTTAAAGTACATGTCATTGATAAAGCTAAATACTCAAAGGTTGTGTAATACAACAGATTAAGCATTGAGAAGAGTGAAATTATGCTGTTTTGAAAACTATGGCAGGTGAGATTTTCTGCCTAATTATATAAGAAGATTTCTCTAAAAATACACATTATTTCAATGACTTATTGGCTGTGAAATAAGTTAAGGGTATTTCAAATGGCTTGTCTGCAAAGAAAGGTGAGATGTAGGGAATCACAGAAAGTCGAGGGGAAAATAGGTCAATATATACATTGCTATATGGTGAACTAAACCTTAGGCCAGCAACAATGGAGAGGACCTGACCCTTAGAAACTTACAAGTAAGCTGGAATCTTCAAAAGTTCAAATCTTTATAAGTAAAATATTTATTAAAATGAATAACCAAGTGTTTTAATTGACATCAGAAGATCAAAACAATAAACCCTGAGAACATAGAAAAAAGATAAATAAAGATATGAGCAGAACTTAATACAACAGAAAACGTATAAAATTGAGGTGATTTAGTAAGTCCAAAGAATCTTCTTTGAAAAGATTGAAAAGACACACTTTGATTAAGGAAAACAAAAACATAAGTAAAGAATATACAGAAAGAATCAGGACAATGTTATAACAGAGAATATATGAAATTCCAGTAAATTTGAACATTTCTGTAAAGTGGACCATTTCCTAGCTCCTAAAATTTACCAAACCTGACACAAGAGGAAATGATTTAAGGTCATCATGTCTGCCCTTGGCATTCTCAGAACACCCTGGCCTCAGGATGCAGCCTCTGTAGTCCATGGTAACCTGCGGAGAGGGGGCGGGGCTGAGGGTGGTTGGAACTCTGGCCTCACTGGAGGAGTGGGTGTGGCCATCTCTGCTGTGACTGAACAAAGGGCAGGGGAGCAGGGGGCCCAGGGCAGGGCCCTCAGAGCACGGCAGGTCCAGTGGGGTTTCACAAGCATTTAGGCCCAGGCCAAAGTGCGCCTTCTTTGTCTGCACAGCTGCCCAAACTCTCACCTTTCCACTCAGGCTGACCTCTTACTTGAAGTGTGTGTGGAACCTGTCCTCACAGTACACCTCGCTGCACAGCTAACCATAGGTCTGGGCATCGTAGCTTCCTGCCAGGTGACCGAAGTTCGCAGGCAGATGTGTCCCAGGGACACATGCAAAGAGGCTCCTGCCCGGGCCACAGGCTGCCCACTGCCCCTGCCCCAGATCGGGGGCCACCAATCAGCCCTGTCGGAGTCCCCTTCCTCTAGAGGGAGTATTGGACCAACACTTGTAGAAAACGGTGTCCTCGTGGGCAACTAATTGGAGGGACACAAATAAATCTTTGCCGTCTTTCTGCGGAAGCTTACGAGCGTTCACACCTAAGCGTCTTACAAGGTCAGCTGTTTAGCTAAACATGAGCTCATGATCTAAATTTACACAATAATGAAGAAATCAGCTACGAGGGGAGACAATCAGTAAAGACTATCAATACCAGAATTAGATTCCCAAGGCCATCCATCAATTGTTGGAATAATCAGGTGCAAGGCAGAATATATACATAAAACTGGAACTGAAACAAGGAACAAGGATGTTTTCAAAGACTGGTAGGATCTCTAAAACATTTTTAAAGTACATGTCATTGATAAAGCTAAATACTCAAAGGTTGTGTAATACAACAGATTAAGCATTGAGAAGAGTGAAATTATGCTGTTTTGAAAACTATGGCAGGTGAGATTTTCTGCCTAATTATATAAGAAGATTTCTCTAAAAACTACACATTATTTCAATGACTTATTGGCTGTGAACTAAGTTAAGGGTATTTCAAATGGCTTGTCTGCAAAGAAAGGTGAGATGTAGGGAATCACAGAAAGTCGAGGGGAAAATAGGTCAATATATACATTGCTATATGGTGAACTAAACCTTAGGCCAGCAACAATGGAGAGGACCTGACCCTTAGAAACTTACAAGTAAGCTGGAATCTTCAAAAGTTCAAATCTTTATAAGTAAAATATTTATTAAAATGAATAACCAAGTGTTTTAATTGACATCAGAAGATCAAAACAATAAACCCTGAGAACATAGAAAAAAGATAAATAAAGATATGAGCAGAACTTAATACAACAGAAAACGTATAAAATTCAGGTGATTTAGTAAGTCCAAAGAATCTTCTTTGAAAAGATTGAAAAGACACACTTTGATTAAGGAAAACAAAAACATAGTTAGAGAATATACAGAAAGAATCAGGACAATGTTATAGCAGAGAATATAAGAAATGCCAGTAAATTTGAACATTTCTGTAAATTGGACCATTTCCTAGCTCCTAAAGTTTACCAAACCTGACACAAGAGGAAACCATTTAAGGTCATCATGTCTGCCCTTGGCATTCTCGGAACGCCCTGGCCTCAGGATGCAGCCTCTGTAGTCCATGGTAACCTGCGGAGAGGGGGCGGGGCTGAGGGTGGTTGGAACTCTGGCCTCACTGTAGGAGTGGGTGTGGCCATCTCTGCTGTGACTGAACAAAGGGCAGGGGAGAAGGGGGCCCAGGGCAGGGCCCTCAGAGCACGGCAGGTCCAGTGGGGTGTCACAAGCATTTAGGCCCAGGCCAAAGGGCGCCTTCTTTGTCTGCACAGCTGCCCAAACTCTCACCTTTCCACTCAGGCCGACCTCTTACTTGAAGTGTGTGTGGAACCTGTCCTCACAGTACACCTCGCTGCACAGCTAACCATAGGTCTGGGCATCGTAGCTTCCTGCCAGGTGACCGAAGTTCGCAGGCAGATGTGTCCCAGGGACACATGCAAAGAGGCTCCAGCCCGGGCCACAGGCTGCCCACTGCCCCTGCCCCAGATCGGGGGCCGCCAATCAGCCCTGAAAGATTCCCCTGCCTCTAGAGGGAGTATTGGACCAACACTTGTAGAAAACGGTGTCCTCGTGGGCAACTCATTGGAGGGACACAAATAAATCTTTGCCGTCTTTCTGCGGAAGCTTACGAGCGTTCACACCTAAGCGTCTTACAAGGTCAGCTGTTTAGCTAAACATGAGCTCATGATCTAAATTTACACAATAATGAAGAAATCAGCTACGAGGGGAGACAATCAGTAAAGACTATCAATACCAGAATTAGATTCCCAAGGCCATCCATCAATTGTTGGAATAATCAGGTGCAAGGCAGAATATATACATAGAACTGGAACTGAAACAAGGAACAAGGATGTTTTCAAAGACTGGTAGGATCTCTAAAACATTTTTAAAGTACATGTCATTGATAAAGCTAAATACTCAAAGGTTGTGTAATACAACAGATTAAGCATTGAGAAGAGTGAAATTATGCTGTTTTGAAAACTATGGCAGGTGAGATTTTCTGCCTAATTATATCAGAAGATTTCTCTAAAAATACACATTATTTCAATGACTTATTGGCTGTGAAATAAGTTAAGGGTATTTCAAATGGCTTGTCTGCAAAGAAAGGTGAGATGTAGGGAATCACAGAAAGTCGAGGGGAAAATAGGTCAATATATACATTGCTATATGGTGAACTAAACCTTAGGCCAGCAACAATGGAGAGGACCTGACCCTTAGAAACTTACAAGTAAGCTGGAATCTTCAAAAGTTCAAATCTTTATAAGTAAAATATTTATTAAAATGAATAACCAAGTGTTTTAATTGACATCAGAAGATCAAAACAATAAACCCTGAGAACATAGAAAAAAGATAAATAAAGATATGAGCAGAACTTAATACAACAGAAAACGTATAAAATTGAGGTGATTTAGTAAGTCCAAAGAATCTTCTTTGAAAAGATTGAAAAGACACATTTTGATTAAGGAAAACAAAAACATAAGTATAGAGTATACAGAAAGAATCAGGACAATGTTATATCAGAGAATATATGAAATGCCAGTAAATTTGAACATTTCTGTAAAGTGGACCATTTCCTAGCTCCTAAAGTTTACCAAACCTGACACAAGATGAAATCATTTAAGGTCATCATGTCTGCCCTTGGCATTCTCGGAACACCCTGGCCTCAGGATGCAGCCTCTGTAATCCATGGTAACCTGCGGAGAGGGGGCGGGGCTGAGGGTGGTTGGAACTCTGCCCTCACTGAAGGAGTGGGTGTGGCCATCTCTGCTGTGACTGAACAAAGGGCAGGGGAGCAGGGGGCCCAGGGCAGGGCCCTAAGAGCACGGCAGGTCCAGTGGGGTGTCACAAGCATTTAGGCCCAGGCCAAAGGGCGCCTTCTTTGTCTGCACAGCTGCCCAAACTCTCACCTTTCCACTCAGGCCGACCTCTTACTTGAAGTGTGTGTGGAACCTGTCTTCACAGTACACCTCGCTGCACAGCTAACCATAGGTCTGGGCATCGTAGCTTCCTGCCAGGTGACCGAAGTTCGCAGGCAGATGTGTCCCAGGGAAACATGCAAAGAGGCTCCTGCCCGGGCCACAGGCTGCCCACTGCCCCTGCCCCAGATCGGGGGCCACAAATCCGCCCTGTCGGAGTCCCCTTCATCTAGAGGGAGTATTGGACCAACACTTGTAGAAAACGGTGTCCTCGTGGGCAACTCATTGGAGGGACACAAATAAATTTTGCCGACTTTCTCCTGAAGCTTACGAGCGTTCACACCTAAGCATCTTACAAGGTCAGCTGTTTAGCTAAACATGAGCTCATGATCTAAATTTACACAATAATGAAGAAATCAGCTACGAGGGGAGACAATCAGTAAAGACTATCAATACCAGAATTAGATTCCCAAGGCCATCCATCAATTGTTGGAATAATCAGGTGCAAGGCAGAATATATACATAAAACTGGAACTGAAACAAGGTACAAGGATGTTTTCAAAGACTGGTAGGATCTCTAAAACATTTTTAAAGTACATGTCATTGATAAAGCTAAATACTCAAAGGTTGTGTAATACAACAGATTAAGCATTGAGAAGAGTGAAATTATGCTGTTTTGAAAACTATGGCAGGTGAGATTTTCTGCCTAATTATATAAGAAGATTTCTCTAAAAATACACATTATTTCAATGACTTATTGGCTGTGAAATAAGTTAAGGGTATTTCAAATGGCTTGTCTGCAAAGAAAGGTGAGATGTAGGGAATCACAGAGAGTCGAGGGGAAAATACGTCAATATATACATTGCTATATGGTGAACTAAACCTTAGGCCAGCAACAATGGAGAGGACCTGACCCTTAGAAACTTACAAGTAAGCTGGAATCTTCAAAAGTTCAAATCTTTATAAGTAAAATATTTATTAAAATGAATAACCAAGTGTTTTAATTGACATCAGAAGATCAAAACAATAAACCCTGAGAACATAGAAAAAAGATAAATAAAGATATGAGCAGAACTTAATACAACAGAAAACGTATAAAATTGAGGTGATTTAGTAAGTCCAAAGAATCTTCTTTGAAAAGATTGAAAAGACACACTTTGATTAAGGAAAACAAAAACATAAGTAAAGAATATACAGAAAGAATCAGGACAATGTTATAGCAGAGAATATATGAAATGCCAGTAAATTTGAACATTTCTGTAAAGTGGACCATTTCCTAGCTCCTAAACTTTAACAAACCTGACACAAGAGGAAATCATTTAAGGTCATCATGTCTGCCCTTGGCATACTCGGAACGCCCTGGCCTCAGGATGCAGCCTCTGTAGTCCATGGTAAACTGCGGAGAGGGGGCGGGGCTGAGGGTGGTTGGAACTCTGCCCTCACTGAAGGAGTGGGTGTGGCCATCTCTGCTGTGACTGAACAAAGGGCAGGGGAGCAGGGGGCCCAGGGCAGGGCCCTCAGAGCCCGGCAGGTCCAGTGGGCTGTCACAAGCATTTAGGCCCAGGCCAAAGGGCGCCTTCTTTGTCTGCACAGCTGCCCAAACTCTCACCTTTCCACTCAGGCCGACCTCTTACTTGAAGTGTGTGTGGAACCTGTCCTCACAGTACACCTCGCTGCACAGCTAACCATAGGTCTGGGCATCGTAGCTTCCTGCCAGGTGACCGAAGTTCGCAGGCAGATGTGTCCCAGGGACACATGCAAAGAGGCTCCTGCCCGGGCCACAGGATGCCCACTGCCCCTGCCCCAGATCGGGGGCCACCAATCAGCCCTTTCGGAGTCCCCTTCCTCTAGAGGGAGTATTGGACCAACACTTGTAGAAAACGGTGTCCTCGTGGGCAACTCATTGGAGGGACACAAATAAATCTTTGCTGTCTTTCTGCGGAAGATTACGAGCGTTCACACCTAAGCGTCTTACAAGGTCAGCTGTTTAGCTAAGCATGAGCTCATGATCTAAATTTACACAATAATGAAGAAATCAGCTACGAGGGGAGACAATCAGTAAAGACTATCAATACCAGAATTAGATTCCCAAGGCCATCCATCAATTGTTGGAATAATCAGGTGCAAGGCAGAATATATACATAAAACTGGAACTGAAACAAGGAACAAGGATGTTTTCAAAGACTGGTAGGATCTCTAAAACATTTTTAAAGTACATGTCATTGATAAAGCTAAATACTCAAAGGTTGTGTAATACAACAGATTAAGCATTGAGAAGAGTGAAATTATGCTGTTTTGAAAACTATGGCAGGTGAGATTTTCTGCCTAATTATATAAGAAGATTTCTCTAAAAATACGCATTATTTCAATGACTTATTGGCTGTGAAATAAGTTAAGGGTATTTCAAATGGCTTGTCTGCAAAGAAAGGTGAGATGTAGGGAATCACAGAAAGTCGAGGGGAAAATAGGTCAATATATACATTGCTATATGGTGAACTAAACCTCAGGCCAGCAACAATGGAGAGGACCTGACCCTTAGAAACTTACAAGTAAGCTGGAATCTTCAAAAGTTCAAATCTTTATAAGTAAAATATTTATTAAAATGAATAACCAAGTGTTTTAATTGACATCAGAAGATCAAAACAATAAACCCTGAGAACATAGAAAAAAGATAAATAAAGATATGAGCAGAACTTAATACACCAGAAAACGTATAAAATTGAGGTGATTTAGTAAGTCCAAAGAATCTTCTCTGAAAAGATTGAAAAGACACACTTTGATTAAGGAAAACAAAAACATAAGTAAAGAATATACAGAAAGAATCAGGACAATGTTATAAGAGAGAATATATGAAATGCCAGTAAATTTGAACATTTCTGTAAAGTGGACCATTTCCTAGCTCCTAAAGTTTACCAAACCTGACACAAGAGGAAATCATTTAAGGTCATCATGTCTGCCCTTGGCATTCTCGGAACGCCCTGGCCTCAGGATGCAGCATCTGTAGTCCATGGTAACCTGCGGAGAGGGGGCGGGGCTGAGGGTGGTTGGAACTCTGGCCTCACTGGAGTAGTGGGTGTGGCCATCTCTGCTGTGACTGAACAAAGGGCAGGGGAGCAGGGGGCTCAGGGCAGGGCCCTCAAAGCACGGCAGGTCCAGTGGGCGGTCACAAGCATTTAGGCCCAGGCCAAAGGGCGCCATCTTTGTCTGCACAGCTGCCCAAACTCTCACCTTTCCACTCAGGCCGACCTCTTACTTGAAGTGTGTGTGGAACCTGTCCTCACAGTACACCTCGCTGCACAGCTAACCATAGGTCTGGGCATCGTAGCTTCCTGCCAGGTGACCGAAGTTCGCAGGCAGATGTGTCCCAGGGACACATGCAAAGAGGCCCCTGCCCGGGCCACAGGCTGCCCACTGCCCCTGCCCCAGATCGGGGGCCGCCAATCAGCCCTGTCGGTATCCCCTTCCTCTAGAGGGAGTATTGGACCAACACTTGTAGAAAACGGTGTCCTCGTGGGCAACTCATTGGAGGGACACAAATAAATATTTGCCGTCTTTCTGCGGAAGCTTACGAGCGTTCACACATAAGCGTCTTACAAGGTCAGCTGTTTAGCTAAACATGAGCTCATGATCTAAATTTACACAATAATGAAGAAATCAGCTACGAGGGGAGACAATCAGTAAAGACTATCAATACCAGAATTAGATTCCCAAGGCCATCCATCAATTGTTGGAATAATCAGGTGCAAGGCAGAATATATACATAAAACTGGAACTGAAACAAGGAACAAGGATGTTTTCAAAGACTGGTAGGATCTCTAAAACATTTTTAAAGTACATGTCATTGGTAAAGCTAAATACTCAAAGGTTGTGTAATACAACAGATTAAGCATTGAGAAGAGTGAAATTATGCTGTTTTGAAAACTATGGCAGGTGAGATTTTCTGCCTAATTATATAAGATTTCTCTAAAAATACACATTAATTCAATGACTTATTGGCTGTGAAATAAGTTAAGGGTATTTCAAATGGCTTGTCTGCAAAGAAAGGTGAGATGTAGGGAATCACAGAGAGTCGAGGGGAAAATAGGTCAATATATACATTGCTATATGGTGAACTAAACCTTAGGCCAGCAACAATGGAGAGGACCTGACCCTTAGAAACTTACAAGTAAGCTGGAATCTTCAAAAGTTCAAATCTTTATAAGTAAAATATTTATTAAAATGAATAACCAAGTGTTTTAATTGACATCAGAAGATCAAAACAATAATCCCTGAGAACATAGAAAAAAGATAAATAAAGATATGAGCAGAACTTAATACAACAGAAAAGGTATAAAATTGAGGTGATTTAGTAAGTCCAAAGAATCTTCTTTGAAAAGATTGAAAAGACACACTTTGATTAAGGAAAACAAAAACATCAGTAAAGAATATACAGAAAGAATCAGGACAATGTTATAGCAGAGAATATATGAAATGCCAGTAAATTTGAACATTTCTGTAAAGTGGACCATTTCCTAGCTCCTAAACTTTACCAAACCTGACACAAGAGGAAATCATTTAAGGTCATCATGTCTGCCCTTGGCATTCTCGGAACGCCCTGGCCTCAGGATGCAGCCTCTGTAGTCCATGGTAACCTGCGGAGAGGGGGCGGGGCTGAGGGTGGTTGGAACTCTGCCCTCACTGAAGGAGTGGGTGTGGCCATCTCTGCTGTGACTGAACAAAAGGCAGGGGAGCAGGGGTCCAGTGCAGGGCCCTCAGAGCACGGCAGGTCCAGTGGGGTGTCACAAGCGTTTAGGCCCAGGCCAAAGGGCGCCTTCTTTGTCTGCACAGCTGCCCAAACTCTCACCTTTCCACTCAGGCCGACCTCTTACTTGAAGTGTGTGTGGAACCTGTCCTCACAGTACACCTCGCTGCACAGCTAACCATAGGTCTGGGCATCGTAGCTTCCTGCCAGGTGACCGAAGTACGCAGGCAGATGTGTCCCAGGGACACATGCAAAGAGGCTCCTGCCCGGGCCACAGGCTGCCTACAGTCCCTGCCCCAGATCGGGGGCCGCCAATCAGCCCTGTCGGAGTCCCCTGCCTCCAGAGGGAGTATTGGACCAACACTTGTAGAAAACGGTGTCCTCGTGGGCAACTCATTGGAGGGACACAAATAAATCTTTGCCGTCTTTCTGCGGAATCTTACGATTGTTCACAGCTAAGCGTCTTACAAGGTCAGCTGTTTAGCTAAACATGAGCTCATGATCTAAATTTACACAATAATGAAGAAATCAGCTACGAGGGGAGACAATCAGTAAAGACTATCAATACCAGAATTAGATTCCCAAGGCCATCCATCAATTGTTGGAATAATCAGGTGCAAGGCAGAATATATACATAAAACTGGAACTGAAACAAGGAACAAGGATGTTTTCAAAGACTGGTAGGATCTCTAAAACATTTTTAAAGTACATGTCATTGGTAAAGCTAAATACTCAAAGGTTGTGTAATACAACAGATTAAGCATTGAGAAGAGTGAAATTATGCTGTTTTGAAAACTATGGCAGGTGAGATTTTCTGCCTAATTATATAAGAAGATTTCTCTAAAAATACACATTAATTCAATGACTTATTGGCTGTGAAATAAGTTAAGGGTATTTCAAATGGCTTGTCTGCAAAGAAAGGTGAGATGTAGGGAATCACAGAGAGTCGAGGGGAAAATAGGTCAATATATACATTGCTATATGGTGAACTAAACCTTAGGCCAGCAACAATGGAGAGGACCTGACCCTTAGAAACTTACAAGTAAGCTGGAATCTTCAAAAGTTCAAATCTTTATAAGTAAAATATTTATTAAAATGAATAACCAAGTGTTTTAATTGACATCAGAAGATCAAAACAATAAACCCTGAGAACATAGAAAAAAGATAAATAAAGATATGAGCAGAACTTAATACAACAGAAAAGGTATAAAATTGAGGTGATTTAGTAAGTCCAAAGAATCTTCTTTGAAAAGATTGAAAAGACACACTTTGATTAAGGAAAACAAAAACATCAGTAAAGAATATACAGAAAGAATCAGGACAATGTTATAGCAGAGAATATATGAAATGCCAGTAAATTTGAACATTTCTGTAAAGTGGACCATTTCCTAGCTCCTAAAGTTTACCAAACCTGACACAAGAGGAAATCATTTAAGGTCATCATGTCTGCCCTTGGCATTCTCGGAACGCCCTGGCCTCAGGATGCAGCCTCTGTAGTCCATGGTAACCTGCGGAGAGGGGGCGGGGCTGAGGGTGGTTGGAACTCTGCCCTCACTGAAGGAGTGGGTGTGGCCATCTCTGCTGTGACTGAACAAAAGGCAGGGGAGCAGGGGTCCAGTGCAGGGCCCTCAGAGCACGGCAGGTCCAGTGGGGTGTCACAAGCGTTTAGGCCCAGGCCAAAGGGCGCCTTCTTTGTCTGCACAGCTGCCTAAACTCTCACCTTTCCACTCAGGCCGACCTCTTACTTGAAGTGTGTGTGGAACCTGTCCTCACAGTACACCTCGCTGCACAGCTAACCATAGGTCTGGGCATCGTAGCTTCCTGCCAGGTGACCGAAGTTCGCAGGCAGATGTGTCCCAGGGACACATGCAAAGAGGCCCCTGCCCGGGCCACAGGCTGCCCACTGCCCCTGCCCCAGATCGGGGGCCGCCAATCAGCCCTGTCGGAATCCCCTTCCTCTAGAGGGAGTATTGGACCAACACTTGTAGAAAACGGTGTCCTCGTGGGCAACTCATTGGAGGGACACAAATAAATCTTTGCCGTCTTTCTGCGGAAGCTTACGAGCGTTCACAACTAAGCGTCTTACAAGGTCAGCTGTTTAGCTAAACATGAGCTCATGATCTAAATTTACACAATAATGAAGAAATCAGCTACGAGGGGAGACAATCAGTAAAGACTATCAATACCAGAATTAGATTCCCAAGGCCATCCATCAATTGTTGGAATAATCAGGTGCAAGGCAGAATATATACATAAAACTGGAACTGAAACAAGGAACAAGGATGTTTTCAAAGACTGGTAGGATCTCTAAAACATTTTTAAAGTACATGTCATTGATAAAGCTAAATACTCAAAGGTTGTGTAATACAACAGATTAAGCATTGAGAAGAGTGAAATTATGCTGTTTTGAAAACTATGGCAGGTGAGATTTTCTGCCTAATTATATAAGAAGATTTCTCTAAAAATACACATTATTTCAATGACTTATTGGCTGTGAAATAAGTTAAGGGTATTTCAAATGGCTTGTCTGCAAAGAAAGGTGAGATGTAGGGAATCACAGAAAGTCGAGGGGAAAATAGGTCAATATATACATTGCTATATGGTGAACTAAACTTTAGGCCAGCAACAATGGAGAGGACCTGACCCTTAGAAACTTACAAGTAAGCTGGAATCTTCAAAAGTTCAAATCTTTATAAGTAAAATATTTATTAAAATGAATAACCAAGTGTTTTAATTGACATCAGAAGATCAAAACAATAAACCCTGAGAACATAGAAAAAAGATAAATAAAGATATGAGCAGAACTTAATACAACAGAAAAGGTATAAAATTGAGGTGATTTAGTAAGTCCAAAGAATCTTCTTTGAAAAGATTGAAAAGACACACTTTGATTAAGGAAAACAAAAACATAAGTAAAGAATATACAGAAAGAATCAGGACAATGTTATAACAGAGAATATATGAAAAGTCAGTAAATTTGAACATTTCTGTAAAGTGGACCATTTCCTAGCTCCTAAAGTTTACCAAACCTGACACAAGAGGAAATCATTTAAGGTCATCATGTCTGCCCTTGGCATTCTCGGACTGCCCTGGCCTCAGGATGCAGCCTCTGTAGTCCATGGTAACCTGCGGAGAGGGGGCGGGGCTGAGGGTGGTTGGAACTCTGCCCTCACTGAAGGAGTGGGTGTGGCCATCTCTGCTGTGACTGAACAAAAGGCAGGAGAGCAGGTGTCCAGTGCAGGGCCCTCAGAGCACGGCAGTTCCAGTGGGGTGTCACAAGCGTTTAGGCCCAGGCCAAAGGGCGCCTTCTTTGTCTGCACAGCTGCCCAAACTCTCACCTTTCCACTCAGGCCGACCTCTTACTTGAAGTGTGTGTGGAACCTGTCCTCACAGTACACCTCGCTGCACAGCTAACCATAGGTCTGGGCATCGTAGCTTCCTGCCAGGTGACCGAAGTACGCAGGCAGATGTGTCCCAGGGACACATGCAAAGAGGCTCCTGCCCGGGCCACAGGCTGCCCACAGTCCCTGCCCCAGATCGGGGGCCGCCAATCAGCCCTATCGAGTCCCCTGCCTCCAGAGGGAGTATTGGACCAACACTTGTAGAAAACGGTGTCCTCGTGGGCAACTCATTGGAGGGACACAAATAAATCTTTGCCGTCTTTCTGCGGAATCTTACGATTGTTCACAGCTAAGCGTCTTACAAGGTCAGCTGTTTAGCTAAACATGAGCTCATGATCTAAATTTACACAATAATGAAGAAATCAGCTACGAGGGGAGACAATCAGTAAAGACTATCAATACCAGAATTAGATTCCCAAGGCCATCCATCAATTGTTGGAATAATCAGGTGCAAGGCAGAATATATACATAAAACTGGAACTGAAACAAGGAACAAGGATGTTTTCAAAGACTGGTAGGATCTCTAAAACATTTTTAAAGTACATGTCATTGGTAAAGCTAAATACTCAAAGGTTGTGTAATACAACAGATTAAGCATTGAGAAGAGTGAAATTATGCTGTTTTGAAAACTATGGCAGGTGAGATTTTCTGCCTAATTATATAAGAAGATTTCTCTAAAAATACATATTAATTCAATGACTTATTGGCTGTGAAATAAGTTAAGGGTATTTCAAATGGCTTGTCTGCAAAGAAAGGTGAGATGTAGGGAATCACAGAGAGTCGAGGGGAAAATAGGTCAATATATACATTGCTATATGGTGAACTAAACCTTAGGCCAGCAACAATGGAGAGGACCTGACCCTTAGAAACTTACAAGTAAGCTGGAATCTTCAAAAGTTCAAATCTTTATAAGTAAAATATTTATTAAAATGAATAACCAAGTGTTTTAATTGACATCAGAAGATCAAAACAATAATCCCTGAGAACATAGAAAAAAGATAAATAAAGATATGAGCAGAACTTAATACAACAGAAAAGGTATAAAATTGAGGTGATTTAGTAAGTCCAAAGAATCTTCTTTGAAAAGATTGAAAAGACACACTTTGATTAAGGAAAACAAAAACATCAGTAAAGAATATACAGAAAGAATCAGGACAATGTTATAGCAGAGAATATATGAAATGCCAGTAAATTTGAACATTTCTGTAAAGTGGACCATTTCCTAGCTCCTAAAGTTTACCAAACCTGACACAAGAGGAAATGATTTAAGGTCATCATGTCTGCCCTTGGCATTCTCGGAACGCCCTGGCCTCAGGATGCAGCCTCTGTAGTCCATGGTAACCTGCGGAGAGGGGGCGGGGCTGAGGGTGGTTGGAACTCTGCCCTCACTGAAGGAGTGGGTGTGGCCATCTCTGCTGTGACTGAACAAAAGGCAGGGGAGCAGTGGTCCAGTGCAGGGCCCTCAGAGCACGGCAGGTCCAGTGGGGTGTCACAAGAGTTTAGGCCCAGGCCAAAGGGCGCCTTCTTTGTCTGCACAGCTGCCCAAACTCTCACCTTTCCACTCAGGCCGACCTCTTACTTGAAGTGTGTGTGGAACCTGTCCTCACAGTACACCTCGCTGCACAGCTAACCATAGGTCTGGGCATCGTAGCTTCCTGCCAGGTGACCGAAGTACGCAGGCAGATGTGTCCCAGGGACACATGCAAAGAGGCTCCTGCCCGGGCCACAGGCTGCCCACAGTCCCTGCCCCAGATCGGGGGCCGCCAATCAGCCCTGTCGGAGTCCCCTGCCTCCAGAGGGAGTATTGGACCAACACTTGTAGAAAACGGTGTCCTCGTGGGCAACTCATTGGAGGGACACAAATAAATCTTTGCCGTCTTTCTGCGGAATCTTACGATTGTTCACAGCTAAGCGTCTTACAAGGTCAGCTGTTTAGCTAAACATGAGCTCATGATCTAAATTTACACAATAATGAAGAAATCAGCTACGAGGGGAGACAATCAGTAAAGACTATCAATACCAGAATTAGATTCCCAAGGCCATCCATCAATTGTTGGAATAATCAGGTGCAAGGCAGAATATATACATAAAACTGGAACTGAAACAAGGAACAAGGATGTTTTCAAAGACTGGTAGGATCTCTAAAACATTTTTAAAGTACATGTCATTGGTAAAGCTAAATACTCAAAGGTTGTGTAATACAACAGATTAAGCATTGAGAAGAGTGAAATTATGCTGTTTTGAAAACTATGGCAGGTGAGATTTTCTGCCTAATTATATAAGAAGATTTCTCTAAAAATACACATTAATTCAATGACTTATTGGCTGTGAAATAAGTTAAGGGTATTTCAAATGGCTTGTCTGCAAAGAAAGGTGAGATGTAGGGAATCACAGAGAGTCGAGGGGAAAATAGGTCAATATATACATTGCTATATGGTGAACTAAACCTTAGGCCAGCAACAATGGAGAGGACCTGACCCTTAGAAACTTACAAGTAAGCTGGAATCTTCAAAAGTTCAAATCTTTATAAGTAAAATATTTATTAAAATGAATAACCAAGTGTTTTAATTGACATCAGAAGATCAAAACAATAATCCCTGAGAACATAGAAAAAAGATAAATAAAGATATGAGCAGAACTTAATACAACAGAAAAGGTATAAAATTGAGGTGATTTAGTAAGTCCAAAGTATCTTCTTTGAAAAGATTGAAAAGACACACTTTGATTAAGGAAAACAAAAACATCAGTAAAGAATATACAGAAAGAATCAGGACAATGTTATAGCAGAGAATATATGAAATGCCAGTAAATTTGAACATTTCTGTAAAGTGGACCATTTCCTAGCTCCTAAAGTTTACCAAACCTGACACAAGAGGAAATCATTTAAGGTCATCATGTCTGCCCTTGGCATTCTCGGAACGCCCTGGCCTCAGGATGCAGCCTCTGTAGTCCATGGTAACCTGCGGAGAGGGGGCGGGGCTGAGGGTGGTTGGAACTCTGCCCTCACTGAAGGAGTGGGTGTGGCCATCTCTGCTGTGACTGAACAAAAGGCAGGGGAGCAGGGGTCCAGTGCAGGGCCCTCAGAGCACGGCAGGTCCAGTGGGGTGTCACAAGCGTTTAGGCCCAGGCCAAAGGGCGCCTTCTTTGTCTGCACATCTGCCCAAACTCTCACCTTTCCACTCAGGCCGACCACTTACTTGAAGTGTGTGTGGAACCTGTCCTCACAGTACACCTCGCTGCACAGCTAACCATAGGTCTGGGCATCGTAGCTTCCTGCCAGGTGACCGAAGTACGCAGGCAGATGTGTCCCAGGGACACATGCAAAGAGGCTCCTGCCCGGGCCACAGGCTGCCCACAGTCCCTGCCCCAGATCGGGGGCCGCCAATCAGCCCTGTCGGAGTCCCCTGCCTCCAGAGGGAGTATTGGACCAACACTTGTAGAAAACGGTGTCCTCGTGGGCAACTCATTGGAGGGACACAAATAAATCTTTGCCGTCTTTCTGCGGAATCTTACGATTGTTCACAGCTAAGCGTCTTACAAGGTCAGCTGTTTAGCTAAACATGAGCTCATGATCTAAATTTACACAATAATGAAGAAATCAGCTACGAGGGGAGACAATCAGTAAAGACTATCAATACCAGAATTAGATTCCCAAGGCCATCCATCAATTGTTGGAATAATCAGGTGCAAGGCAGAATATATACATAAAACTGGAACTGAAACAAGGAACAAGGATGTTTTCAAAGACTGGTAGGATCTCTAAAACATTTTTAAAGTACATGTCATTGGTAAAGCTAAATAATCAAAGGTTGTGTAATACAACAGATTAAGCATTGAGAAGAGTGAAATTATGCTGTTTTGAAAACTATGGCAGGTGAGATTTTCTGCCTAATTATATAAGAAGATTTCTCTAAAAATACACATTAATTCAATGACTTATTGGCTGTGAAATAAGTTAAGGGTATTTCAAATGGCTTGTCTGCAAAGAAAGGTGAGATATAGGGAATCACAGAGAGTCGAGGGGAAAATAGGTCAATATATACATTGCTATATGGTGAACTAAACCTTAGGCCAGCAACAATGGAGAGGACCTGACCCTTAGAAACTTACAAGTAAGCTGGAATCTTCAAAAGTTCAAATCTTTATAAGTAAAATATTTATTAAAATGAATAACCAAGTGTTTTAATTGACATCAGAAGATCAAAACAATAAACCCTGAGAACATAGAAAAAAGATAAATAAAGATATGAGCAGAACTTAATACAACAGAAAAGGTATAAAATTGAGGTGATTTAGTAAGTCCAAAGAATCTTCTTTGAAAAGATTGAAAAGACACACTTTGATTAAGGAAAACAAAAACATCAGTAAAGAATATACAGAAAGAATCAGGACAATGTTATAGCAGAGAATATATGAAATGCCAGTAAATTTGAACATTTCTGTAAAGTGGACCATTTCCTAGCTCCTAAAGTTTACCAAACCTGACACAAGAGGAAATCATTTAAGGTCATCATGTCTGCCCTTGGCATTCTCGGAACGCACTGGCCTCAGGATGCAGCCTCTGTAGTCCATGGTAACCTGCGGAGAGGGGGCGGGGCTGAGGGTGGTTGGAACTCTGCCCTCACTGAAGGAGTGGGTGTGGCCATCTCTGCTGTGACTGAACAAAGGGCAGGGGAACAGGGGGCACAGGGCAGGGCCCTCAGAGCACGGCAGGTCCAGTGGGGTGTCACAAACATTTAGGCCAAGGCCAAAGGGTGCCTTCTTTGTCTGCACAGCTGCCCAAACTCTCACCTTTCCACTCAGGCCGACCTCTTACTTGAAGTGTGTGTGGAACCTGTCCTCACAGTACACCTCGCTGCACAGCTAACCATAGGTCTGGGCATCGTAGCTTCCTGCCAGGTGACCGAAGTTCGCAGGCAGATGTGTCCCAGGGACACATGCAAAGAGGCTCCTGCCCGGGCCACAGGCTGCCCACTGCCCCTGCCCCAGATCGGGGGCCGCCAATCAGCCCTGTCGGAGTCCCCTTCCTCTAGAGGGAGTATTGGACCAACACTTGTAGAAAACGGTGTCCTCGTGGGCAACTCATTGGAGGGACACAAATAAATCTTTGCCGTCTTTCTGCGGAAGCTTACGAGCGTTCACACATAAGCGTCTTACAAGGTCAGCTGTTTAGCTAAACATGAGCTCATGATCTAAATTTACACAATAATGAAGAAATCAGCTACGAGGGGAGACAATCAGTAAAGACTATCAATACCAGAATTAGATTCCCAAGGCCATCCATCAATTGTTGGAATAATCAGGTTCAAGGCAGAATATATACATAAAACTGGAAGTGAAACAAGGAACAAGGATGTTTTCAAAGACTGGTAGGATCTCTAAAACATTTTTAAAGTACATGTCATTGATAAAGCTAAATACTCAAAGGTTGTGTAATACAACAGATTAAGCATTGAGAAGGGTGAAATTATGCTGTTTTGAAAACTATGGCAGGTGAGATTTTCTGCCTAATTATATAAGAAGATTTCTCTAAAAATACACATTATTTCAATGACTTATTGGCTGTGAAATAAGTTAAGGGTATTTCAAATGGCTTGTCTGCACAGAAAGGTGAGATGTAGGGAATCACAGAAAGTCGAGGGGAAAATAGGTCAATATATACATTGCTATATGGTGAACTAAACTTTAGGCCAGCAACAATGGAGAGGACCTGACCCTTAGAAACTTACAAGTAAGCTGGAATCTTCAAAAGTTCAAATCTTTATAAGTAAAATATTTATTAAAATGAATAACCAAGTGTTTTAATTGACATCAGAAGATCAAAACAATAAACCCTGAGAACAGAAAAAAGATAAATAAAGATATGAGCAGAACTTAATACAACAGAAAAGGTATAAAATTGAGGTGATTTAGTAAGTCCAAAGAATCTTCTTTGAAAAGATTGAAAAGACACACTTTGATTAAGGAAAACAAAAACATAAGTAAAGAATATACAGAAAGAATCAGGACAATGTTATAACAGAGAATATATGAAATGCCAGTAAATTTGAACATTTCTGTAAAGTGGACCATTTCCTAGCTCCTAAAGTTTACCAAACCTGACACAAGAGGAAATCATTTAAGGTCATCATGTCTGCCCTTGGCATTCTCGGACCGCACTGGCCTCAGGATGCAGCCTCTGTAGTCCATGGTAACCTGCGGAGAGGGGGCGGGGCTGAGGGTGGTTGGAACTCTGCCCTCACTGAAGGAGTGGGTGTGGCCATCTCTGCTGTGACTGAACAAAAGGCAGGGGAGCAGGGGTCCAGGGCAGGGCCCTCAGAGCCCGGCAGGTCCAGTGGGGTGTCACAAGCATTTAGGCCCAGGCCAAAGGGCGCCTTCTTTGTCTGCACAGCTGCCCAAACTCTCACCTTTCCACTCAGGCCGACCTCTTACTTGAAGTGTGTGTGGAACCTGTTCTCACAGTACACCTCGCTGCACAGCTAACCATAGGTCTGGGCATCGTATCTTCCTGCCAGGTGACCGAAGTTAGCAGGCAGATGTGTCCCAGGGACACATGCAAAGAGGCTCCTGCTCGGGCCACAGGCTGCCCACTGCCCCTGCCCCAGATCGGGGGCCACCAATCAGCCCTGTCGGAGTCCCCTTCCTCTAGAGGGAGTATTGGACCAACACTTGTAGAAAACGGTGTCCTCGTGGGCAACTCATTGGAGGGACACAAATAAATCTTTGCCGTCTTTCTGCGGAAGCTTACGAGCGTTCACACATAAGCGTCTTACAAGGTCAGCTGTTTAGCTAAACATGAGCTCATGATCTAAATTTACACAATAATGAAGAAATCAGCTACGAGGGGAGACAATCAGTAAAGACTATCAATACCAGAATTAGATTCCCAAGGCCATCCATCAATTGTTGGAATAATCAGGTGCAAGGCAGAATATATACATAAAACTGGAACTGAAACAAGGAACAAGGATGTTTTCAAAGACTGGTAGGATCTCTAAAACATTTTTAAAGTACATGTCATTGGTAAAGCTAAATAATCAAAGGTTGTGTAATACAACAGATTAAGCATTGAGAAGAGTGAAATTATGCTGTTTTGAAAACTATGGCAGGTGAGATTTTCTGCCTAATTATATAAGAAGATTTCTCTAAAAATACACATTAATTCAATGACTTATTGGCTGTGAAATAAGTTAAGGGTATTTCAAATGGCTTGTCTGCAAAGAAAGGTGAGATGTAGGGAATCACAGAGAGTCGAGGGGAAAATAGGTCAATATATACATTGCTATATGGTGAACTAAACCTTAGGCCAGCAACAATGGAGAGGACCTGACCCTTAGAAACTTACAAGTAAGCTGGAATCTTCAAAAGTTCAAATCTTTATAAGTAAAATATTTATTAAAATGAATAACCAAGTGTTTTAATTGACATCAGAAGATCAAAACAATAAACCCTGAGAACATAGAAAAAAGATAAATAAAGATATGAGCAGAACTTAATACAACACAAAACGTATAAAATTGAGGTGATTTAGTAAGTCCAAAGAAACTTCTTTGAAAAGATTGAAAAGACACACTTTGATTAAGGAAAACAAAAACATCAGTAAAGAATATACAGAAAGAATCAGGACAATGTTATAGCAGAGAATATATGAAATGCCAGTAAATTTGAACATTTCTGTAAAGTGGACCATTTCCTAGCTCCTAAAGTTTACCAAACCTGACACAAGAGGAAATCATTTAAGGTCATCATGTCTGCCCTTGGCATTCTCGGAACGCCCAGGCCTCAGGATGCAGCCTCTGTAGTCCCTGGTAACCTGCGGAGAGGGGGCGGGGCTGAGGGTGGTTGGAACTCTGCCCTCACTGAAGGAGTGGGTGTGGCCATCTCTGCTGTGACTGAACAAAAGGCAGGGGAGCAGGGGTCCAGTGCAGGGCCCTCAGAGCACGGCAGGTCCAGTGGGATGTCACAAGCGTTTAGGCCCAGGCCAAAGGGCGCCTTCTTTGTCTGCACAGCTGCCCAAACTCTCACCTTTCCATTCAGGCCGACCTCTTACTTGAAGTGTGTGTGGAACCTGTCCTCACAGTACACCTCGCTGCACAGCTAACCATAGGTCTGGGCATCGTAGCTTCCTGCCAGGTGACCGAAGTACGCAGGCAGATGTGTCCCAGGGACACATGCAAAGAGGCTCCTGCCCGGGCCACAGGCTGCCCACTGCCCCTGCCCCAGATCGGGGGCCGCCAATCAGCCCTGTCGGATTCCCCTGCCTCCAGAGGGAGTATTGGACCAACACTTGTAGAAAACGGTGTCCTCGTGGGCAACTCATTGGAGGGACACAAATAAATCTTTGCCGTCTTTCTGCGGAATCTTACGATTGTTCACACCTAAGCGCCTTATAAGGTCAGCTGTTTAGCTAAACATGAGCTCATGATTTAAATTTACACAATAATGAAGAAATCAGCTACGAGGGGAGACAATCAGTAAAGACTATCAATACCAGAATTAGATTCCCAAGGCCATCCATCAATTGTTGGAATAATCAGGTGCAAGGCAGAATATATACATAAAACTGGAACTGAAACAAGGAACAAGGATATTTTCAAAGACTGGTAGGATCTCTCAAACATTTTTAAAGTACATGTCATTGATAAAGCTAAATACTCAAAGGTTGTGTAATACAACAGATTAAGCATTGAGAAGAGTGAAATTATGCTGTTTTGAAAACTATGGCAGGTGAGATTTTCTGCCTAATTATATAAGAAGATTTCTCTAAAAATACACATTATTTCAATGACTTATTGGCTGTGAAATAAGTTAAGGGTATTTCAAATGGCTTGTCTGCAAAGAAAGGTGAGATGTAGGGAATCACAGAAAGTCGAGGGGAAAATAGGTCAATATATACATTGCTATATGGTGAACTAAACCTTAGGCCAGCAACAATGGAGAGGACCTGACCCTTAGAAACTTACAAGTAAGCTGGAATCTTCAAAAGTTCAAATCTTTATAAGTAAAATATTTATTAAAATGAATAACCAAGTGTTTTAATTGACATCAGAAGATCAAAACAATAAACCCTGAGAACATAGAAAAAAGATAAATAAAGATATGAGCAGAACTTAATACAACAGAAAACGTATAAAATTGAGGTGATTTAGTAAGTCCAAAGAATCTTCTTTGAAAAGATTGAAAAGACACACTTTGATTAAGGAAAACAAAAACATAAGTAAAGAATATACAGAAAGAATCAGGACAATGTTATAACAGAGAATATATGAAATTCCAGTAAATTTGAACATTTCTGTAAAGTGGACCATTTCCTAGCTCCTAAAATTTACCAAACCTGACACAAGAGGAAATGATTTAAGGTCATCATGTCTGCCCTTGGCATTCTCAGAACACCCTGGCCTCAGGATGCAGCCTCTGTAGTCCATGGTAACCTGCGGAGAGGGGGCGGGGCTGAGGGTGGTTGGAACTCTGGCCTCACTGGAGGAGTGGGTGTGGCCATCTCTGCTGTGACTGAACAAAGGGCAGGGGAGCAGGGGGCCCAGGGCAGGGCCCTCAGAGCACGGCAGGTCCAGTGGGGTTTCACAAGCATTTAGGCCCAGGCCAAAGTGCGCCTTCTTTGTCTGCACAGCTGCCCAAACTCTCACCTTTCCACTCAGGCTGACCTCTTACTTGAAGTGTGTGTGGAACCTGTCCTCACAGTACACCTCGCTGCACAGCTAACCATAGGTCTGGGCATCGTAGCTTCCTGCCAGGTGACCGAAGTTCGCAGGCAGATGTGTCCCAGGGACACATGCAAAGAGGCTCCTGCCCGGGCCACAGGCTGCCCACTGCCCCTGCCCCAGATCGGGGGCCACCAATCAGCCCTGTCGGAGTCCCCTTCCTCTAGAGGGAGTATTGGACCAACACTTGTAGAAAACGGTGTCCTCGTGGGCAACTAATTGGAGGGACACAAATAAATCTTTGCCGTCTTTCTGCGGAAGCTTACGAGCGTTCACACCTAAGCGTCTTACAAGGTCAGCTGTTTAGCTAAACATGAGCTCATGATCTAAATTTACACAATAATGAAGAAATCAGCTACGAGGGGAGACAATCAGTAAAGACTATCAATACCAGAATTAGATTCCCAAGGCCATCCATCAATTGTTGGAATAATCAGGTGCAAGGCAGAATATATACATAAAACTGGAACTGAAACAAGGAACAAGAATGTTTTCAAAGACTGGTAGGATCTCTAAAACATTTTTAAAGTACATGTCATTGATAAAGCTAAATACTCAAAGGTTGTGTAATACAACAGATTAAGCATTGAGAAGAGTGAAATTATGCTGTTTTGAAAACTATGGCAGGTGAGATTTTCTGCCTAATTATATAAGAAGATTTCTCTAAAAACTACACATTATTTCAATGACTTATTGGCTGTGAACTAAGTTAAGGGTATTTCAAATGGCTTGTCTGCAAAGAAAGGTGAGATGTAGGGAATCACAGAAAGTCGAGGGGAAAATAGGTCAATATATACATTGCTATATGGTGAACTAAACCTTAGGCCAGCAACAATGGAGAGGACCTGACCCTTAGAAACTTACAAGTAAGCTGGAATCTTCAAAAGTTCAAATCTTTATAAGTAAAATATTTATTAAAATGAATAACCAAGTGTTTTAATTGACATCAGAAGATCAAAACAATAAACCCTGAGAACATAGAGAAAAGATAAATAAAGATATGAGCAGAACTTAATACAACAGAAAAGGTATAAAATTGAGGTGATTTAGTAAGTCCAAAGAATCTTCTTTGAAAAGATTGAAAAGACACACTTTGATTAAGGAAAACAAAAACATAGTTAGAGAATATACAGAAAGAATCAGGACAATGTTATAGCAGAGAATATAAGAAATGCCAGTAAATTTGAACATTTCTGTAAATTGGACCATTTCCTAGCTCCTAAAGTTTACCAAACCTGACACAAGAGGAAACCATTTAAGGTCATCATGTCTGCCCTTGGCATTCTCGGAACGCCCTGGCCTCAGGATGCAGCCTCTGTAGTCCATGGTAAACTGCGGAGAGGGGGCGGGGCTGAGGGTGGTTGGAACTCTGGCCTCACTGTAGGAGTGGGTGTGGCCATCTCTGCTGTGACTGAACAAAGGGCAGGGGAGAAGGGGGCCCAGGGCAGGGCCCTCAGAGCACGGCAGGTCCAGTGGGGTGTCACAAGCATTTAGGCCCAGGCCAAAGGGCGCCTTCTTTGTCTGCACAGCTGCCCAAACTCTCACCTTTCCACTCAGGCCGACCTCTTACTTGAAGTGTGTGTGGAACCTGTCCTCACAGTACACCTCGCTGCACAGCTAACCATAGGTCTGGGCATCGTAGCTTCCTGCCAGGTGACCGAAGTTCGCAGGCAGATGTGTCCCAGGGACACATGCAAAGAGGCTCCAGCCCGGGCCACAGGCTGCCCACTGCCCCTGCCCCAGATCGGGGGCCGCCAATCAGCCCTGAAAGATTCCCCTGCCTCTAGAGGGAGTATTGGACCAACACTTGTAGAAAACGGTGTCCTCGTGGGCAACTCATTGGAGGGACACAAATAAATCTTTGCCGTCTTTCTGCGGAAGCTTACGAGCGTTCACACCTAAGCGTCTTACAAAGTCAGCTGTTTAGCTAAACATGAGCTCATGATCTAAATTTACACAATAATGAAGAAATCAGCTACGAGGGGAGACAATCAGTAAAGACTATCAATACCAGAATTAGATTCCCAAGGCCATCCATCAATTGTTGGAATAATCAGGTGCAAGGCAGAATATATACATAGAACTGGAACTGAAACAAGGAACAAGGATGTTTTCAAAGACTGGTAGGATCTCTAAAACATTTTTAAAGTACATGTCATTGATAAAGCTAAATACTCAAAGGTTGTGTAATACAACAGATTAAGCATTGAGAAGAGTGAAATTATGCTGTTTTGAAAACTATGGCAGGTGAGATTTTCTGCCTAATTATATCAGAAGATTTCTCTAAAAATACACATTATTTCAATGACTTATTGGCTGTGAAATAAGTTAAGGGTATTTCAAATGGCTTGTCTGCAAAGAAAGGTGAGATGTAGGGAATCACAGAAAGTCGAGGGGAAAATAGGTCAATATATACATTGCTATATGGTGAACTAAACCTTAGGCCAGCAACAATGGAGAGGACCTGACCCTTAGAAACTTACAAGTAAGCTGGAATCTTCAAAAGTTCAAATCTTTATAAGTAAAATATTTATTAAAATGAATAACCAAGTGTTTTAATTGACATCAGAAGATCAAAACAATAAACCCTGAGAACATAGAAAAAAGATAAATAAAGATATGAGCAGAACTTAATACAACAGAAAACGTATAAAATTGAGGTGATTTAGTAAGTCCAAAGAATCTTCTTTGAAAAGATTGAAAAGACACATTTTGATTAAGGAAAACAAAAACATATGTATAGAGTATACAGAAAGAATCAGGACAATGTTATATCAGAGAATATATGAAATGCCAGTAAATTTGAACATTTCTGTAAAGTGGACCATTTCCTAGCTCCTAAAGTTTACCAAACCTGACACAAGATGAAATCATTTAAGGTCATCATGTCTGCCCTTGGCATTCTCGGAACACCCTGGCCTCAGGATGCAGCCTCTGTAATCCATGGTAACCTGCGGAGAGGGGGCGGGGCTGAGGGTGGTTGGAACTCTGCCCTCACTGAAGGAGTGGGTGTGGCCATCTCTGCTGTGACTGAACAAAGGGCAGGGGAGCAGGGGGCCCAGGGCAGGGCCCTAAGAGCACGGCAGGTCCAGTGGGGTGTCACAAGCATTTAGGCCCAGGCCAAAGGGCGCCTTCTTTGTCTGCACAGCTGCCCAAACTCTCACCTTTCCACTCAGGCCGACCTCTTACTTGAAGTGTGTGTGGAACCTGTCTTCACAGTACACCTCGCTGCACAGCTAACCATAGGTCTGGGCATCGTAGCTTCCTGCCAGGTGACCGAAGTTCGCAGGCAGATGTGTCCCAGGGAAACATGCAAAGAGGCTCCTGCCCGGGCCACAGGCTGCCCACTGCCCCTGCCCCAGATCGGGGGCCACAAATCCGCCCTGTCGGAGTCCCCTTCATCTAGAGGGAGTATTGGACCAACACTTGTAGAAAACGGTGTCCTCGTGGGCAACTCATTGGAGGGACACAAATAAATCTTTGCTGTCTTTCTGCGGAAGATTACGAGCGTTCACACCTAAGCGTCTTACAAGGTCAGCTGTTTAGCTAAGCATGAGCTCATGATCTAAATTTACACAATAATGAAGAAATCAGCTACGAGGGGAGACAATCAGTAAAGACTATCAATACCAGAATTAGATTCCCAAGGCCATCCATCAATTGTTGGAATAATCAGGTGCAAGGCAGAATATATACATAAAACTGGAACTGAAACAAGGAACAAGGATATTTTCAAAGACTGGTAGGATCTCTAAAACATTTTTAAAGTACATGTCATTGATAAAGCTAAATACTCAAAGGTTGTGTAATACAACAGATTAAGCATTGAGAAGAGTGAAATTATGCTGTTTTGAAAACTATGGCAGGTGAGATTTTCTGCCTAATTATATAAGAAGATTTCTCTAAAAATACACATTATTTCAATGACTTATTGGCTGTGAAATAAGTTAAGGGTATTTCAAATGGCTTGTCTGCAAAGAAAGGTGAGATGTAGGGAATCACAGAAAGTCGAGGGGAAAATAGGTCAATATATACATTGCTATATGGTGAACTAAACCTTAGGCCAGCAACAATGGAGAGGACCTGACCCTTAGAAACTTACAAGTAAGCTGGAATCTTCAAAAGTTCAAATCTTTATAAGTAAAATATTTATTAAAATGAATAACCAAGTGTTTTAATTGACATCAGAAGATCAAAACAATAAACCCTGAGAACATAGAAAAAAGATAAATAAAGATATGAGCAGAACTTAATACAACAGAAAACGTATAAAATTGAGGTGATTTAGTAAGTCCAAAGAATCTTCTTTGAAAAGATTGAAAAGACACACTTTGATTAAGGAAAACAAAAACATAAGTAAAGAATATACAGAAAGAATCAGGACAATGTTATAACAGAGAATATATGAAATTCCAGTAAATTTGAACATTTCTGTAAAGTGGACCATTTCCTAGCTCCTAAAATTTACCAAACCTGACACAAGAGGAAATGATTTAAGGTCATCATGTCTGCCCTTGGCATTCTCAGAACACCCTGGCCTCAGGATGCAGCCTCTGTAGTCCATGGTAACCTGCGGAGAGGGGGCGGGGCTGAGGGTGGTTGGAACTCTGGCCTCACTGGAGGAGTGGGTGTGGCCATCTCTGCTGTGACTGAACAAAGGGCAGGGGAGCAGGGGGCCCAGGGCAGGGCCCTCAGAGCACGGCAGGTCCAGTGGGGTTTCACAAGCATTTAGGCCCAGGCCAAAGTGCGCCTTCTTTGTCTGCACAGCTGCCCAAACTCTCACCTTTCCACTCAGGCTGACCTCTTACTTGAAGTGTGTGTGGAACCTGTCCTCACAGTACACCTCGCTGCACAGCTAACCATAGGTCTGGGCATCGTAGCTTCCTGCCAGGTGACCGAAGTTCGCAGGCAGATGTGTCCCAGGGACACATGCAAAGAGGCTCCTGCCCGGGCCACAGGCTGCCCACTGCCCCTGCCCCAGATCGGGGGCCACCAATCAGCCCTGTCGGAGTCCCCTTCCTCTAGAGGGAGTATTGGACCAACACTTGTAGAAAACGGTGTCCTCGTGGGCAACTAATTGGAGGGACACAAATAAATCTTTGCTGTCTTTCTGCGGAAGCTTACGAGCGTTCACACCTAAGCGTCTTACAAGGTCAGCTGTTTAGCTAAACATGAGCTCATGATCTAAATTTACACAATAATGAAGAAATCAGCTACGAGGGGAGACAATCAGTAAAGACTATCAATACCAGAATTAGATTCCCAAGGCCATCCATCAATTGTTGGAATAATCAGGTGCAAGGCAGAATATATACATAAAACTGGAACTGAAACAAGGAACAAGGATGTTTTCAAAGACTGGTAGGATCTCTAAAACATTTTTAAAGTACATGTCATTGATAAAGCTAAATACTCAAAGGTTGTGTAATACAACAGATTAAGCATTGAGAAGAGTGAAATTATGCTGTTTTGAAAACTATGGCAGGTGAGATTTTCTGCCTAATTATATAAGAAGATTTCTCTAAAAACTACACATTATTTCAATGACTTATTGGCTGTGAACTAAGTTAAGGGTATTTCAAATGGCTTGTCTGCAAAGAAAGGTGAGATGTAGGGAATCACAGAAAGTCGAGGGGAAAATAGGTCAATATATACATTGCTATATGGTGAACTAAACCTTAGGCCAGCAACAATGGAGAGGACCTGACCCTTAGAAACTTACAAGTAAGCTGGAATCTTCAAAAGTTCAAATCTTTATAAGTAAAATATTTATTAAAATGAATAACCAAGTGTTTTAATTGACATCAGAAGATCAAAACAATAAACCCTGAGAACATAGAGAAAAGATAAATAAAGATATGAGCAGAACTTAATACAACAGAAAAGGTATAAAATTGAGGTGATTTAGTAAGTCCAAAGAATCTTCTTTGAAAAGATTGAAAAGACACACTTTGATTAAGGAAAACAAAAACATAGTTAGAGAATATACAGAAAGAATCAGGACAATGTTATAGCAGAGAATATAAGAAATGCCAGTAAATTTGAACATTTCTGTAAATTGGACCATTTCCTAGCTCCTAAAGTTTACCAAACCTGACACAAGAGGAAACCATTTAAGGTCATCATGTCTGCCCTTGGCATTCTCGGAACGCCCTGGCCTCAGGATGCAGCCTCTGTAGTCCATGGTAAACTGCGGAGAGGGGGCGGGGCTGAGGGTGGTTGGAACTCTGGCCTCACTGTAGGAGTGGGTGTGGCCATCTCTGCTGTGACTGAACAAAGGGCAGGGGAGAAGGGGGCCCAGGGCAGGGCCCTCAGAGCACGGCAGGTCCAGTGGGGTGTCACAAGCATTTAGGCCCAGGCCAAAGTGCGCCTTCTTTGTCTGCACAGCTGCCCAAACTCTCACCTTTCCACTCAGGCCGACCTCTTACTTGAAGTGTGTGTGGAACCTGTCCTCACAGTACACCTCGCTGCACAGCTAACCATAGGTCTGGGCATCGTAGCTTCCTGCCAGGTGACCGAAGTTCGCAGGCAGATGTGTCCCAGGGACACATGCAAAGAGGCTCCAGCCCGGGCCACAGGCTGCCCACTGCCCCTGCCCCAGATCGGGGGCCGCCAATCAGCCCTGAAAGATTCCCCTGCCTCTAGAGGGAGTATTGGACCAACACTTGTAGAAAACGGTGTCCTCGTGGGCAACTCATTGGAGGGACACAAATAAATCTTTGCCGTCTTTCTGCGGAAGCTTACGAGCGTTCACACCTAAGCGTCTTACAAGGTCAGCTGTTTAGCTAAACATGAGCTCATGATCTAAATTTACACAATAATGAAGAAATCAGCTACGAGGGGAGACAATCAGTAAAGACTATCAATACCAGAATTAGATTCCCAAGGCCATCCATCAATTGTTGGAATAATCAGGTGCAAGGCAGAATATATACATAGAACTGGAACTGAAACAAGGAACAAGGATGTTTTCAAAGACTGGTAGGATCTCTAAAACATTTTTAAAGTACATGTCATTGATAAAGCTAAATACTCAAAGGTTGTGTAATACAACAGATTAAGCATTGAGAAGAGTGAAATTATGCTGTTTTGAAAACTATGGCAGGTGAGATTTTCTGCCTAATTATATAAGAAGATTTCTCTAAAAATACACATTATTTCAATGACTTATTGGCTGTGAAATAAGTTAAGGGTATTTCAAATGGCTTGTCTGCAAAGAAAGGTGAGATGTAGGGAATCACAGAAAGTCGAGGGGAAAATAGGTCAATATATACATTGCTATATGGTGAACTAAACCTTAGGCCAGCAACAATGGAGAGGACCTGACCCTTAGAACCTTACAAGTAAGCTGGAATCTTCAAAAGTTCAAATCTTTATAAGTAAAATATTTATTAAAATGAATAACCAAGTGTTTTAATTGACATCAGAAGATCAAAACAATAAACCCTGAGAACATAGAAAAAAGATAAATAAAGATATGAGCAGAACTTAATACAACAGAAAACGTATAAAATTGAGGTGATTTAGTAAGTCCAAAGAATCTTCTTTGAAAAGATTGAAAAGACACATTTTGATTAAGGAAAACAAAAACATATGTATAGAGTATACAGAAAGAATCAGGACAATGTTATATCAGAGAATATATGAAATGCCAGTAAATTTGAACATTTCTGTAAAGTGGACCATTTCCTAGCTCCTAAAGTTTACCAAACCTGACACAAGATGAAATCATTTAAGGTCATCATGTCTGCCCTTGGCATTCTCGGAACACCCTGGCCTCAGGATGCAGCCTCTGTAATCCATGGTAACCTGCGGAGAGGGGGCGGGGCTGAGGGTGGTTGGAACTCTGCCCTCACTGAAGGAGTGGGTGTGGCCATCTCTGCTGTGACTGAACAAAGGGCAGGGGAGCAGGGGGCCCAGGGCAGGGCCCTAAGAGCACGGCAGGTCCAGTGGGGTGTCACAAGCATTTAGGCCCAGGCCAAAGGGCGCCTTCTTTGTCTGCACAGCTGCCCAAACTCTCACCTTTCCACTCAGGCCGACCTCTTACTTGAAGTGTGTGTGGAACCTGTCTTCACAGTACACCTCGCTGCACAGCTAACCATAGGTCTGGGCATCGTAGCTTCCTGCCAGGTGACCGAAGTTCGCAGGCAGATGTGTCCCAGGGAAACATGCAAAGAGGCTCCTGCCCGGGCCACAGGCTGCCCACTGCCCCTGCCCCAGATCGGGGGCCACAAATCCGCCCTGTCGGAGTCCCCTTCATCTAGAGGGAGTATTGGACCAACACTTGTAGAAAACGGTGTCCTCGTGGGCAACTCATTGGAGGGACACAAATAAATTTTGCCGACTTTCTCCTGAAGCTTACGAGCGTTCACACCTAAGCATCTTACAAGGTCAGCTGTTTAGCTAAACATGAGCTCATGATCTAAATTTACACAATAATGAAGAAATCAGCTACGAGGGGAGACAATCAGTAAAGACTATCAATACCAGAATTAGATTCCCAAGGCCATCCATCAATTGTTGGAATAATCAGGTGCAAGGCAGAATATATACATAAAACTGGAAGTGAAACAAGGTACAAGGATGTTTTCAAAGACTGGTAGGATCTCTAAAACATTTTTAAAGTACATGTCATTGATAAAGCTAAATACTCAAAGGTTGTGTAATACAACAGATTAAGCATTGAGAAGAGTGAAATTATGCTGTTTTGAAAACTATGGCAGGTGAGATTTTCTGCCTAATTATATAAGAAGATTTCTCTAAAAATACACATTATTTCAATGACTTATTGGCTGTGAAATAAGTTAAGGGTATTTCAAATGGCTTGTCTGCAAAGAAAGGTGAGATGTAGGGAATCACAGAAAGTCGAGGGGAAAATACGTCAATATATACATTGCTATATGGTGAACTAAACCTTAGGCCAGCAACAATGGAGAGGACCTGACCCTTAGAAACTTACAAGTAAGCTGGAATCTTCAAAAGTTCAAATCTTTATAAGTAAAATATTTATTAAAATGAATAACCAAGTGTTTTAATTGACATCAGAAGATCAAAACAATAAACCCTGAGAACATAGAAAAAAGATAAATAAAGATATGAGCAGAACTTAATACAACAGAAAACGTATAAAATTGAGGTGATTTAGTAAGTCCAAAGAATCTTCTTTGAAAAGATTGAAAAGACACACTTTGATTAAGGAAAACAAAAACATAAGTAAAGAATATACAGAAAGAATCAGGACAATGTTATAGCAGAGAATATATGAAATGCCAGTAAATTTGAACATTTCTGTAAAGTGGACCATTTCCTAGCTCCTAAACTTTAACAAACCTGACACAAGAGGAAATCATTTAAGGTCATCATGTCTGCCCTTGGCATACTCGGAACGCCCTGGCCTCAGGATGCAGCCTCTGTAGTCCATGGTAAACTGCGGAGAGGGGGCGGGGCTGAGGGTGGTTGGAACTCTGCCCTCACTGAAGGAGTGGGTGTGGCCATCTCTGCTGTGACTGAACAAAGGGCAGGGGAGCAGGGGGCCCAGGGCAGGGCCCTCAGAGCCCGGCAGGTCCAGTGGGCTGTCACAAGCATTTAGGCCCAGGCCAAAGGGCGCCTTCTTTGTCTGCACAGCTGCCCAAACTCTCACCTTTCCACTCAGGCCGACCACTTACTTGAAGTGTGTGTGGAACCTGTCCTCACAGTACACCTCGCTGCACAGCTAACCATAGGTCTGGGCATCGTAGCTTCCTGCCAGGTGACCGAAGTTCGCAGGCAGATGTGTCCCAGGGACACATGCAAAGAGGCTCCTGCCCGGGCCACAGGATGCCCACTGCCCCTGCCCCAGATCGGGGGCCACCAATCAGCCCTGTCGGAGTCCCCTTCCTCTAGAGGGAGTATTGGACCAACACTTGTAGAAAACGGTGTCCTCGTGGGCAACTCATTGGAGGGACACAAATAAATCTTTGCTGTCTTTCTGCGGAAGATTACGAGCGTTCACACCTAAGCGTCTTACAAGGTCAGCTGTTTAGCTAAGCATGAGCTCATGATCTAAATTTACACAATAATGAAGAAATCAGCTACGAGGGGAGACAATCAGTAAAGACTATCAATACCAGAATTAGATTCCCAAGGCCATCCATCAATTGTTGGAATAATCAGGTGCAAGGCAGAATATATACATAAAACTGGAACTGAAACAAGGAACAAGGATGTTTTCAAAGACTGGTAGGATCTCTAAAACATTTTTAAAGTACATGTCATTGATAAAGCTAAATACTCAAAGGTTGTGTAATACAACAGATTAAGCATTGAGAAGAGTGAAATTATGCTGTTTTGAAAACTATGGCAGGTGAGATTTTCTGCCTAATTATATAAGAAGATTTCTCTAAAAATACGCATTATTTCAATGACTTATTGGCTGTGAAATAAGTTAAGGGTATTTCAAATGGCTTGTCTGCAAAGAAAGGTGAGATGTAGGGAATCACAGAAAGTCGAGGGGAAAATAGGTCAATATATACATTGCTATATGGTGAACTAAACCTCAGGCCAGCAACAATGGAGAGGACCTGACCCTTAGAAACTTACAAGTAAGCTGGAATCTTCAAAAGTTCAAATCTTTATAAGTAAAATATTTATTAAAATGAATAACCAAGTGTTTTAATTGACATCAGAAGATCAAAACAATAAACCCTGAGAACATAGAAAAAAGATAAATAAAGATATGAGCAGAACTTAATACACCAGAAAACGTATAAAATTGAGGTGATTTAGTAAGTCCAAAGAATCTTCTCTGAAAAGATTGAAAAGACACACTTTGATTAAGGAAAACAAAAACATAAGTATAGAATATACAGAAAGAATCAGGACAATGTTATAAGAGAGAATATATGAAATGCCAGTAAATTTGAACATTTCTGTAAAGTGGACCATTTCCTAGCTCCTAAAGTTTACCAAACCTGACACAAGAGGAAATCATTTAAGGTCATCATGTCTGCCCTTGGCATTCTCGGAACGCCCTGGCCTCAGGATGCAGCATCTGTAGTCCATGGTAACCTGCGGAGAGGGGGCGGGGCTGAGGGTGGTTGGAACTCTGGCCTCACTGGAGTAGTGGGTGTGGCCATCTCTGCTGTGACTGAACAAAGGGCAGGGGAGCAGGGGGCTCAGGGCAGGGCCCTCAAAGCACGGCAGGTCCAGTGGGCGGTCACAAGCATTTAGGCCCAGGCCAAAGGGCGCCATCTTTGTCTGCACAGCTGCCCAAACTCTCACCTTTCCACTCAGGCCGACCTCTTACTTGAAGTGTGTGTGGAACCTGTCCTCACAGTACACCTCGCTGCACAGCTAACCATAGGTCTGGGCATCGTAGCTTCCTGCCAGGTGACCGAAGTTCGCAGGCAGATGTGTCCCAGGGACACATGCAAAGAGGCCCCTGCCCGGGCCACAGGCTGCCCACTGCCCCTGCCCCAGATCGGGGGCCGCCAATCAGCCCTGTCGGTATCCCCTTCCTCTAGAGGGAGTATTGGACCAACACTTGTAGAAAACGGTGTCCTCGTGGGCAACTCATTGGAGGGACACAAATAAATATTTGCCGTCTTTCTGCGGAAGCTTACGAGCGTTCACACATAAGCGTCTTACAAGGTCAGCTGTTTAGCTAAACATGAGCTCATGATCTAAATTTACACAATAATGAAGAAATCAGCTACGAGGGGAGACAATCAGTAAAGACTATCAATACCAGAATTAGATTCCCAAGGCCATCCATCAATTGTTGGAATAATCAGGTGCAAGGCAGAATATATACATAAAACTGGAACTGAAACAAGGAACAAGGATGTTTTCAAAGACTGGTAGGATCTCTAAAACATTTTTAAAGTACATGTCATTGGTAAAGCTAAATACTCAAAGGTTGTGTAATACAACAGATTAAGCATTGAGAAGAGTGAAATTATGCTGTTTTGAAAACTATGGCAGGTGAGATTTTCTGCCTAATTATATAAGATTTCTCTAAAAATACACATTAATTCAATGACTTATTGGCTGTGAAATAAGTTAAGGGTATTTCAAATGGCTTGTCTGCAAAGAAAGGTGAGATGTAGGGAATCACAGAGAGTCGAGGGGAAAATAGGTCAATATATACATTGCTATATGGTGAACTAAACCTTAGGCCAGCAACAATGGAGAGGACCTGACCCTTAGAAACTTACAAGTAAGCTGGAATCTTCAAAAGTTCAAATCTTTATAAGTAAAATATTTATTAAAATGAATAACCAAGTGTTTTAATTGACATCAGAAGATCAAAACAATAATCCCTGAGAACATAGAAAAAAGATAAATAAAGATATGAGCAGAACTTAATACAACAGAAAAGGTATAAAATTGAGGTGATTTAGTAAGTCCAAAGAATCTTCTTTGAAAAGATTGAAAAGACACACTTTGATTAAGGAAAACAAAAACATCAGTAAAGAATATACAGAAAGAATCAGGACAATGTTATAGCAGAGAATATATGAAATGCCAGTAAATTTGAACATTTCTGTAAAGTGGACCATTTCCTAGCTCCTAAACTTTACCAAACCTGACACAAGAGGAAATCATTTAAGGTCATCATGTCTGCCCTTGGCATTCTCGGAACGCCCTGGCCTCAGGATGCAGCCTCTGTAGTCCATGGTAACCTGCGGAGAGGGGGCGGGGCTGAGGGTGGTTGGAACTCTGCCCTCACTGAAGGAGTGGGTGTGGCCATCTCTGCTGTGACTGAACAAAAGGCAGGGGAGCAGGGGTCCAGTGCAGGGCCCTCAGAGCACGGCAGGTCCAGTGGGGTGTCACAAGCGTTTAGGCCCAGGCCAAAGGGCGCCTTCTTTGTCTGCACAGCTGCCCAAACTCTCACCTTTCCACTCAGGCCGACCTCTTACTTGAAGTGTGTGTGGAACCTGTCCTCACAGTACACCTCGCTGCACAGCTAACCATAGGTCTGGGCATCGTAGCTTCCTGCCAGGTGACCGAAGTACGCAGGCAGATGTGTCCCAGGGACACATGCAAAGAGGCTCCTGCCCGGGCCACAGGCTGCCTACAGTCCCTGCCCCAGATCGGGGGCCGCCAATCAGCCCTGTCGGAGTCCCCTGCCTCCAGAGGGAGTATTGGACCAACACTTGTAGAAAACGGTGTCCTCGTGGGCAACTCATTGGAGGGACACAAATAAATCTTTGCCGTCTTTCTGCGGAATCTTACGATTGTTCACAGCTAAGCGTCTTACAAGGTCAGCTGTTTAGCTAAACATGAGCTCATGATCTAAATTTACACAATAATGAAGAAATCAGCTACGAGGGGAGACAATCAGTAAAGACTATCAATACCAGAATTAGATTCCCAAGGCCATCCATCAATTGTTGGAATAATCAGGTGCAAGGCAGAATATATACATAAAACTGGAACTGAAACAAGGAACAAGGATGTTTTCAAAGACTGGTAGGATCTCTAAAACATTTTTAAAGTACATGTCATTGGTAAAGCTAAATACTCAAAGGTTGTGTAATACAACAGATTAAGCATTGAGAAGAGTGAAATTATGCTGTTTTGAAAACTATGGCAGGTGAGATTTTCTGCCTAATTATATAAGAAGATTTCTCTAAAAATACACATTAATTCAATGACTTATTGGCTGTGAAATAAGTTAAGGGTATTTCAAATGGCTTGTCTGCAAAGAAAGGTGAGATGTAGGGAATCACAGAGAGTCGAGGGGAAAATAGGTCAATATATACATTGCTATATGGTGAACTAAACCTTAGGCCAGCAACAATGGAGAGGACCTGACCCTTAGAAACTTACAAGTAAGCTGGAATCTTCAAAAGTTCAAATCTTTATAAGTAAAATATTTATTAAAATGAATAACCAAGTGTTTTAATTGACATCAGAAGATCAAAACAATAAACCCTGAGAACATAGAAAAAAGATAAATAAAGATATGAGCAGAACTTAATACAACAGAAAAGGTATAAAATTGAGGTGATTTAGTAAGTCCAAAGAATCTTCTTTGAAAAGATTGAAAAGACACACTTTGATTAAGGAAAACAAAAACATCAGTAAAGAATATACAGAAAGAATCAGGACAATGTTATAGCAGAGAATATATGAAATGCCAGTAAATTTGAACATTTCTGTAAAGTGGACCATTTCCTAGCTCCTAAAGTTTACCAAACCTGACACAAGAGGAAATCATTTAAGGTCATCATGTCTGCCCTTGGCATTCTCGGAACGCCCTGGCCTCAGGATGCAGCCTCTGTAGTCCATGGTAACCTGCGGAGAGGGGGCGGGGCTGAGGGTGGTTGGAACTCTGCCCTCACTGAAGGAGTGGGTGTGGCCATCTCTGCTGTGACTGAACAAAAGGCAGGGGAGCAGGGGTCCAGTGCAGGGCCCTCAGAGCACGGCAGGTCCAGTGGGGTGTCACAAGCGTTTAGGCCCAGGCCAAAGGGCGCCTTCTTTGTCTGCACAGCTGCCTAAACTCTCACCTTTCCACTCAGGCCGACCTCTTACTTGAAGTGTGTGTGGAACCTGTCCTCACAGTACACCTCGCTGCACAGCTAACCATAGGTCTGGGCATCGTAGCTTCCTGCCAGGTGACCGAAGTTCGCAGGCAGATGTGTCCCAGGGACACATGCAAAGAGGCCCCTGCCCGGGCCACAGGCTGCCCACTGCCCCTGCCCCAGATCGGGGGCCGCCAATCAGCCCTGTCGGAATCCCCTTCCTCTAGAGGGAGTATTGGACCAACACTTGTAGAAAACGGTGTCCTCGTGGGCAACTCATTGGAGGGACACAAATAAATCTTTGCCGTCTTTCTGCGGAAGCTTACGAGCGTTCACAACTAAGCGTCTTACAAGGTCAGCTGTTTAGCTAAACATGAGCTCATGATCTAAATTTACACAATAATGAAGAAATCAGCTACGAGGGGAGACAATCAGTAAAGACTATCAATACCAGAATTAGATTCCCAAGGCCATCCATCAATTGTTGGAATAATCAGGTGCAAGGCAGAATATATACATAAAACTGGAACTGAAACAAGGAACAAGGATGTTTTCAAAGACTGGTAGGATCTCTAAAACATTTTTAAAGTACATGTCATTGATAAAGCTAAATACTCAAAGGTTGTGTAATACAACAGATTAAGCATTGAGAAGAGTGAAATTATGCTGTTTTGAAAACTATGGCAGGTGAGATTTTCTGCCTAATTATATAAGAAGATTTCTCTAAAAATACACATTATTTCAATGACTTATTGGCTGTGAAATAAGTTAAGGGTATTTCAAATGGCTTGTCTGCAAAGAAAGGTGAGATGTAGGGAATCACAGAAAGTCGAGGGGAAAATAGGTCAATATATACATTGCTATATGGTGACCTAAACTTTAGGCCAGCAACAATGGAGAGGACCTGACCCTTAGAAACTTACAAGTAAGCTGGAATCTTCAAAAGTTCAAATCTTTATAAGTAAAATATTTATTAAAATGAATAACCAAGTGTTTTAATTGACATCAGAAGATCAAAACAATAAACCCTGAGAACATAGAAAAAAGATAAATAAAGATATGAGCAGAACTTAATACAACAGAAAAGGTATAAAATTGAGGTGATTTAGTAAGTCCAAAGAATCTTCTTTGAAAAGATTGAAAAGACACACTTTGATTAAGGAAAACAAAAACATAAGTAAAGAATATACAGAAAGAATCAGGACAATGTTATAACAGAGAATATATGAAAAGTCAGTAAATTTGAACATTTCTGTAAAGTGGACCATTTCCTAGCTCCTAAAGTTTACCAAACCTGACACAAGAGGAAATCATTTAAGGTCATCATGTCTGCCCTTGGCATTCTCGGACTGCCCTGGCCTCAGGATGCAGCCTCTGTAGTCCATGGTAACCTGCGGAGAGGGGGCGGGGCTGAGGGTGGTTGGAACTCTGCCCTCACTGAAGGAGTGGGTGTGGCCATCTCTGCTGTGACTGAACAAAAGTCAGGAGAGCAGGTGTCCAGTGCAGGGCCCTCAGAGCACGGCAGTTCCAGTGGGGTGTCACAAGCGTTTAGGCCCAGGCCAAAGGGCGCCTTCTTTGTCTGCACAGCTGCCCAAACTCTCACCTTTCCACTCAGGCCGACCTCTTACTTGAAGTGTGTGTGGAACCTGTCCTCACAGTACACCTCGCTGCACAGCTAACCATAGGTCTGGGCATCGTAGCTTCCTGCCAGGTGACCGAAGTACGCAGGCAGATGTGTCCCAGGGACACATGCAAAGAGGCTCCTGCCCGGGCCACAGGCTGCCCACAGTCCCTGCACCAGATCGGGGGCCGCCAATCAGCCCTATCGAGTCCCCTGCCTCCAGAGGGAGTATTGGACCAACACTTGTAGAAAACGGTGTCCTCGTGGGCAACTCATTGGAGGGACACAAATAAATCTTTGCCGTCTTTCTGCGGAATCTTACGATTGTTCACAGCTAAGCGTCTTACAAGGTCAGCTGTTTAGCTAAACATGAGCTCATGATCTAAATTTACACAATAATGAAGAAATCAGCTACGAGGGGAGACAATCAGTAAAGACTATCAATACCAGAATTAGATTCCCAAGGCCATCCATCAATTGTTGGAATAATCAGGTGCAAGGCAGAATATATACATAAAACTGGAACTGAAACAAGGAACAAGGATGTTTTCAAAGACTGGTAGGATCTCTAAAACATTTTTAAAGTACATGTCATTGGTAAAGCTAAATACTCAAAGGTTGTGTAATACAACAGATTAAGCATTGAGAAGAGTGAAATTATGCTGTTTTGAAAACTATGGCAGGTGAGATTTTCTGCCTAATTATATAAGAAGATTTCTCTAAAAATACATATTAATTCAATGACTTATTGGCTGTGAAATAAGTTAAGGGTATTTCAAATGGCTTGTCTGCAAAGAAAGGTGAGATGTAGGGAATCACAGAGAGTCGAGGGGAAAATAGGTCAATATATACATTGCTATATGGTGAACTAAACCTTAGGCCAGCAACAATGGAGAGGACCTGACCCTTAGAAACTTACAAGTAAGCTGGAATCTTCAAAAGTTCAAATCTTTATAAGTAAAATATTTATTAAAATGAATAACCAAGTGTTTTAATTGACATCAGAAGATCAAAACAATAAACCCTGAGAACATAGAAAAAAGATAAATAAAGATATGAGCAGAACTTAATACAACAGAAAAGGTATAAAATTGAGGTGATTTAGTAAGTCCAAAGAATCTTCTTTGAAAAGATTGAAAAGACACACTTTGATTAAGGAAAACAAAAACATCAGTAAAGAATATACAGAAAGAATCAGGACAATGTTATAGCAGAGAATATATGAAATGCCAGTAAATTTGAACATTTCTGTAAAGTGGACCATTTCCTAGCTCCTAAAGTTTACCAAACCTGACACAAGAGGAAATGATTTAAGGTCATCATGTCTGCCCTTGGCATTCTCGGAACGCCCTGGCCTCAGGATGCAGCCTCTGTAGTCCATGGTAACCTGCGGAGAGGGGGCGGGGCTGAGGGTGGTTGGAACTCTGCCCTCACTGAAGGAGTGGGTGTGGCCATCTCTGCTGTGACTGAACAAAAGGCAGGGGAGCAGTGGTCCAGTGCAGGGCCCTCAGAGCACGGCAGGTCCAGTGGGGTGTCACAAGAGTTTAGGCCCAGGCCAAAGGGCGCCTTCTTTGTCTGCACAGCTGCCCAAACTCTCACCTTTCCACTCAGGCCGACCTCTTACTTGAAGTGTGTGTGGAACCTGTCCTCACAGTACACCTCGCTGCACAGCTAACCATAGGTCTGGGCATCGTAGCTTCCTGCCAGGTGACCGAAGTACGCAGGCAGATGTGTCCCAGGGACACATGCAAAGAGGCTCCTGCCCGGGCCACAGGCTGCCCACAGTCCCTGCCCCAGATCGGGGGCCGCCAATCAGCCCTGTCGGAGTCCCCTGCCTCCAGAGGGAGTATTGGACCAACACTTGTAGAAAACGGTGTCCTCGTGGGCAACTCATTGGAGGGACACAAATAAATCTTTGCCGTCTTTCTGCGGAATCTTACGATTGTTCACAGCTAAGCGTCTTACAAGGTCAGCTGTTTAGCTAAACATGAGCTCATGATCTAAATTTACACAATAATGAAGAAATCAGCTACGAGGGGAGACAATCAGTAAAGACTATCAATACCAGAATTAGATTCCCAAGGCCATCCATCAATTGTTGGAATAATCAGGTGCAAGGCAGAATATATACATAAAACTGGAACTGAAACAAGGAACAAGGATGTTTTCAAAGACTGGTAGGATCTCTAAAACATTTTTAAAGTACATGTCATTGGTAAAGCTAAATACTCAAAGGTTGTGTAATACAACAGATTAAGCATTGAGAAGAGTGAAATTATGCTGTTTTGAAAACTATGGCAGGTGAGATTTTCTGCCTAATTATATAAGAAGATTTCTCTAAAAATACACATTAATTCAATGACTTATTGGCTGTGAAATAAGTTAAGGGTATTTCAAATGGCTTGTCTGCAAAGAAAGGTGAGATGTAGGGAATCACAGAGAGTCGAGGGGAAAATAGGTCAATATATACATTGCTATATGGTGAACTAAACCTTAGGCCAGCAACAATGGAGAGGACCTGACCCTTAGAAACTTACAAGTAAGCTGGAATCTTCAAAAGTTCAAATCTTTATAAGTAAAATATTTATTAAAATGAATAACCAAGTGTTTTAATTGACATCAGAAGATCAAAACAATAATCCCTGAGAACATAGAAAAAAGATAAATAAAGATATGAGCAGAACTTAATACAACAGAAAAGGTATAAAATTGAGGTGATTTAGTAAGTCCAAAGTATCTTCTTTGAAAAGATTGAAAAGACACACTTTGATTAAGGAAAACAAAAACATCAGTAAAGAATATACAGAAAGAATCAGGACAATGTTATAGCAGAGAATATATGAAATGCCAGTAAATTTGAACATTTCTGTAAAGTGGACCATTTCCTAGCTCCTAAAGTTTACCAAACCTGACACAAGAGGAAATCATTTAAGGTCATCATGTCTGCCCTTGGCATTCTCGGAACGCCCTGGCCTCAGGATGCAGCCTCTGTAGTCCATGGTAACCTGCGGAGAGGGGGCGGGGCTGAGGGTGGTTGGAACTCTGCCCTCACTGAAGGAGTGGGTGTGGCCATCTCTGCTGTGACTGAACAAAAGGCAGGGGAGCAGGGGTCCAGTGCAGGGCCCTCAGAGCACGGCAGGTCCAGTGGGGTGTCACAAGCGTTTAGGCCCAGGCCAAAGGGCGCCTTCTTTGTCTGCACATCTGCCCAAACTCTCACCTTTCCACTCAGGCCGACCACTTACTTGAAGTGTGTGTGGAACCTGTCCTCACAGTACACCTCGCTGCACAGCTAACCATAGGTCTGGGCATCGTAGCTTCCTGCCAGGTGACCGAAGTACGCAGGCAGATGTGTCCCAGGGACACATGCAAAGAGGCTCCTGCCCGGGCCACAGGCTGCCCACAGTCCCTGCCCCAGATCGGGGGCCGCCAATCAGCCCTGTCGGAGTCCCCTGCCTCCAGAGGGAGTATTGGACCAACACTTGTAGAAAACGGTGTCCTCGTGGGCAACTCATTGGAGGGACACAAATAAATCTTTGCCGTCTTTCTGCGGAATCTTACGATTGTTCACAGCTAAGCGTCTTACAAGGTCAGCTGTTTAGCTAAACATGAGCTCATGATCTAAATTTACACAATAATGAAGAAATCAGCTACGAGGGGAGACAATCAGTAAAGACTATCAATACCAGAATTAGATTCCCAAGGCCATCCATCAATTGTTGGAATAATCAGGTGCAAGGCAGAATATATACATAAAACTGGAACTGAAACAAGGAACAAGGATGTTTTCAAAGACTGGTAGGATCTCTAAAACATTTTTAAAGTACATGTCATTGGTAAAGCTAAATACTCAAAGGTTGTGTAATACAACAGATTAAGCATTGAGAAGAGTGAAATTATGCTGTTTTGAAAACTATGGCAGGTGAGATTTTCTGCCTAATTATATAAGAAGATTTCTCTAAAAATACACATTAATTCAATGACTTATTGGCTGTGAAATAAGTTAAGGGTATTTCAAATGGCTTGTCTGCAAAGAAAGGTGAGATATAGGGAATCACAGAGAGTCGAGGGGAAAATAGGTCAATATATACATTGCTATATGGTGAACTAAACCTTAGGCCAGCAACAATGGAGAGGACCTGACCCTTAGAAACTTACAAGTAAGCTGGAATCTTCAAAAGTTCAAATCTTTATAAGTAAAATATTTATTAAAATGAATAACCAAGTGTTTTAATTGACATCAGAAGATCAAAACAATAAACCCTGAGAACATAGAAAAAAGATAAATAAAGATATGAGCAGAACTTAATACAACAGAAAAGGTATAAAATTGAGGTGATTTAGTAAGTCCAAAGAATCTTCTTTGAAAAGATTGAAAAGACACACTTTGATTAAGGAAAACAAAAACATCAGTAAAGAATATACAGAAAGAATCAGGACAATGTTATAGCAGAGAATATATGAAATGCCAGTAAATTTGAACATTTCTGTAAAGTGGACCATTTCCTAGCTCCTAAAGTTTACCAAACCTGACACAAGAGGAAATCATTTAAGGTCATCATGTCTGCCCTTGGCATTCTCGGAACGCACTGGCCTCAGGATGCAGCCTCTGTAGTCCATGGTAACCTGCGGAGAGGGGGCGGGGCTGAGGGTGGTTGGAACTCTGCCCTCACTGAAGGAGTGGGTGTGGCCATCTCTGCTGTGACTGAACAAAGGGCAGGGGAACAGGGGGCCCAGGGCAGGGCCCTCAGAGCACGGCAGGTCCAGTGGGGTGTCACAAACATTTAGGCCAAGGCCAAAGGGTGCCTTCTTTGTCTGCACAACTGCCCAAACTCTCACCTTTCCACTCAGGCCGACCTCTTACTTGAAGTGTGTGTGGAACCTGTCCTCACAGTACACCTCGCTGCACAGCTAACCATAGGTCTGGGCATCGTAGCTTCCTGCCAGGTGACCGAAGTTCGCAGGCAGATGTGTCCCAGGGACACATGCAAAGAGGCTCCTGCCCGGGCCACAGGCTGCCCACTGCCCCTGCCCCAGATCGGGGGCCGCCAATCAGCCCTGTCGGAGTCCCCTTCCTCTAGAGGGAGTATTGGACCAACACTTGTAGAAAACGGTGTCCTCGTGGGCAACTCATTGGAGGGACACAAATAAATCTTTGCCGTCTTTCTGCGGAAGCTTACGAGCGTTCACACATAAGCGTCTTACAAGGTCAGCTGTTTAGCTAAACATGAGCTCATGATCTAAATTTACACAATAATGAAGAAATCAGCTACGAGGGGAGACAATCAGTAAAGACTATCAATACCAGAATTAGATTCCCAAGGCCATCCATCAATTGTTGGAATAATCAGGTTCAAGGCAGAATATATACATAAAACTGGAAGTGAAACAAGGAACAAGGATGTTTTCAAAGACTGGTAGGATCTCTAAAACATTTTTAAAGTACATGTCATTGATAAAGCTAAATACTCAAAGGTTGTGTAATACAACAGATTAAGCATTGAGAAGGGTGAAATTATGCTGTTTTGAAAACTATGGCAGGTGAGATTTTCTGCCTAATTATATAAGAAGATTTCTCTAAAAATACACATTATTTCAATGACTTATTGGCTGTGAAATAAGTTAAGGGTATTTCAAATGGCTTGTCTGCACAGAAAGGTGAGATGTAGGGAATCACAGAAAGTCGAGGGGAAAATAGGTCAATATATACATTGCTATATGGTGAACTAAACTTTAGGCCAGCAACAATGGAGAGGACCTGACCCTTAGAAACTTACAAGTAAGCTGGAATCTTCAAAAGTTCAAATCTTTATAAGTAAAATATTTATTAAAATGAATAACCAAGTGTTTTAATTGACATCAGAAGATCAAAACAATAAACCCTGAGAACAGAAAAAAGATAAATAAAGATATGAGCAGAACTTAATACAACAGAAAAGGTATAAAATTGAGGTGATTTAGTAAGTCCAAAGAATCTTCTTTGAAAAGATTGAAAAGACACACTTTGATTAAGGAAAACAAAAACATAAGTAAAGAATATACAGAAAGAATCAGGACAATGTTATAACAGAGAATATATGAAATGCCAGTAAATTTGAACATTTCTGTAAAGTGGACCATTTCCTAGCTCCTAAAGTTTACCAAACCTGACACAAGAGGAAATCATTTAAGGTCATCATGTCTGCCCTTGGCATTCTCGGACCGCACTGGCCTCAGGATGCAGCCTCTGTAGTCCATGGTAACCTGCGGAGAGGGGGCGGGGCTGAGGGTGGTTGGAACTCTGCCCTCACTGAAGGAGTGGGTGTGGCCATCTCTGCTGTGACTGAACAAAAGGCAGGGGAGCAGGGGTCCAGGGCAGGGCCCTCAGAGCCCGGCAGGTCCAGTGGGGTGTCACAAGCATTTAGGCCCAGGCCAAAGGGCGCCTTCTTTGTCTGCACAGCTGCCCAAACTCTCACCTTTCCACTCAGGCCGACCTCTTACTTGAAGTGTGTGTGGAACCTGTTCTCACAGTACACCTCGCTGCACAGCTAACCATAGGTCTGGGCATCGTATCTTCCTGCCAGGTGACCGAAGTTAGCAGGCAGATGTGTCCCAGGGACACATGCAAAGAGGCTCCTGCTCGGGCCACAGGCTGCCCACTGCCCCTGCCCCAGATCGGGGGCCACCAATCAGCCCTGTCGGAGTCCCCTTCCTCTAGAGGGAGTATTGGACCAACACTTGTAGAAAACGGTGTCCTCGTGGGCAACTCATTGGAGGGACACAAATAAATCTTTGCCGTCTTTCTGCGGAAGCTTACGAGCGTTCACACATAAGCGTCTTACAAGGTCAGCTGTTTAGCTAAACATGAGCTCATGATCTAAATTTACACAATAATGAAGAAATCAGCTACGAGGGGAGACAATCAGTAAAGACTATCAATACCAGAATTAGATTCCCAAGGCCATCCATCAATTGTTGGAATAATCAGGTGCAAGGCAGAATATATACATAAAACTGGAACTGAAACAAGGAACAAGGATGTTTTCAAAGACTGGTAGGATCTCTAAAACATTTTTAAAGTACATGTCATTGGTAAAGCTAAATACTCAAAGGTTGTGTAATACAACAGATTAAGCATTGAGAAGAGTGAAATTATGCTGTTTTGAAAACTATGGCAGGTGAGATTTTCTGCCTAATTATATAAGAAGATTTCTCTAAAAATACACATTAATTCAATGACTTATTGGCTGTGAAATAAGTTAAGGGTATTTCAAATGGCTTGTCTGCAAAGAAAGGTGAGATGTAGGGAATCACAGAGAGTCGAGGGGAAAATAGGTCAATATATACATTGCTATATGGTGAACTAAACCTTAGGCCAGCAACAATGGAGAGGACCTGACCCTTAGAAACTTACAAGTAAGCTGGAATCTTCAAAAGTTCAAATCTTTATAAGTAAAATATTTATTAAAATGAATAACCAAGTGTTTTAATTGACATCAGAAGATCAAAACAATAAACCCTGAGAACATAGAAAAAAGATAAATAAAGATATGAGCAGAACTTAATACAACAGAAAACGTATAAAATTGAGGTGATTTAGTAAGTCCAAAGAATCTTCTTTGAAAAGATTGAAAAGACACACTTTGATAAAGGAAAACAAAAACATAAGTAAAGAATATACAGAAAGAATCAGGACAATGTTATAGCAGAGAATATATGAAATGCCAGTAAATTTGAACATTTCTGTAAAGTGGACCATTTCCTAGCTCCTAAAGTTTACCAAACCTGACACAAGAGGAAATCATTTAAGGTCATCATGTCTGCCCTTGGCATTCTCGGAACGCCCTGGCCTCAGGATGCAGCCTCTGTAGTCCAAGGTAACCTGCGGAGAGGGGGCGGGGCTGAGGGTGGTTGGAACTCTGCCCTCACTGAAGGAGTGTGTGTGGCCATCTCTGCTGTGACTGAACAAAGGGCAGGGGAGCAGGGTGCCCAGGGCAGGGCCCTCAGAGCACGGCAGGTACAGTGGGCTGTCACAAGCATTTAGGCCCAGGACAAAGGGCGCCTTCTTTGTGTGCACAGCTGCCCAAACTCTCACCTTTCCACTCAGGCCGACCTCTTACTTGAAGTGTGTGTGGAACCTGCCCTCACAGTACACCTCACTGCACAGCTAACCATAGGTCTGGGCATCGTAGTTTCCTGCCAGGTGACCGAAGTTCGCAGGCAGATGTGTCCCAGGGACACATGCAAAGAGGCTCCTGCCCGGGCCACAGGCTGCCCACTGCCCCTGCCCCAGATCGGGGGCCGCCAATCAGCCCTGTCGGAGTCCCTTGCCTCCAGAGGGAGTATTGGACCAACACTTGTAGAAAACGGTGTCCTCGTGGGCAACTCATTGGAGGGACACAAATAAATCTTTGCCGTCTTTCTGCGGAATCTTACGATTGTTCACACCTAAGCGTCTTACAAGGTCAGCTGTTTAGCTAAACATGAGCTCATGATCTAAATTTACACAATAATGAAGAAATCAGCTACGAGGGGAGACAATCAGTAAAGACTATCAATACCAGAATTAGATTCCCAAGGCCATCCATCAATTGTTGGAATAATCAGGTGCAAGGCAGAATATATACATAAAACTGGAACTGAAACAAGGAACAAGGATATTTTCAAAGACTGGTAGGATCTCTAAAACATTTTTAATGTACATGTCATTGATAAAGCTAAATACTCAAAGGTTGTGTAATACAACAGATTAAGCATTGAGAAGAGTGAAATTATGCTGTTTTGAAAACTATGGCAGGTGAGATTTTCTGCCTAATTATATAAGAAGATTTCTCTAAAAATACACATTATTTCAATGACTTATTGGCTGTGAAATAAGTTAAGGGTATTTCAAATGGCTTGTCTGCAAAGAAAGGTGAGATGTAGGGAATCACAGAAAGTCGAGGGGAAAATATGTCAATATATACTTTGCTATATGGTGAACTAAACCTTAGGCCAGCAACAATGGAGAGGACCTGACCCTTAGAAACTTACAAGTAAGCTGGAATCTTCAAAAGTTCAAATCTTTATAAGTAAAATATTTATTAAAATGAATAACCAAGTGTTTTAATTGACATCAGAAGATCAAAACAATAAACCCTGAGAACATAGAAAAAAGATAAATAAAGATATGAGCAGAACTTAATACAACAGAAAACGTATAAAATTGAGGTGATTTAGTAAGTCCAAAGAATCTTCTTTGAAAAGATTGAAAAGACACACTTTGATTAAGGAAAACAAAAACATAAGTAAAGAATATACAGAAAGAATCAGGACAATGTTATAGCAGAGAATATATGAAATGCCAGTAAATTTGAACATTTCTGTAAAGTGGACCATTTCCTAGCTCCTAAAGTTTACCAAACCTGACACAAGAGGAAATCATTTAAGGTCATCATGTCTGCCCTTGGCATTCTCGGAACGCCCTGGCCTCAGGATGCAGCCTCTGTAGTCCAAGGTAACCTGCGGAGAGGGGGCGGGGCTGAGGGTGGTTCGAACTCTGCCCTCACTGAAGGAGTGTGTGTGGCCATCTCTGCTGTGACTGAACAAAGGGCAGGGGAGCAGAGGGCCCAGGGCAGGGCCCTCAGAGCACGGCAGGTCCAGTGGGCTGTCACAAGCATTTAGGCCCAGGACAAAGGGCGCCTTCTTTGTGTGCACAGCTGCCCAAACTCTCACCTTTCCACTCAGGCCGACCTCTTACTTGAAGTGTGTGTGGAACCTGCCCTCACAGTACACCTCACTGCACAGCTAACCATAGGTCTGGGCATCGTAGTTTCCTGCCAGGTGACCGAAGTTCGCAGGCAGATGTGTCCCAGGGACACATGCAAAGAGGCTCCTGCCCGGGCCACAGGCTGCCTACTGCCCCTGCCCCAGATCGGGGGTCGCCAATCAGCCCTGTCGGAATCCCCTGCCTCTAGAGGGAGTATTGGACCAACACTTGAAGAAAACGATGTCCTCGTGGGCAACTCATTGGAGGGACACAAATAAATCTTTGCCGACTTTCTGCTGAAGCTTACGAGCGATCACACCTAAGCGTCTTACAAGGTCAGCTGTTTAGCTAAACATGAGCTCATGATTTAAATTTACACAATAATGAAGAAATCAGCTACGAGGGGAGACAATCAGTAAAGACTATCAATACCAGAATTAGATTCCCAAGGCCATCCATCAATTGTTGGAATAATCAGGTGCAAGGAAGAATATATACATAAAACTGGACCTGAAACAAGGAACAGGGATGTTTTCAAAGACTGGTAGGATCTCTACATGTCATTGATAAAGCTAAATACTCAAAGGTTGTGTAATACAACAGATTAAGCATTGAGAAGAGTGAAATTATGCTGTTTTGAAAACTATGGCAGGTGAGATTTTCTGCCTAATTATATAAGAAGATTTCTCTAAAAATACACATTATTTCAATGACTTATTGGCTGTGAAGTAAGTTAAGGGTATTTCAAATGGCTTGTCTGCAAAGAAAGGTGAGATGTAGGGAATCACAGAAAGTCGAGGGGAAAATAGGTCAATATATACATTGCTATATGGTGAACTAAACCTTAGGCCAGCAACAATGGAGAGGACCTGACCCTTAGAAACTTACAAGTAAGCTGGAATCTTCAAAAGTTCAAATATTTATAAGTAAAATATTTATTAAAATGAATAACCAAGTGTTTTAATTGACATCAGAAGATCAAAACAATAAACCCTGAGAACATAGAAAAAAGATAAATAAAGATATGAGCAGAACTTAATACAACAGAAAACGTATAAAATTGAGGTGATTTAGTAAGTCCAAAGAATCTTCTTTGAAAAGATTGAAAAGACACACTTTGATAAAGGAAAACAAAAACATAAGTAAAGAATATACAGAAAGAATCAGGACAATGTTATAGCAGAGAATATATGAAATGCCAGTAAATTTGAACATTTCTGTAAAGTGGACCACTTCCTAGCTCCTAAAGTTTACCAAACCTGACACAAGAGGAAATCATTTAAGGTCATCATGTCTGCCCTTGGCATTCTCGGAACGCCCTGGCCTCAGGATGCAGCCTCTGTAGTCCAAGGTAACCTGCGGAGAGGGGTCGGGGCTGAGGGTGGATGGAACTCTGCCCTCACTGAAGGAGTGTGTGTGGCCATCTCTGCTGTGACTGAACAAAGGGCAGGGGAGCAGGGGGCCCAGGGCAGGGCCCTCAGAGCACGGCAGGTACAGTGGGCTGTCACAAGCATTTAGGCCCAGGACAAAGGGCGCCTTCTTTGTGTGCACAGCTGCCCAAACTCTCACCTTTCCACTCAGGCCGACCTCTTACTTGAAGTGTGTGTGGAACCTGCCCTCACAGTACACCTCACTGCACAGCTAACCATAGGTCTGGGCATCGTAGTTTCCTGCCAGGTGACCGAAGTTCGCAGGCAAATGTGTCCCAGGGACACATGCAAAGAGGCTCCTGCCCGGGCCACAGGCTGCCCACTGCCCCTGCCCCAGATCGGGGGCCGCCAATCAGCCCTGTCGGAGTCCCTTGCCTCCAGAGGGAGTATTGGACCAACACTTGTAGAAAACGGTGTCCTCGTGGGCAACTCATTGGAGGGACACAAATAAATCTTTGCCGTCTTTCTGCGGAATCTTACGATTGTTCACACCTAAGCCTCTTACAAGGTCAGCTGTTTAGCTAAACATGAGCTCATGATCTAAATTTACACAATAATGAAGAAATCAGCTACGAGGGGAGACAATCAGTAAAGACTATCAATACCAGAATTAGATTCCCAAGGCCATCCATCAATTGTTGGAATAATCAGGTGCAAGGCAGAATATATACATAAAACTGGAACTGAAACAAGGAACAAGGATATTTTCAAAGACTGGTAGGATCTCTAAAACATTTTTAAAGTACATGTCATTGATAAAGCTAAATACTCAAAGGTTGTGTAATACAACAGATTAAGCATTGAGAAGAGTGAAATTATGCTGTTTTGAAAACTATGGCAGGTGAGATTTTCTGCCTAATTATATAAGAAGATTTCTCTAAAAATACACATTATTTCAATGACTTATTGGCTGTGAACTAAGTTAAGGGTATTTCAAATGGCTTGTCTGCAAAGAAAGGTGAGATGTAGGGAATCACAGAAAGTCGAGGGGAAAATATGTCAATATATACTTTGCTATATGGTGAACTAAACCTTAGGCCAGCAACAATGGAGAGGACCTGACCCTTAGAAACTTACAAGTAAGCTGGAATCTTCAAAAGTTCAAATCTTTATAAGTAAAATATTTATTAAAATGAATAACCAAGTGTTTTAATTGACATCAGAAGATCAAAACAATAAACCCTGAGAACATAGAAAAAAGATAAATAAAGATATGAGCAGAACTTAATACAACAGAAAACGTATAAAATTGAGGTGATTTAGTAAGTCCAAAGAATCTTCTTTGAAAACATTGAAAAGACACACTTTGATTAAGGAAAACAAAAACATAAGTAAAGAATATACAGAAAGAATCAGGACAATGTTATAGCAGAGAATATATGAAATGCCAGTAAATTTGAACATTTCTGTAAAGTGGACCATTTCCTAGCTCCTAAAGTTTACCAAACCTGACACAAGAGGAAATCATTTAAGGTCATCATGTCTGCCCTTGGCATTCTCGGAACGCCCTGGCCTCAGGATGCAGCCTCTGTAGTCCAAGGTAACCTGCGGAGAGGGGGCGGGGCTGAGGGTGGTTGGAACTCTGCCCTCACTGAAGGAGTGTGTGTGGCCATCTCTGCTGTGACTGAACAAAGGGCAGGGGAGCAGAGGGCCCAGGGCAGGGCCCTCAGAGCACGGCAGGTACAGTGGGCTGTCACAAGCATTTAGGCCCAGGACAAAGGGCGCCTTCTTTGTGTGCACAGCTGCCCAAACTCTCACCTTTCCACTCAGGCCGACCTCTTACTTGAAGTTTGTGTGGAACCTGCCCTCACAGTACACCTCACTGCACAGCTAACCATAGGTCTGGGCATCGTAGTTTCCTGCCAGGTGACCGAAGTTCGCAGGCAGATGTGTCCCAGGGACACATGCAAAGAGGCTCCTGCCCGGGCCACAGGCTGCCCACTGCCCCTGCCCCAGATCGGGGGTCGCCAATCAGCCCTGTCGGAATCCCCTGCCTCTAGAGGGAGTATTGGACCAACACTTGAAGAAAACGATGTCCTCGTGGGCAACTCATTGGAGGGACACAAATAAATCTTTGCCGACTTTCTGCTGAAGCTTACGAGCGATCACACCTAAGCGTCTTACAAGGTCAGCTGTTTAGCTAAACATGAGCTCATGATTTAAATTTACACAATAATGAAGAAATCAGCTACGAGGGGAGACAATCAGTAAAGACTATCAATACCAGAATTAGATTCCCAAGGCCATCCATCAATTGTTGGAATAATCAGGTGCAAGGAAGAATATATACATAAAACTGGACCTGAAACAAGGAACAGGGATGTTTTCAAAGACTGGTAGGATCTCTACATGTCATTGATAAAGCTAAATACTCAAAGGTTGTGTAATACAACAGATTAAGCATTGAGAAGAGTGAAATTATGCTGTTTTGAAAACTATGGCAGGTGAGATTTTCTGCCTAATTATATAAGAAGATTTCTCTAAAAATACACATTATTTCAATGACTTATTGGCTGTGAAGTAAGTTAAGGGTATTTCAAATGGCTTGTCTGCAAAGAAAGGTGAGATGTAGGGAATCACAGAAAGTCGAGGGGAAAATAGGTCAATATATACATTGCTATATGGTGAACTAAACCTTAGGCCAGCAACAATGGAGAGGACCTGACCCTTAGAAACTTACAAGTAAGCTGGAATCTTCAAAAGTTCAAATATTTATAAGTAAAATATTTATTAAAATGAATAACCAAGTGTTTTAATTGACATCAGAAGATCAAAACAATAAACCCTGAGAACATAGAAAAAAGATAAATAAAGATATGAGCAGAACTTAATACAACAGAAAACGTATAAAATTGAGGTGATTTAGTAAGTCCAAAGAATCTTCTTTGAAAAGATTGAAAAGACACACTTTGATTAAGGAAAACAAAAACATAAGTAGAGAATATACAGAAAGAAACAGGACAATGTTATAGAAGAGAATATATGAAATGCCAGTAAATTTGAACATTTCTGTAAAGTGGACCATTTCCTAGCTCCTAAAGTTTACCAAACCTGACACAAGAGGAAATCATTTAAGGTCATCATGTCTGCCCTTGGCATTCTCGGAACGCCCTGGCCTCAGGATGCAGCCTCTGTAGTCCATGGTAACCTGCGGAGAGGGGGCGGGGCTGAGGGTGGTTGGAACTCTGCCCTCACTGAAGGAGTGGGTGTGGCCATCTCTGCTGTGACTGAACAAAGGGCAGGGGAGCAGGGGGCCCAGGGCAGGGCCCTCAGAGCACGGCAGGTCCAGTGGGGTGTCACAAGCATTTAGGCCCAGGCCAAAGGGCGCCTTCTTTGTCTGCACAGCTGCCCAAACTCTCACCTTTCCACTCAGGACGACCTCTTACTTGAAGTGTGTGTGGAACCTGTCCTCACAGTACACCTCGCTGCACAGCTAACCATAGGTCTGGGCATCGTAGCTTCCTGCCAGGTGACCGAAGTTCGCAGGCAGATGTGTCCCAGGGACACATGCGAAGAGGCTTCTGCCCGGGCCACAGGCTGCCCACTGCCCCTGCCCCAGATCGGGGGCCACCAATCAGCCCTGTCGGAGTCCCCTTCCTCTAGAGGGAGTATTGGACCAACACTTGTAGAAAACGGTGTCCTCGTGGGCAACTCATTGGAGGGACACAAATAAATCTTTGCCGTCTTTCTGCGGAAGCTTACGAGCATTCACACCTAAGCGTCTTACAAGGTCAGCTGTTTAGCTAAACATGAGCTCATGATCTAAATTTACACAATAATGAAGAAATCAGCTACGAGGGGAGACAATCAGTAAAGACTATCAATACCAGAATTAGATTCCCAAGGCCATCCATCAATTGTTGGAATAATCAGGTGCAAGGCAGAATATATACATGAAACTGGAACTGAAACAAGGAACAAGGATGTTTTCAAAGACTGGTAGGATCTCTAAAACATTTTTAAAGTACATGTCATTGATAAAGCTAAATACTCAAAGGTTGTGTAATACAACAGATTAAGCATTGAGAAGAGTGAAATTATGCTGTTTTGAAAACTATGGCAGGTGAGATTTTCTGCCTAATTATATAAGAAGATTTCTCTAAAAATACACATTATTTCAATGACTTATTGGATGTGAAATAAGTTAAGGGTATTTCAAATGGCTTGTCTGCAAAGAAAGGTGAGATGTAGGGAATCACAGAAAGTCGAGGGTAAAATAGGTCAATATATACATTGCTATATGGTGAACTAAACCTTAGGCCAGCAACAATGGAAAGGACCTGATCCTTAGAAACTTACAAGTAAGCTGGAATCTTCAAAAGTTCAAATCTTTATAAGTAAAATATTTATTAAAATGAAAAACCAAGTGTTTTAATTGACATCAGAAGATCAAAACAATAAACCCTGAGAACATAGAAAAAAGATAAATAAAGATATGAGCAGAACTTAATACAACAGAAAAGGTATAAAATTGAGGTGATTTAGTAAGTCCAAAGAATCTTCTTTGAAAAGATTGAAAAGACACACTTTGATTAAGGAAAACAAAAACATAAGTAGAGAATATACAGAAAGAAACAGGACAATGTTATAGAAGAGAATATATGAAATGCCAGTAAATTTGAACATTTCTGTAAAGTGGACCATTTCCTAGCTCCTAAAGTTTACCAAACCTGACACAAGAGGAAATCATTTAAGGTCATCATGTCTGCCCTTGGCATTCTCGGAACGCCCTGGCCTCATGATGCAGCCTCTGTAGTCCATGGTAACCTGCGGAGAGGGGGCGGGGCTGAGGGTGGTTGGAACTCTGCCCTCACTGAAGGAGTGGGTGTGGACATCTCTGCTGTGACTGAACAAAGGGCAGGGGAGCAGGGGGCCCAGGGCAGGGCCCTAAGAGCACGGCAGGTCCAGTGGGGTGTCACAAGCATTTAGGCCCAGGCCAAAGGGCGCCTTCTTTGTCTGCACAGCTGCCCAAACTCTCACCTTTCCACTCAGGCCGACCTCTTACTTGAAGTGTGTGTGGAACCTGCCCTCACAGTACACCTCGCTGCACAGCTAACCATAGGTCTGGGCATCGTAGCTTCCTGCCAGGTGACCGAAGTTCGCAGGCAGATGTGTCCCAGGGACACATGCAAAGAGGCTCCTGCCCGGGCCACAGGCTGCCCACTGCCCCTGCCCCAGATCGGGGGCCGCCAATCAGCCCTGTCGGAATCCCCTGCCTCTAGAGGGAGTATTGGACCAACACTTGTAGAAAACGGTGTCCTCGTGGGCAACTCATTGGAGGGACACAAATAAATATTTGCTGACTTTCTGCTGAAGCTTACGAGCGTTCACACCTAAGCGTCTTACAAGGTCAGCTGTTTAGCTAAACATGAGCTCATGATCTAAATTTACACAATAATGAAGAAATCAGCTACGAGGGGAGACAATCAGTAAAGACTATCAATACCAGAATTAGATTCCCAAGGCCATCCATCAATTGTTGGTATAATCAGGTGCAAGGCAGAATATATACATAAAACTGGACCTGAAACAAGGAACAAGGATATTTTCAAAGACTGGTAGGATCTCTACATGTCATTGATAAAGCTAAATACTCAAAGGTTGTGTAATACAACAGATTAAGCATTGAGAAGAGTGAAATTATGCTGTTTTGAAAACTATGGCAGGTGAGATTTTCTGCCTAATTATATAAGAAGATTTCTCTAAAAATACACATTATTTCAATGACTTATTGGCTGTGAAATAAGTTAAGGGTATTTCAAATGGCTTGTCTGCAAAGAAAGGTGAGATGTAGGGAATCACAGAAAGTCGAGGGGAAAATAGGTCAATATATACATTGTTATATGGTGAACTAAAGCTTAGGCCAGCAACAATGGAGAGGACCTGACCCTTAGAAACTTACAAGTAAGCTGGAATCTTCAAAAGTTCAAATCTTTATAAGTAAAATATTTATTAAAATGAATAAACAAGTGTTTTAATTGACATCAGAAGATCAAAACAATAAACCCTGAGAACATAGAGAAAAGATAAATAAAGATATGAGCAGAACATAATACAACAGAAAACGTATAAAATTCAGGTGATTTAGTAAGTCCAAAGAATCTTCTTTGAAAAGATTGAAAAGACACACTTTGATTAAGGAAAACAAAAACATAAGTATAGAATATACAGAAAGAATCAGGACAATGTTATAGCAGAGAATATATGAAATGCCAGTAAATTTGAACATTTCTGTAAAGTGGACCATTTCCTAGCTCCTAAAGTTTACCAAACCTGACACAAGAGGAAATCATTTAAGGTCATCATGTCTGCCCTTGGCATTCTCGGAACGCCCTGGCCTCAGGATGCAGCATCTGTAGTCCATGGTAACCTGCGGAGAGGGGGCGGGGCTGAGGGTGGTTGGAACTCTGGCCTCACTGGAGTAGTGGGTGTGGCCATCTCTGCTGTGACTGAACAAAGGGCGGGGGAGCAGGGGGCTCAGGGCAGGGCCCACAGAGCACGGCAGGTCCAGTGGGCGGTCACAAGCATTTAGGCCCAGGCCAAAGGGCGCCTTCTTTGTCTGCACAGCTGCCCAAACTCTCACCTTTCCACTCAGGCCGACCTCTTACTTGAAGTGTGTGTGGAACCTGTCCTCACAGTACACCTCGCTGCACAGCTAACCATAGGTCTGGGCATCGTAGCTTCCTGCCATGTGACCGAAGTTTGCAGGCAGATGTGTCCCAGGGACACATGCAAAGAGGCCCCTGCCCGGGCCACAGGCTGCCCACTGCCCCTGCCCCAGATCGGGGGCTGCAAATCAGCCCTGTCGGAGTCCCCTTCCTCTAGAGGGAGTATTGGACCAACACTTGTAGAAAACGGTGTCCTCGTGGGCAACTCATTGGAGGGACACAAATAAATCTTTGCCGTCTTTCAGCGGAAGCTTACGAGCGTTCACACCTAAGCGTCTTACAAGGTCAGCTGTTTAGCTAAACATGAGCTCATGATCTAAATTTACACAATAATGAAGAAATCAGCTACGAGGGGAGACAATCAGTAAAGACTATCAATACCAGAATTAGATTCCCAAGGCCATCCATCAATTGTTGGAATAATCAGGTGCAAGGCAGAATATATACATAAAACTGGAACTGAAACAAGGAACAAGGATGTTTTCAAAGACTGGTAGGATCTCTAAAACATTTTTAAAGTACATGTCATTGATAAAGCTAAATACTCAAAGGTTGTGTAATACAACAGATTAAGCATTGAGAAGAGTGAAATTATGCTGTTTTGAAAACTATGGCAGGTGAGATTTTCTGCCTAATTATATAAGAAGATTTCTCTAAAAATACACATTATTTCAATGACTTATTGGCTGTGAAATAAGTTAAGGGTATTTCAAACGGCTTGTCTGCAAAGAAAGGTGAGATGTAGGGAATCACAGAAAGTCGAGGGGAAAATAGGTCAATATATACATTGCTATATGGTGAACTAAACTTTAGGCCAGCAACAATGGAGAGGACCTGACCCTTAGAAACTTACAAGTAAGCTGGAATCTTCAAAAGTTCAAATCTTTATAAGTAAAATATTTATTAAAATGAATAACCAAGTGTTTTAATTGACATCAGAATATCAAAACAATAAACCCTGAGAACATAGAAAAAAGATAAATAAAGATATGAGCAGAACTTAATACAACAGAAAAGGTATAAAATTGAGGTGATTTAGTAAGTCCAAAGAATCTTCTTTGAAAAGATTGAAAAGACACACTTTGATTAAGGAAAACAAAAACATAAGTAAAGAATATACAGAAAGAATCAGGACAATGTTATAACAGAGAATATATGAAATGCCAGTAAATTTGAACATTTCCGTAAAGTGGACCATTTCCTAGCTCCTAAAGTTTACCAAATCTGACACAAGAGGAAATCATTTAAGGTCATCATGTCTGCCTTTGGCATTCTCGGAATGCGCTGGCCTCAGGATGCAGCCTCTGTAGTCCATGGTAACCTGCGGAGAGGGGGCGGGGCTGAGGGTGGTTGGAACTCTGCCCTCACTGAAGGAGTGGGTGTGACCATCTCTGCTGTGACTGAACAAAAGGCAGGGGAGCAGGGGACCAGGGCAGGGCCCTCAGAGCCCGGCAGGTCCAGTGGGGTGTCACAAGCATTTAGGCCCAGGCCAAAGGGCGCCTTCTTTGTCTGCACAGCTGCCCAAACTCTCACCTTTCCACTCAGGCCGACCTCTTACTTGAAGTGTGTGTGGAACCTGTCCTCACAGTACACCTCGCTGCACAGCTAACCATAGGTCTGGGCATCGTAGCTTCCTGCCAGGTGACCGAAGTTCGCAGGCAGATGTGTCCCAGGGACACATGCAAAGAGGCTCCTGCTCGGGCCACAGGCTGCCCACTGCCCCTGCCCCAGATCGGGGGCCACCAATCAGCCCTGTCGGAGTCCCCTTCCTCTAGAGGGAGTATTGGACCAACACTTGTAGAAAACGGTGTCCTCGTGGGCAACTCATTGGAGGGACACAATTAAATCTTTGCCGTCTTTCTGCGGAAGCTTACGAGCGTTCACACATAAGCGTCTTACAAGGTCAGCTGTTTAGCTAAACATGAGCTCATGATCTAAATTTACACAATAATGAAGAAATCAGCTACGAGGGGAGACAATCAGTAAAGACTATCAATACCAGAATTAGATTCCCAAGGCCATCCATCAATTGTTGGAATAATCAGGTGCAAGGCAGAATATATACATAAAACTGGAACTGAAACAAGGAACAAGGATGTTTTCAAAGACTGGTAGGATCTCTAAAACATTTTTAAAGTACATGTCATTGGTAAAGCTAAATACTCAAAGGTTGTGTAATACAACAGATTAAGCATTGAGAAGAGTGAAATTATGCTGTTTTGAAAACTATGGCAGGTGAGATTTTCTGCCTAATTATATAAGAAGATTTCTCTAAAAATACACATTAATTCAATGACTTATTGGCTGTGAAATAAGTTAAGGGTATTTCAAATGGCTTGTCTGCAAAGAAAGGTGAGATGTAGGGAATCACAGAGAGTCGAGGGGAAAATAGGTCAATATATACATTGCTATATGGTGAACTAAACCTTAGGCCAGCAACAATGGAGAGGACCTGACCCTTAGAAACTTACAAGTAAGCTGGAATCTTCAAAAGTTCAAATCTTTATAAGTAAAATATTTATTAAAATGAATAACCAAGTGTTTTAATTGACATCAGAAGATCAAAACAATAAACCCTGAGAACATAGAAAAAAGATAAATAAAGATATGAGCAGAACTTAATACAACAGAAAACGTATAAAATTCAGGTGATTTAGTAAGTCCAAAGAATCTTCTTTGAAAAGATTGAAAAGACACACTTTGATTAAGGAAAACAAAAACATCAGTAAAGAATATACAGAAAGAATCAGGACAATGTTATAGCAGAGAATATATGAAATGCCAGTAAATTTGAACATTTCTGTAAAGTGGACCATTTCCTAGCTCCTAAAGTTTACCAAACCTGACACAAGAGGAAATGATTTAAGGTCATCATGTCTGCCCTTGGCATTCTCGGAACGCCCTGGCCTCAGGATGCAGCCTCTGTAGTCCATGGTAACCTGCGGAGAGGGGGCGGGGCTGAGGGTGGTTGGAACTCTGCCCTCACTGAAGGAGTGGGTGTGGCCATCTCTGCTGTGACTGAACAAAAGGCAGGGGAGCAGGGGTCCAGTGCAGGGCCCTCAGAGCACGGCAGGTCCAGTGGGGTGTCACAAGCGTTTAGGCCCAGGCCAAAGGGCGCCTTCTTTGTCTGCACAGCTGCCCAAACTCTCACCTTTCCACTCAGGCCGACCTCTTACTTGAAGTGTGTGTGGAACCTGTCCTCACAGTACACCTCGCTGCACAGCTAACCATAGGTCTGGGCATCGTAGCTTCCTGCCAGGTGACCGAAGTACGCAGGCAGATGTGTCCCAGGGACACATGCAAAGAGGCTCCTGCCCGGGCCACAGGCTGCCCACAGTCCCTGCCCCAGATCGGGGGCCGCCAATCAGCCCTGTCGGAGTCCCCTGCCTCCAGAGGGAGTATTGGACCAACACTTGTAGAAAACGGTGTCCTCGTGGGCAACTCATTGGAGGGACACAAATAAATCTTTGCCGTCTTTCTGCGGAATCTTACGATTGTTCACAGCTAAGCGTCTTACAAGGTCAGCTGTTTAGCTAAACATGAGCTCATGATCTAAATTTACACAATAATGAAGAAATCAGCTACGAGGGGAGACAATCAGTAAAGACTATCAATACCAGAATTAGATTCCCAAGGCCATCCATCAATTGTTGGAATAATCAGGTGCAAGGCAGAATATATACATAAAACTGGAACTGAAACAAGGAACAAGGATGTTTTCAAAGACTGGTAGGATCTCTAAAACATTTTTAAAGTACATGTCATTGGTAAAGCTAAATACTCAAAGGTTGTGTAATACAACAGATTAAGCATTGAGAAGAGTGAAATTATGCTGTTTTGAAAACTATGGCAGGTGAGATTTTCTGCCTAATTATATAAGAAGATTTCTCTAAAAATACACATTAATTCAATGACTTATTGGCTGTGAAATAAGTTAAGGGTATTTCAAATGGCTTGTCTGCAAAGAAAGGTGAGATGTAGGGAATCACAGAGAGTCGAGGGGAAAATAGGTCAATATATACATTGCTATATGGTGAACTAAACCTTAGGCCAGCAACAATGGAGAGGACCTGACCCTTAGAAACTTACAAGTAAGCTGGAATCTTCAAAAGTTCAAATCTTTATAAGTAAAATATTTATTAAAATGAATAACCAAGTGTTTTAATTGACATCAGAAGATCAAAACAATAATCCCTGAGAACATAGAAAAAAGATAAATAAAGATATGAGCAGAACTTAATACAACAGAAAAGGTATAAAATTGAGGTGATTTAGTAAGTCCAAAGTATCTTCTTTGAAAAGATTGAAAAGACACACTTTGATTCAGGAAAACAAAAACATCAGTAAAGAATATACAGAAAGAATCAGGACAATGTTATAGCAGAGGGTATATGAAATGACAGTAAATTTGAACATTTCTGTAAAGTGGACCATTTCCTAGCTCCTAAAGTTTACCAAACCTGACACAAGAGGAAATCATTTAAGGTCATCATGTCTGCCCTTGGCATTCTCGGAACGCCCTGGCCTCAGGATGCAGCCTCTGTAGTCCATGGTAACCTGCGGAGAGGGGGCGGGGCTGAGGGTGGTTGGAACTCTGCCCTCACTGAAGGAGTGTGTGTGGCCATCTCTGCTGTGACTGAACAAAGGGCAGGGGAGCAGGGGGCCCAGTGCAGGGCCCTCAGAGCACGGCAGGTCCAGTGGGGTGTCACAAGCATTTAGGCCCAGGACAAAGGGCGCCTTCTTTGTGTGCACAGCTGCCCAAACTCTCACCTTTCCACTCAGGCTGACCTCTTACTTGAAGTGTGTGTGGAACCTGCCCTCACAGTACACCTCACTGCACAGCTAACCATAGGTCTGGGCATCGTAGTTTCCTGCCAGGTGACCGAAGTTCGCAGGCAGATGTGTCCCAGGGACACATGCAAAGAGGCTCCTGCCCGGGCCACAGGCTGCCCACTGCCCCTGCCCCAGATCGGGGGCCGCCAATCGGCCCTGTCGGAATCCCCTGCCTCTAGAGGGAGTATTGGACCAACACTTGAAGAAAACGATGTCCTCGTGGGCAACTCATTGGAGGGACACAAATAAATCTTTGCCGACTTTCTGCTGAAGCTTACGAGCGTTCACACCTAAGCGTCTTACAAGGTCAGCTGTTTAGCTAAACATGAGCTCATGATTTAAATTTACACAATAATGAAGAAATCAGCTACGAGGGGAGACAATCAGTAAAGACTATCAATACCAGAATTAGATTCCCAAGGCCATCCATCAATTGTTGGAATAATCAGGTGCAAGGAAGAATATATACATAAAACTGGACCTGAAACAAGGAACAAGGATGTTTTCAAAGACTGGTAGGATCTCTACATGTCATTGATAAAGCTAAATACTCAAAGGTTGTGTAATACAACAGATTAAGCATTGAGAAGAGTGAAATTATGCTGTTTTGAAAACTATGGCAGGTGAGATTTTCTGCCTAATTATATAAGAAGATTTCTCTAAAAATACACATTATTTCAATGACTTATTGGCTGTGAAGTAAGTTAAGGGTATTTCAAATGGCTTGTCTGCAAAGAAAGGTGAGATGTAGGGAATCACAGAAAGTCGAGGGGAAAATAGGTCAATATATACATTGCTGTATGGTGAACTAAACCTTAGGCCAGCAACAATGGAGAGGACCTGACCCTTAGAAACTTACAAGTAAGCTGGAATCTTCAAAAGTTCAAATCTTTATAAGTAAAATATTTATTAAAATGAATAACCAAGTGTTTTAATTGACATCAGAAGATCAAAACAATAAACCCTGAGAACATAGAAAAAAGATAAATAAAGATATGAGCAGAACTTAATACAACAGAAAACGTATAAAATTGAGGTGATTTAGTAAGTCCAAAGAATCTTCTTTGAAAAGATTGAAAAGACACACTTTGATTAAGGAAAACAAAAACATAAGTAGAGAATATACAGAAAGAAACAGGACAATGTTATAGCAGAGAATATATGAAATGCCAGTAAATTTGAACATTTCTGTAAAGTGGACCATTTCCTAGCTCCTAAAGTTTACCAAACCTGACACAAGAGGAAATCATTTAAGGTCATCATGTCTGCCCTTGGCATTCTCGGAACGCCCTGGCCTCAGGATGCAGCCTCTGTAGTCCAGGGTAACCTGCGGAGAGGGGGCGGGGCTGAGGGTGGTTGGAACTCTGCCCTCACTGAAGGAGTGGGTGTGGCCATCTCTGCTGTGACGGAACAAAGAGCAGGGGAGCAGGGGGCCCAGGGCAGGGCCCTCAGAGCACGGCAGGTCCAGTGGGGTGTCACAAGCATTTAGGCCCAGGCCAAAGGGCGCCTTCTTTGTCTGCACAGCTGCCCAAACTCTCACCTTTCCACTCAGGCCGACCTCTTACTTGAAGTGTGTGTGGAACCTGTCCTCACAGTACACCTCGCTGCACAGCTAACCATAGGTCTGGGCATCGTAGCTTCCTGCCAGGTGACCGAAGTACGCAGGCAGATGTGTCCCAGGGACACATGCAAAGAGGCTCCTGCCCGGGCCACAGGCTGCCCACAGTCCCTGCCCCAGATCGGGGGCCGCCAATCAGCCCTGTCGGAGTCCCCTGCCTCCAGAGGGAGTATTGGACCAACACTTGTAGAAAACGGTGTCCTCGTGGGCAACTCATTGGAGGGACACAAATAAATCTTTGCCGTCTTTCTGCGGAATCTTACGATTGTTCACAGCTAAGCGTCTTACAAGGTCAGCTGTTTAGCTAAACATGAGCTCATGATCTAAATTTACACAATAATGAAGAAATCAGCTACGAGGGGAGACAATCAGTAAAGACTATCAATACCAGAATTAGATTCCCAAGGCCATCCATCAATTGTTGGAATAATCAGGTGCAAGGCAGAATATATACATAAAACTGGAACTGAAACAAGGAACAAGGATGTTTTCAAAGACTGGTAGGATCTCTAAAACATTTTTAAAGTACATGTCATTGGTAAAGCTAAATACTCAAAGGTTGTGTAATACAACAGATTAAGCATTGAGAAGAGTGAAATTATGCTGTTTTGAAAACTATGGCAGGTGAGATTTTCTGCCTAATTATATAAGAAGATTTCTCTAAAAATACACATTAATTCAATGACTTATTGGCTGTGAAATAAGTTAAGGGTATTTCAAATGGCTTGTCTGCAAAGAAAGGTGAGATGTAGGGAATCACAGAGAGTCGAGGGGAAAATAGGTCAATATATACATTGCTATATGGTGAACTAAACCTTAGGCCAGCAACAATGGAGAGGACCTGACCCTTAGAAACTTACAAGTAAGCTGGAATCTTCAAAAGTTCAAATCTTTATAAGTAAAATATTTATTAAAATGAATAACCAAGTGTTTTAATTGACATCAGAAGATCAAAACAATAATCCCTGAGAACATAGAAAAAAGATAAATAAAGATATGAGCAGAACTTAATACAACAGAAAAGGTATAAAATTGAGGTGATTTAGTAAGTCCAAAGTATCTTCTTTGAAAAGATTGAAAAGACACACTTTGATTCAGGAAAACAAAAACATCAGTAAAGAATATACAGAAAGGGCCTCCCTGGTGGCGCAGTGGTTGAGAGTCCGCCTGCCGATGCAGGGGATACGGGTTCGTGCCCCGGTCTGGGAGGATCCCATATGCCGCGGAGCGGCTGGGCCCGTGAGCCATGGCCGCTGGGCCTGCGCGTCCGGAGCCTGTGCTCCGCAACGGGAGAGGCCACAACAGTGAGAGGCCCGCATACCGCAAAAAGGAAAAAAAAAAAAAATAAAAATAAAAAATAAAAGAATATACAGAAAGAATCAGGACAATGTTATAGCAGAGGGTATATGAAATGCCAGTAAATTTGAACATTTCTGTAAAGTGGACCATTTCCTAGCTCCTAAAGTTTACCAAACCTGACACAAGAGGAAATCATTTAAGGTCATCATGTCTGCCCTTGGCATTCTCGGAACGCCCTGGCCGCAGGATGCAGCCTCTGTAGTCCATGGTAACCTGCGGAGAGGGGGCGGGGCTGAGGGTGGTTGGAACTCTGGCCTCACTGGAGGAGTGGGTGTGGCCATCTCTGCTGTGACTGAACAAAGGGCAGGGGAGCAGGGGGCCCAGGGCAGGGCCCTCAGAGCACGGCAGTTCCAGTGGGCTGTCACAAGCATTTAGGCCCAGGCCAAAGGGCGCCTTCTTTGTCTGCACAGCTGCCCAAACTCTCACCTTTCCACTCAGGCCGACCTCTTACTTGAAGTGTGTGTGGAACCTGTCCTCACAGTACACCTCGCTGCACAGCTAACCATAGGTCTGGGCATCGTAGCTTCCTGCCAGGTGACCGAAGTTCGCAGGCAGATGTGTCCAAGGGACACATGCAAAGAGGCTCCTGCCCGGGCCACAGGCTGCCCACTGCCCCTGCCCCAGATCAGGGGCCGCCAATCAGCCCTGTAGGAGTCCCCTTCCTCTAGAGGGAGTATTGGACCAACACTTGTAGAAAACGGTGTCCTCGTGGGCAACTCATTGGAGGGACACAAATAATCTTTGCCGTCTTTCTGCGGAAGCTTACGAGCGTTCACACCTAAGCGTCTTACAAGGTCAGCTGTTTAGCTAAACATGAGCTCATGATCTAAATTTACACAATAATGAAGAAATCAGCTACGAGGGGAGACAATCAGTAAAGACTATCAATACCAGAATTAGATTCCCAAGGCAATCCATCAATTGTTGGAATAATCAGGTGCAAGGCAGAATATATACATAAAACTGGAACTGAAACAAGGAACAAGGATGTTTTCAAAGACTGGTAGGATCTCTAAAACATTTTTAAAGGACATGTCATTGATAAAGCTAAATACTCAAAGGTTGTGTAATACAACAGATTAAGCATTGAGAAGAGTGAAATTATGCTGTTTTGAAAACTATGGCAGGTGAGATTTTCTGCCTAATTATATAAGAAGATTTCTCTAAAAATACACATTATTTCAATGACTTATTGGCTGTGAAATAAGTTAAGGGTATTTCAAATGGCTTGTCTGCAAAGAAAGGTGAGATGTAGGGAATCACAGAAAGTCGAGGGGAAAATACGTCAATATATACATTGCTATATGGTGAACTAAACCTTAGGCCAGCAACAATGGAGAGGACCTGACCCTTAGAAACTTACAAGTAAGCTGGAATCTTCAAAAGTTCAAATCTTTATAAGTAAAATATTTATTAAAATGAATAACCAAGTGTTTTAATTTACATCAGAAGATCAAAACAATAAACACAGAGAACATAGAAAAAAGATAAATAAAGATATGAGCAGAACTTAATACACCAGAAAACGTATAAAATTGAGGTGATTTAGTAAGTTCAAAGAATCTTCTTTGAAAAGATTGAAAAGACACACTTTGTTTAAGGAAAACAAATACATAAGTAAAGAATATACAGAAAGAATCAGGACAATGTTATAACAGAGAATATATGAAATGCCAGTAAATTTGAACATTTCTGTAAAGTGGACCATTTCCTAGCTCCTAAAGTTTACCAAACCTGACACAAGAGGAAATCATTTAAGGTCATCATGTCTTCCCTTGGCATTCTCGGAACGCCCTGGCCTCAGGATGCAGCCTCTGTAGTCCATGGTAACCTGCGGAGAGGGGGCGGGGCTGAGGGTGGTTGGAACTCTGGCCTCACTGAAGGAGTGGGTGTGGCCATCTCTGCTGTGACTGAACAAAGGGCAGGGGAGCAGGGGGCCCAGGTCAGGGCCCTCAGAGCACGGCAGGTCCAGTGGGGTGTCACAAGCATTTAGGCCCAGGCCAAAGGGCGCCTTCTTTGTCTGCACAGCTGCCCAAACTCTCACCTTTCCACTCAGGCCGACCTCTTACTTGAAGTGTGTGTGGAACCTGTCCTCACAGTACACCTCGCTGCACAGCAAACCATAGGTCTGGGCATCGTAGCTTCCTGCCAGGTGACCGAAGTTCGCAGGCAGATGTGTCCCAGGGACACATGCAAAGAGGCTCCTGCCCAGGCCACAGGCTGCCCACTGCCCCTGCCCCAGATCGGGGGCCACCAATCAGCCCTGTCGGAGTCCCCTTCCTCTAGAGGGAGTATTGGACCAACACTTGTAGAAAACGGTGTCCTCGTGGGCAACTCATTGGAGGGACACAAATAAATCTTTGCCGTCTTTCTGCGGAAGCTTACGAGCGTTCACACATAAGCGTCTTACAAGGTCAGCTGTTTAGCTAAACATGAGCTCACGATCTAAATTTACACAATAATGAAGAAATCAGCTACGAGGGGAGACAATCAGTAAAGACTATCAATACCAGAATTAGATTCCCAAGGCCATCCATCAATTGTTGGAATAATCAGGTGCAAGGCAGAATATATACATAAAACTGGAACTGAAACAAGGAACAAGGATGTTTTCAAAGACTGGTAGGATCTCTCAAACATTTTTAAAGGACATGTCATTGATAAAGCTAAATACTCAAAGGTTGTGTAATACAACAGATTAAGCATTGAGAAGAGTGAAATTATGCTGTTTTGAAAACTATGGCAGGTGAGATTTTCTGCCTAATTATATAAGAAGATTTCTCTAAAAATACACATTATTTCAATGACTTATTGGCTGTGAAATAAGTTAAGGGTATTTCAAATGGCTTGTCTGCAAAGAAAGGTGAGATGTAGGGAATCACAGAAAGTCGAGGGGAAAATAGGTCAATATATACATTGCTATATGGTGAACTAAACCTTAGGCCAGCAACAATGGAGAGGACCTGACCCTTAGAAACTTACAAGTAAGCTGGAATCTTCAAAAGTTCAAATCTTTATAAGTAAAATATTTATTAAAATGAATAACCAAGTGTTTTAATTGACATCAGAAGATCAAAACAATAAACCCTGAGAACATAGAAAAAAGATAAATAAAGATATGAGCAGAACTTAATACAACAGAAAACGTATAAAATTGAGGTGATTTAGTAAGTCCAAAGAATCTTCTTTGAAAAGATTGAAAGGACACACTTTGATTAAGGAAAACAAAAACATAAGTATAGAATATACAGAAAGAATCAGGACAATGTTATAGCAGAGAATATATGAAATGCCAGTAAATTTGAACATTTCTGTAAAGTGGACCATTTCCTAGCTCCTAAAGTTTACCAAACCTGACACAAGAGGAAATCATTTAAGGTCATCATGTCTGCCCTTGGCATTCTCGGAACGCCCTGGCCTCAGGATGCAGCCTCTGTAGTCCATGGTAACCTGCGGAGAGGGGGCGGGGCTGAGGGTGGTTGGAACTCTGGCCTCACTGGAGGAGTGTGTGTGGCCATCTCTGCTGTGACTGAACAAAGGGAAGGGGAGCAGGAGGCCCAGGGCAGGGCCCTCAGAGCACGGCAGATCCAGTGTGGTGTCACAAGAATTTAGGCCCAGGCCAAAGGGCGCCTTCTTTGTCTGCACAGCTGCCCAAACTCTCACCTTTCCACTCAGGCCGACCTCTTACTTGAAGTGTGTGTGGAACCTGTCCTCACAGTACACCTCGCTGCACAGCTAACCATAGGTCTGGGCATCGTAGCTTCCTGCCAGGTGACCGAAGTTCGCAGGCAGATGTGTCCCAGGGACACATGCAAAGAGGCTCCTGCCCGGGCCACAGGCTGCCCACTGCCCCTGCCCCAGATCGGGGGCCGCCAATCAGCCCTGTCGGAGTCCCCTTCCTCTAGAGGGAGTATTGGACCAACACTTGTAGAAAACGGTGTCCTCGTGGGCAACTCATTGGAGGGACACAAATAAATCTTAGCCGTCTTTCTGCGGAAGCTTACGAGCGTTCACACCTAAGCGTCTTACAAGGTCAGCTGTTTAGCTAAACATGAGCTCATGATCTAAATTTACACAATAATGAAGAAATCAGCTTCGAGGGGAGACAATCAGTAAAGACTATCAATACCAGAATTAGATTCCCAAGGCCATCCATCAATTGTTGGAATAATCAGGTGCAAGGCAGAATATATACATAAAACTGGAACTGAAACAAGGAACAAGATGTTTTCAAAGACTGGTAGGATGTCTAAAACATTTTTAAAGTACATGTCATTGATAAAGCTAAATACTCAAAGGTTGTGTAATACAACAGATTAAGCATTGAGAAGAGTGAAATTATGCTGTTTTGAAAACTATGGCAGGTGAGATTTTCTGCCTAATTATATAAGAAGATTTCTCTAAAAAATACACATTATTTCAATGACTTATTGGCTGTGAAATAAGTTAAGGGTATTTCAAATGGCTTGTCTGCAAAGAAAGGTGAGATGTAGGGAATCACAGAAAGTCGAGGGGAAAATAGGTCAATATATACATTGCTATATGGTGAACTAAACCTTAGGCCAGCAACAATGGAGAGGACCTGACCCTTAGAAACTTACAAGTAAGCTGGAATCTTCAAAATTTCAAATCTTTATAAGTAAAATATTTATTAAAATGAATAACCAAGTGTTTTAATTGACATCAGAAGATCAAAACAATAAACCCTGAGAACATAGAAAAAAGATAAATAAAGATATGAGCAGAACTTAATACAACAGAAAACGTATAAAATTGAGGTGATTTAGTAAGTCCAAAGAATCTTCTTTGAAAAGATTGAAAAGACACACTTTGATTAAGGAAAACAAAAACATAAGTATAGAATATACAGAAAGAATCAGGACAATGTTATAGCAGAGAATATATGAAATGCCAGTAAATTTGAACATTTCTGTAAAGTGGACCATTTCCTAGCTCCTAAAGTTTACCAAACCTGACAAAAGAGGAAATCATTTAAGGTCATCATGTCTGCCCTTGGCATTCTCGGAACGCCCTGGCCTCAGGATGCAGCCTCTGTAGTCCATGGTAACCTGCGGAGAGGGGGCGGGGCTGAGGGTGGTTGGAACTCTGGCCTCACTGGAGGAGTGGGTGTGGCCATCTCTGCTGTGACTGAACAAAGGGCAGGGGAGCAGGGGGCCCAGGGCAGGGCCCTCAGAGCACGGCAGGTCCAGTGGGCTGTCACAAGCATTTAGGCCCAGGCCAAAGGGCGCCTTCTTTGTCTGCACAGCTGCCCAAACTGTCACCTTTCCACTCAGGCCGACCACTTACTTGAAGTGTGTGTGGAACCTGTCGTCACAGTACAACTCGCTGCACAGCTAACCATAGGTCTGGGCATCGTAGCTTCCTGCCAGGTGACCGAAGTTCGCAGGCAGATGTGTCCCAGGGACACATGCAAAGAGGCTCCTGCCCGGGCCACAGGCTGCCCACTGCCCCTGCCCCAGATCGGGGGCCGCCAATCAGCCCTTTCGGAGTCCCCTTCCTCTAGAGGGAATATTGGACTAACACTTGTAGAAAACGGTGTCCTCGTGGGCAACTCATTGGAGGGACACAAATAAATCTTTGCCGTCTTTCTGCAGAAGCTTACGAGCGTTCACACCTAAGCGTCTTACAAGGTCAGCTGTTTAGCTAAACATGAGCTCATGATCTAAATTTACACAATAATGAAGAAATCAGCTACGAGGGGAGACAATCAGTAAAGACTATCAATACCAGAATTAAATTCCCAAGGCCATCCATCAATTGTTGGAATAATCAGGTGCAAGGCAGAATATATACATAAAACTGGAACTGAAACAAGGAACAAGGATGTTTTCAAAGACTGGTAGGATCTCTAAAACATTTTTAAAGTACATGTCATTGATAAAGCTAAATACTCAAAGGTTGTGTAATACAACAGATTAAGCATTGAGAAGAGTGAAATTATGCTGTTTTGAAAACTATGGCAGGTGAGATTTTCTGCCTAATTATATAAGAAGATTTCTCTAAAAATACACATTATTTCAATGACTTATTGGCTGTGAAATAAGTTAAGGGTATTTCAAATGGCTTGTCTGCAAAGAAAGGTGAGATGTAGGGAATCACAGAAAGTCGAGGGGAAAATACGTCAATATATACATTGCTATATGGTGAACTAAACCTTAGGCCAGCAACAATGGAGAGGACCTGACCCTTAGAAACTTACAAGTAAGCTGGAATCTTCAAAAGTTCAAATCTTTATAAGTAAAATATTTATTAAAATGAATAACCAAGTGTTTTAATTGACATCAGAAGATCAAAACAATAAACCCTGAGAACATAGAAAAAAGATAAATAAAGATATGAGCAGAACTTAATACAACAGAAAACGTATAAAATTGAGGTGATTTAGTAAGTCCAAAGAATCTTCTTTGAAAAGATTGAAAAGACACACTTTGATTAAGGAAAACAAAAACATAAGTAAAGAATATACAGAAAGAATCAGGACAATGTTATAGCAGAGAATATATGAAATGCCAGTAAATTTGAACATTTCTGTAAAGTGGACCATTTCCTAGCTCCTAAAATTTACCAAACCTGACACAAGAGGAAATGATTTAAGGTCATCATGTCTGCCCTTGGCATTCTCAGAACGCCCTGGCCTCAGGATGCAGCCTCTGTAGTCCATGGTAACCTGCGGAGAGGGGGCGGGGCTGAGGGTGGTTGGAACTCTGGCCTCACTGGAGGAGTGGGTGTGGCCATCTCTGCTGTGACTGAACAAAGGGCAGGGGAGCAGGGGGCCCAGGGCAGGGCCCTCAGAGCACGGCAGGTCCAGTGGGGTTTCACAAGCATTTAGGCCCAGGCCAAAGTGCGCCTTCTTTGTCTGCACAGCTGCCCAAACTCTCACCTTTCCACTCAGGCTGACCTCTTACTTGAAGTGTGTGTGGAACCTGTCCTCACAGTACACCTCGCTGCAGAGCTAACCATAGGTCTGGGCATCGTAGCTTCCTGCCAGGTGACCGAAGTTCGCAAGCAGATGTGTCCCAGGGACACATGCAAAGAGGCTCCTGCCCGGGCCACAGGCTGCCCACTGCCCCTGCCCCAGATCGGGGGCCACCAATCAGCACTGTCGGAGTCCCCTTCCTCTAGAGGGAGTATTGGACCAACACTTGTAGAAAACTGTGTCCTCGTGGGCAACTAATTGGAGGGACACAAATAAATCTTTGCCGTCTTTCTGCGGAAGCTTACGAGCATTCACACCTAAGCGTCTTACAAGGTCAGCTGTTTAGCTAAACATGAGCTCATGATCTAAATTTACTCAATAATGAAGAAATCAGCTACGAGGGGAGACAATCAGTAAAGACTATCAATACCAGAATTAGATGCCCAAGGCCATCCATCAATTGTTGGAATAATCAGGTGCAAGGCAGAATATATACATAAAACTGGAACTGAAACAAGGAACAAGGATGTTTTCAAAGACTGGTAGGATCTCTAAAACATTTTTAATGTACATGTCATTGATAAAGCTAAATACTCAAAGGTTGTGTAATACAACAGATTAAGCATTGAGAAGAGTGAAATTATTCTGTTTTGAAAACTATGGCAGGTGAGATTTCCTGCCTAATTATATAAGAAGATTTCTCTAAAAAATACACATTATATCAATGACTTATTGGCTGTGAAATAAGTTAAGGGTATTTCAAATGGCTTGTCTGCAAAGAAAGGTGAGATGTAGGGAATCACAGAAAGTCGAGGGGAAAATAGGTCAATATATACATTGCTATATGGTGAACTAAACCTTAGGCCAGCAACAATGGAGAGGACCTGACCCTTAGAAACTTACAAGTAAGCTGGAATCTTCAAAAGTTCAAATCTTTATAAGTAAAATATTTACTAAAATGAATAACCAAGTGTTTGAATTGACATCAGAAGATCAAAACAATAAACCCTGAGAACATAGAAAAAAGATAAATAAAGATATGAGCAGAACTTAATACAACAGAAAACGTATAAAATTCAGGTGATTTAGTAAGTCCAAAGAATCTTCTTTGAAAAGATTGAAAAGACACACTTTGATTAAGGAAAACAAAAACATAAGTAAAGAATATACAGAAAGAATCAGGTCAAAGTTATAGCAGAGAATATGAGAAATGCCAGTAAATTTGAACATTTCTGTAAAGTGGACCATTTCCTAGCTCCTAAAGTTTACCAAACCTGACACAAGAGGAAATCATTTAAGGTCATCATGTCTGCCCTTGGCATTCTCGGAACCCCCTGGCCTCAGGTTGCAGCCTCTGTAGTCCTTGGTAACCTGCGGAGAGGGGGCGGGGCTGAGGGTGGTTGGAACTCTGCCCTCACTGAAGGAGTGGGTGTGGCCATCTCTGCTGTGACTGAACAAAGGGCAGGGGAGCAGGGGGCCCAGGGCAGGTCCCTCAGAGCACGGCAGGTCCAGTGGGGTGTCACAAGCATTTAGGCCCAGGCCAAAGGGCGCCTTCTTTGTCTGCACAGCTGCCCAAACTCTCACCTTTCCCCTCAGGCCGACCTCTTACTTGAAGTGTGTGTGGAACCTGTCCTCACAGTACACCTCGCTGCACAGCTAACCATAGGTCTGGGCATCGTAGCTTCCTGCCAGGTGACCGAAGTTCGCAGGCAGATGTGTCCCAGGGACACATGCAAAGAGGCTCCAGACTGGGCCACAGGCTGCCCACTGCCCCTGCCCCAGATCGGGGGCCGCCAATCAGCCCTGTCTGAGTCCCCTGCCTGTAGAGGGAGTATTGGAACAACACTTGTAGAAAACGGTGTCCTCGTGGGCAACTCATTGGAGGGACACAAATAAATCTTTGCCGTCTTTCTGCGGAAGCTTATGAGCGTTCACACCTAAGCGTCTTACAAGGTCAGCTGTTTAGCTAAACATGAGCTCATGATCTAAATTTACACAATAATGAAGAAATCAGCTACGAGGGGAGACAATCAGTAAAGACTATCAATACCAGAATAAGATTCCCAAGGCCATCCATCAATTGTTGGAATAATCAGGTGCAGGGCAGAAAATATACATAAAACATGAACTGAAACAAGGAACAAGGATGTTTTCAAAGACTGGTAGGATCTCGAAAACATTTTTAAAGTACATGTCATTGATAAAGCTAAATACTCAAAGTTTGTGTAATACAACAGATTAAGCATTGAGAAGAGTGAAATTATGCTGTTTTGAAAACTATGGCAGGTGAGATTTTCTGCCTAATTATATAAGAAGATTTCTCTAAAAAATACACATTATTTCAATGACTTATTGGCTGTGAAATAAGTTAAGGGTATTTCAAATGGCTTGTCTGCAAAGAAAGGTGAGATGTAGGGAATCACAGAAAGTCGAGGGGAAAATAGGTCAATATATACATTGCTATATGGTGAACTAAACCTTAGGCCAGCAACAATGGAGAGGACCTGACCCTTAGAAACTTACAAGTAAGCTGGAATCTTCAAAAGTTCAAATCTTTATAAGTAAAATATTTATTAAAATGAATAACCAAGTGTTTTAATTGACATCAGAAGATCAAAACAATAAACCCTGAGAACATAGAAAAAAGATAAATAAAGATATGAGCAGAACTTAATACAACAGAAAACGTATAAAATTGAGGTGATTTAGTAAGTCCAAAGAATCTTCTTTGAAAAGATTGAAAAGACACACTTTGATTAAGGAAAACAAAAATATCAGTAAAGAATATACAGAAAGAATCAGGACAATGTTATAGCAGAGAATATATGAAATGCCAGTAAATTTGAACATTTCTGTAAAGTGGACCATTTCCTAGCTCCTAAAGTTTACCAAACCTGACACAAGAGGAAATCATTTAAGGTCATCATGTCTGCCCTTGGCATTCTCGGAACACCCTGGCCTCAGGATGCAGCCTCTGTAGTCCATGGTAACCTGCGGAGAGGGGGCGGGGCTTAGGGTGGTTGGAACTCTGCCCTCACTGAAGGAGTGGGTGTGGCCATCTCTGCTGTGACTGAACAAAGGGCAGGGGAGCAGGGGGCCCAGGGCAGGGCCCTCAGAGCACGGCAGGTCCTGTGGGGTGTCACAAGCATTTAGGACCAGGCCAAAGGGCGCCTTCTTTGTCTGCACAACTTCCCAAACTCTCACCTTTCCACTCAGGCCGACCTCTTACTTGAAGTGTGTGTGGAACCTGTCCTCACAGTACACCTCGCTGCACAGCTAACCATAGGTCTGGGCATCGTAGCTTCCTGCCAGGTGACCGAAGTTCGCAGGCAGATGTGTCCCAGGGACACATGCAAAGAGGCTCCTGCCCGGGCCACAGGCTGCCCACTGCCCCTGCCCCAGATCGGGGGCCACCAATCAGCCCTGTCGGAGTCCCCTTCCTCTAGAGGGAGTATTGGACCAACACTTGTAGAAAACGGTGTCCTCGTGGGCAACTCATTGGAGGGACACAAATAAATCTTTGCCGTCTTTCTGCGGAAGCTTACTAGCGTTCACACCTAAGCGTCTTACAAGGTCAGCTGTTTAGCTAAACATGAGCTCATGATCTAAATTTACACAATAATGAAGAAATCAGCTACGAGGGGAGACAATCAGTAAAGACTATCAATACCAGAATTAGATTCCCAAGGCCATCCATCAATTGTTGGAATAATCAGGTGCAAGGCAGAATATATACATAAAACTGGAACTGAAACAAGGAACAAGGATGTTTTCAAAGACTGGTAGGATCTCTAAAACATTTTTAAAGGACATGTCATTGATAAAGCTAAATACTCAAAGGTTGTGTAATACAACAGATTAAGCATTGAGAAGAGTGAAATTATGCTGTTTTGAAAACTATGGCAGGTGAGATTTTCTGCCTAATTATATAAGAAGATTTCTCTAAAAATACACATTATTTCAATGACTTATTGGCTGTGAAATAAGTTAAGGGTATTTCAAATGGCTTGTCTGCAAAGAAAGGTGAGATGTAGGGAATCACAGAAAGTCGAGGGGAAAATAGGTCAATATATACATTGCTATATGGTGAACTAAACTTTAGGCCAGCAACAATGGAGAGGACCTGACCCTTAGAAACTTACAAGTAAGCTGGAATCTTCAAAAGTTCAAATCTTTATAATTAAAATATTTATTAAAATGAATAACCAAGTGTTTTAATTGACATCAGAAGATCAAAACAATAAACCCTGAGAACATAGAAAAAAGATAAATAAAGATATGAGCAGAACTTCATACAACAGAAAACGTATAAAATTGAGGTGATTTAGTAAGTCCAAAGAATCTTCTTTGAAAAGATTGGAAAGACACACTTTGATTAAGGAAAACAAAAACATAAGTAAAGAATATACAGAAAGAATCAGGACAATGTTATAGCAGAGAATATATGAAATGCCAGTAAATTTGAACATTTCTGTAAAGTGGACCATTTCCTAGCTCCTAAAGTTTACCAAACCTGACACAAGAGGAAATCATTTAAGGTCATCATGTCTGCCCTTGGCATTCTCGGAACGCCCTGGCCTCAGGATGCAGCCTCTGTAGTCCATGGTAACCTGCGGAGAGGGGGCGGGGCTGAGGGTGGTTGGAACTCTGCCCTCACTAAAGGAGTGGGTGTGGCCATCTCTGCTGTGACTGAACAAAGGTCAGGGGAGCAGGGGCCCCAGGGCAGGGCCCTCAGAGCAAGGCAGGTCCAGTGGGGTGTCACAAGCATTTAGGCCCAGGCCAAAGGGCGCCTTCTTTGTCTGCACAGCTGCCCAAACTCTCACCTTTCCACTCAGGCCGACCTCTTACTTGAAGTGTGTGTGGAACCTGTCCTCACAGTACACCTCGCTGCACAGCTAACCATAGGTCTGGGCATCGTAGCTTCCTGCCAGGTGACCGAAGTTCGCAGGCAGATGTGTCCCAGGGACACATGCAAAGAGGCTCCTGCCCGGGCCACAGGCTGCCCACTGCCCCTGCCCCAGATCGGGGGCTGCCAATCAGCCCTGTCAGAGTCCCCTGCCTCTAGAGGGAGTATTGGACCAACACTTGTAGAAAACAGTGTCCTCGTGGGCAACTCATTGGAGGGACACAAATAAATCTTTGCCGTCTTTCTGCGGAATCTTACGATTGTTCACACCTAAGCGTCTTACAAGGTCAGCTGTTTAGCTAAACATGAGCTCATGATCTAAATTTACACAATAATGAAGAAATCAGCTACGAGGGGAGACAATCAGTAAAGACTATCAATACCAGAATTAGATTCCCAAGGCCATCCATCAATTGTTGGAATAATCAGGTGCAAGGCAGAATATATACATAAAACTGGAACTGAAACAAGGAACAAGGATGTTTTCAAAGACTGGTAGGATCTCTAAAACATTTTTAAAGTACATGTCATTGATAAAGCTAAATACTCAAAGGTTGTGTAATACAACAGATTAAGCATTGAGAAGAGTGAAATTATGCTGTTTTGAAAACTATGGCAGGTGAGATTTTCTGCCTAATTATATAAGAAGATTTCTCTAAAAATACACATTATTTCAATGACTTATTGGCTGTGAAATAAGTTAAGGGTATTTCAAATGGCTTGTCTGCAAAGAAAGGTGAGATGTAGGGAATCACAGAAAGTCGAGGGGAAAATAGGTCAATATATACATTGCTATATGGTGAACTAAACCTTAGGCCAGCAACAATGGAGAGGACCTGACCCTTAGAAACTTACAAGTAAGCTGGAATCTTCAAAAGTTCAAATCTTTATAAGAAAAATATTTATTAAAATGAATAACCAAGTGTTTTAATTGACATCAGAAGATCAAAACAATAAACCCTGAGAACATAGAAAAAAGATAAATAAAGATATGAGCAGAACTTAATACACCAGAAAACGTATAAAATTGAGGTGATTTAGTAAGTCCAAAGAATCTTCTTTGAAAAGATTGAAAAGACACACTTTGATTAAGGAAAAGAAAATCATAAGTAAAGAATATACAGAAAGAATCAGGACAATGTTATAACAGAGAATATATGAAATGCCAGTAGATTTGAACATTTCTGTAAAGTGGACCATTTCCTAGCTCCTAAAGTTTACCAAACCTGACACAAGAGGAAATCATTTAAAGTCATCATGTCTGCCCTTGGCATACTCGGAACGCCCTGGCCTCAGGATGCAGCCTCTGTAGTCCATGGTAACCTGCGGAGAGGGGGCGGGGCTGAGGGTGTTTGGAACTCTGGCCTCACTGGAGGAGTGGGTGTGGCCATCTCTGCTGTGACTGAACAAAGGGCAGGGGAGCAGGGGGCCCAGGGCAGGGCCCTCAGAGCACGGCAGGTCCAGTGGGGTGTCACAAGCATTTAGGCCCAGGCCAAAGGGCGCCTTCTTTGTCTGCACAGCTGCCCAAACTCTCACCTTTCCACTCAGGCCGACCTCTTACTTGAAGTGTGTGTGGAACCTGTCCTCACAGTACACCTCGCTGCACAGCTAACCATAGGTCTGGGCATCGTAGCTTCCTGCCAGGTGACCGAAGTTCGCAGGCAGATGTGTCCCAGGGACACATGCAAAGAGGCTCCTGCCCGGGCCACAGGCTGCCCACTGCCCCTGCCCAAGATCGGGGGCCGCCAATCAGCCCTGTCGGAGTCCCCTTCCTCTAGAGGGAGTATTGGACCAACACTTGTAGAAAACGGTGTCCTCGTGGGCAACTCATTGTAGGGACACAAATAAATCTTTGCCGTCTTTCTGCAGAAGCTTACGAGCGTTCACACCTAAGCGTCTTACAAGGTCAGCTGTTTAGCTAAGCATGAGCTCATGATCTAAATTTACACAATAATGAAGAAATCAGCTACGAGGTGAGACAATCAGTAAAGACTATCAATACCAGAATTAGATTCCCAAGGCCATCCATCAATTGTTGGAATAATCAGGTGCAAGGCAGAATATATACATAAAACTGGAACTGAAACAAGGAACAAGGATGTTTTCAAAGACTGGTAGGATCTCTAAAACATTTTTAAAGTACATGTCATTGATAAAGCTAAATACTCAAAGGTTGTGTAATACAACAGATTAAGCATTGAGAAGAGTGAAATTATGCTGTTTTGAAAACTATGGCAGGTGAGATTTTCTGCCTAATTATATAAGAAGATTTCTCTAAAAATACACATTATTTCAATGACTTATTGGCTGTGAAATAAGTTAAGGGTATTTCAAATGGCTTGTCTGCAAAGAAAGGTGAGATGTAGGGAATCACAGAAAGTCGAGGGGAAAATAGGTCAATATATACATTGCTATATGGTGAACTAAACTTTAGGCCAGCAACAATGGAGAGGACCTGACCCTTAGAAACTTAGAAGTAAGCTGGAATCTTCAAAAGTTCAAATCTTTTTAAGTAAAATATTTATTAAAATGAATAACCAAGTGTTTTAATTGACATCAGAAGATCAAAACAGTACACCCTGAGAACATAGAAAAAAGATAAATAAAGATATGAGCAGAACTTAATACAACAGAAAATGTATAAAATTGAGGTGATTTAGTAAGTCCAAAGAATCTTCTTTGAAAAGATTGAAAAGACACACTTTGATTAAGGAAAACAAAAACATAAGTAGAGAATATACAGAAAGAAACAGGACAATGTTATAGAAGAGAATATATGAAATGCCAGTAAATTTGAACATTTCTGTAAAGTGGCCCATTTCCTAGCTCCTAAAGTTTACCAAACCTGACACAAGAGGAAATCATTTAAGGTCATCATGTCTGCCCTTGGCTTTCTCGGAACACCCTGGCCTCAGGATGCAGCCTCTGTAGTCCATGGTAACCTGCGGAGAGGGGCCGGGGCTGAGGGTGGTTGGAACTCTGCCCTCACTGAAGGAGTGGGTGTGGCCATCTCTGCTGTGACTGAACAAAGGGCAGGGGAGCAGGGGGCCCAGGGCAGGGCCCTAAGAGCACGGCAGGTCCAGTGGGGTGTCACAAGCATTTAGGCCCAGGCCAAAGGGCGCCTTCTTTGTCTGCACAGCTGCCCAAACTCTCACCTTTCCACTCAGGCCGACCTCTTACTTGAAGTGTGTGTGGAACCTGTCCTCACAGTACACCTCGCTGCACAGCTAACCATAGGTCTGGGCATCGTAGCTTCCTGCCAGGTGACCGAAGTTCGCAGGCAGATGTGTCCCAGGGACACATGCAAAGAGGCTCCTGCCAGGGCCACAGGCTGCCCACTGCCCCTGCCCCAGATCGGGGGCCACCAATCAGCCCTGTCGGAGTCCCCTTCCTCTAGAGGGAGTATTGGACCAACACTTGTAGAAAACGGTGTCCTCGTGGGCAACTCATTGTAGGGACACAAATAAATCTTTGCCGTCTTTCTGCGGAAGCTTACGAGCGTTCACACCTAAGCGTCTTACAAGGTCAGCTGTTTAGCTAAACATGAGCTCATGATCTAAATTTACACAATAATGAAGAAATCAGCTACGAGGGGAGACAATCAGTAAAGACTATCAATACCAGAATTAGATTCCCAAGGCCATCCATCAATTGTTGGAATAATCAGGTGCAAGGCAGAATATATACATAAAACTGGAACTGAAACAAGGAACAAGGATGTTTTCAAAGACTGGTAGGATCTCTCAAACATTTTTAAAGGACATGTCATTGATAAAGCTAAATACTCAAAGGTTGTGTAATACAACAGATTAAGCATTGAGAAGAGTGAAATTATGCTGTTTTGAAAACTATGGCAGGTGAGATTTTCTGCCTAATTATATAAGAAGATTTCTCTAAAAATACACATTATTTCAATGACTTATTGGCTGTGAAATAAGTTAAGGGTATTTCAAATGGCTTGTCTGCAAAGAAAGGTGAGATGTAGGGAATCACAGAAAGTCGAGGGGAAAATAGGTCAATATATACATTGCTATATGGTGAACTAAACCTTAGGCCAGCAACAATGGAGAGGACCTGACCCTTAGAAACTTACAAGTAAGCTGGAATCTTCAAAAGTTCAAATCTTTATAAGTAAAATATTTATTAAAATGAATAACCAAGTGTTTTAATTGACATCAGAAGATCAAAACAATAAACCCTGAGAACATAGAAAAAAGATAAATAAAGATATGAGCAGAACTTAATACAACAGAAAAGGTATAAAATTGAGGTGATTTAGTAAGTCCAAAGAATCTTCTTTGAAAAGATTGAAAAGACACACTTTGATTAAGGAAAACAAAAACTTAAGTAAAGAATATACAGAAAGAATCAGCACAATGTTATAGCAGAGAATACATGAAATGCCAGTAAATTTGAACATTTCTGTAAAGTGGACCATTTCCTAGCTCCTAAAGTTTACCAAACCTGACACAAGAGGAAATCATTTAAGGTCATCATGTCTGCCCTTGGCATTCTCAGAACGCCCTGGCCTCAGGATGCAGCCTCTGTTGTCCATGGTAACCTGCGGAGAGGGGGCGGGGCTGAGGGTGGTTGGAACTCTGCCCTCACTGAAGGAGTGGGTGTGGCCATCTCTGCTGTGACTGAACAAAAGGCAGGGGAGCAGGGGTCCAGTGCAGGGCCCTCAGAGCACGGCAGGTCCAGTGGGGTGTCACAAGCATTTAGGCCCAGGCCAAAGGGCGCCTTCTTTGTCTGCACAGCTGCCCAAACTCTCACCTTTCCACTGAGGCCGACCTCTTACTTGAAGTGTGTGTGGAACCTGTCCTCACAGTACACCTCGCTGCACAGCTAACCATAGGTCTGGGCATCATAGCTTCCTGCCAGGTGACCGAAGTTCGCAGGCAGATGTGTCCCAGGGACACATGCAAAGAGGCTCCTGCCCGGGCCACAGGCTGCCCACTGCCCCTGCCCCAGATCGGGGGCCACCAATCAGCCCTGTCGGAGTCCCCTGCCTCTAGAGGGAGTATTGGACCAACACTTGTAGAAAACGGTGTCCTCGTGGGCAACTCATTGGAGGGACACAAATAAATCTTTGCTGTCTTTCTGCGGAAGCTTACGAGCGTTCACACCTAAGCGTCTTACAAGGTCAGCTGTTTAGCTAAACATGAGCTCATGATCTAAATTTACACAATAATGAAGAAATCAGCTACGAGGGGAGACAATCAGTAAAGACTATCAATACCAGAATTAGATGCCCAAGGCCATCCATCAATTGTTGGAATAATCAGGTGCAAGGCAGAATATATACATAAAACTGGAACTGAAACAAGGAACAAGGATGTTTTCAAAGACTGGTAGGATCTCTACATGTCATTGATAAAGCTAAATACTCAAAGGTTGTGTAATACAACAGATTAAGCATTGAGAAGAGTGAAATTATGCTGTTTTGAAAACTATGGCAGGTGAGATTTTCTGCCTAATTATATAAGAAGATTTCTCTAAAAATACACATTATTTCAATGACTTATTGGCTGTGAAATAAGTTAAGGGTATTTCAAATGGCTTGTCTGCAAAGAAAGGTGAGATGTAGGGAATCACAGAAAGTCGAGGGGAAAATAGGTCAATATATACATTGCTATATGGTGAACTAAACCTTAGGCCAGCAACAATGGAGAGGACCTGACCCTTAGAAACTTACAAGTAAGCTGGAATCTTCAAAAGTTCAAATCTTTATAAGTAAAATATTTATTAAAATGAATAACCAAGTGTTTTAATTGACATCAGAAGATCAAAACAATAAACCCTGAGAACATAGAAAAAAGATAAATAAAGATATGAGCAGAACATAATACACCAGAAAACGTATAAAATTGAGGTGATTTAGTAAGTCCAAAGAATCTTCCCTGAAAAGATTGAAAAGACACACTTTGATTAAGGAAAACAAAAACATAAGTAAAGAATATACAGAAAGAATCAGGACAATGTTATAAGAGAGAATATATGAAATGCCAGTAAATTTGAACATTTCTGTAAAGTGGACCATTTCCTAGCTCCTAAAGTTTACCAAACCTGACACAAGAGGAAATCATTTAAGGTCATCATGTCTGCCCTTGGCATTCTCGGAACGCCCTGGCCTCAGGATGCAGCATCTGTAGTCCATGGTAACCTGCGGAGAGGGGGCGGGGCTGAGGGTGGATGGAACTCTGGCCTCACTGGAGTAGTGGGTGTGGCCATCTCTGCTGTGACTGAACAAAGGGCAGGGGAGCAGGGGGCTCAGGGCAGGGCCCTCAGAGCACGGCAGGTCCAGTGGGCGGTCACAAGCATTTAGGCCCAGGCCAAAGGGCGCCTTCTTTGTCTGCACAGCTGCACAAACTCTCACCTTTCCACTCAGGCCGACCTCTTACTTGAAGTGTGTGTGGAACCTGTCCTCACAGTACACCTCGCTGCACAGCTAACCATAGGTCTGGGCATCGTAGCTTCCTGCCAGGTGACCGAAGTTCGCAGGCAGATGTGTCCCAGGGACACATGCAAAGAGGCCCCTGCCCGGGCCACAGGCTGCCCACTGCCCCTGCCCAAGATCGGGGGCCGCCAATCAGCCCTGTCGGAGTCCCCTTCCTCTAGAGGGAGTATTGGACCAACTCTTGTAGAAAACGGTGTCCTCGTGGGCAACTCATTGGAGGGACACAAATAAATCTTTGCCGTCTTTCTGCGGAAGCTTACGAGCGTTCACACCTAAGCGTCTTACAAGGTCAGCTGTTTAGCTAAACATGAGCTCATGATCTAAATTTACACAATAATGAAGAAATCAGCTACGAGGGGAGACAATCAGTAAAGACTATCAATACCAGAATTAGATTCCCAAGGCCATCCATCAATTGTTGGAATAATCAGGTGCAAGGCAGAATATATACATAAAACTGGAACTGAAACAAGGAACAAGGATGTTTTCAAAGACTGGTAGGATCTCTAAAACTTTTTTAAAGTACATGTCATTGATAAAGCTAAATACTCAAAGGTTGTGTAATACAACAGATTAAGCATTGAGAAGAGTGAAATTATGCTGTTTTGAAAACTATGGCAGGTGAGATTTTCTGCCTAATTATATAAGAAGATTTCTCTAAAAATACACATTATTTCAATGACTTATTGGCTGTGAAATAAGTTAAGGGTATTTCAAATGGCTTGTCTGCAAAGAAAGGTGAGATGTAGGGAATCACAGAAAGTCGAGGGGAAAATAGGTCAATATATACATTGCTATATGGTGAACTAAACTTTAGGCCAGCAACAATGGAGAGGACCTGACCCTTAGAAACTTACAAGTAAGCTGGAATCTTCAAAAGTTCAAATCTCTATAAGTAAAATATTTATTAAAATGAATAACCAAGTGTTTTAATTGACATCAGAAGATCAAAACAATAAACCCTGAGAACATAGAAAAAAGATAAATAAAGATATGAGCAGAACTTAATACAACAGAAAAGGTATAAAATTGAGGTGATTTAGTAAGTCCAAAGAATCTTCTTTGAAAAGATTGAAAAGACACACTTTGATTAAGGAAAACAAAAACATCAGTAAAGAATATACAGAAAGAATCAGGACAATGTTATAGCAGAGAATATATGAAATGCCAGTAAATTTGAACATTTCTGTAAAGTGGACCATTTCCTAGCTCCTAAAGTTTACCAAACCTGACACAAGAGGAAATCATTTAAGGTCATCATGTCTGCCCTTGGCATTCTTGGAACGCCCTGGCCTCAGGATGCAGCCTCTGTAGTCCATGGTAACCTGCGGAGAGGGGGCGGGGCTGAGGGTGGTTGGAACTCTGCCCTCACTGAAGGAGTGTGTGTGGCCATCTCTGCTGTGACTGAACAAAGGGCAGGGGAGCAGGGGCCCCAGGGCAGGGCCCTCAGAGCACGGCAGGTCCAGTGGGGTGTCACAAGCATTTAGGCCCAGGCCAAAGGGCGCCTTCTTTGTCTGCACAGCTGCCCAAACTCTCACCTTTCCACTCAGGCCGACCTCTTACTTGAAGTGTGTGTGGAACCTGTCCTCACAGTACACCTCGCTGCACAGCTAACCATAGGTCTGGGCATCATAGCTTCCTGCCAGATGACCGAAGTTCGCAGGCAGGTGTGTCCCAGGGACACATGCAAAGAGGCTCCTGCCCGGGCCACAGGCTGCCCACTGCCCCTGCCCCAGATCGGGGGCCACCAATCAGCCCTGTCGGAGTCCCCTTCCTCTAGAGGGAGTATTGGACCAACACTTGTAGAAAACGGTGTCCTCGTGGGCAACTCATTGGAGGGACACAAATAAATCTTTGCTGTCTTTCTGCGGAAGCTTACGAGCGTTCACACCTAAGCGTCTTACAAGGTCAGCTGTTTAGCTAAACATGAGCTCATGATCTAAATTTACACAATAATGAAGAAATCAGCTACGAGGGGAGACAATCAGTAAAGACTGTCAATACCAGAATTAGATTCCCAAGGCCATCCATCAATTGTTGGAATAATCAGGTGCAAGGCAGAATATATACATAAAACTGGACCTGAAACAAGGAACAAGGATGTTTTCAAAGACTGGTAGGATCTCTACATGTCATTGATAAAGCTAAATACTCAAAGGTTGTGTAATACAACAGATTAAGCATTGAGAAGAGTGAAATTATGCTGTTTTGAAAACTATGGCAGGTGAGATTTTCTGCCTAATTATATAAGAAGATTTCTCTAAAAATACACATTATTTCAATCACTTATTGGCTGTGAAATAAGTTAAGGGTATTTCAAATGGCTTGTCTGCAAAGAAAGGTGAGATGTAGGGAATCACAGAAAGTCGAGGGGAAAATAGGTCAATATATACATTGCTATATGGTGAACTAAACCTTAGGCCAGCAACAATGGAGAGGACCTGACCCTTAGAAACTTACAAGTAAGCTGGAATCTTCAAAAGTTCAAATCTTTATAAGTAAAATATTTATTAAAATGAATAACCAAGTGTTTTAATTGACATCAGAAGATCAAAACAATAAACCCTGAGAACATAGAAAAAAGATAAATAAAGATATGAGCAGAACATAATACACCAGAAAACGGATAAAATTGAGGTGATTTAGTAAGTCCAAAGAATCTTCTCTGAAAAGATTGAAAAGACACACTTTGATTAAGGAAAACAAAAACATAAGTAAAGAATATACAGAAAGAATCAGGACAATGTTATAAGAGAGAATATATGAAATGCCAGTAAATTTGAACATTTCTGTAAAGTGGACCATTTCCTAGCTCCTAAAGTTTACCAAACCTGACACAAGAGGAAATCATTTAAGGTCATCATGTCTGCCCTTGGCATTCTCGGAACGCCCTGGCCTCAGGATGCAGCATCTGTAGTCCATGGTAACCTGCGGAGAGGGGGCGGGGCTGAGGGTGGTTGGAACTCTGGCCTCACTGGAGTAGTGGGTGTGGCCATCTCTGCTGTGACTGAACAAAGGGCAGGGGAGCAGGGGGCTCAGAGCAGGGCCCTCAGAGCACGGCAGGTCCAGTGGGCGGTCACAAGCATTTAGGCCCAGGCCAAAGGGCGCCTTCTTTGTCTGCACAGCTGCCCAAACTCTCACCTTTCCACTCAGGCCGACCTCTTACTTGAAGTGTGTGTGGAACCTGTCCTCACAGTACACCTCGCTGCACAGCTAACCATAGGTCTGGGCATCGTAGCTTCCTGCCAGGTGACCGAAGTTCGCAGGCAGATGTGTCCCAGGGACACATGCAAAGAGGCCCCTGCCCGGGCCACAGGCTGCCCACTGCCCCTGCCCCAGATCGGGGGCCGCCAATCAGCCCTGTCGGAGTCCCCTTCCTCTAGAGGGAGTATTGGACCAACACTTGTAGAAAACGGTGTCCTCGTGGGCAACTCATTGGAGGGACACAAATAAATCTTTGCCGTCTTTCTGCGGAAGCTTACGAGCGTTCACACCTAAGCGTCTTACAAGGTCAGCTGTTTAGCTAAACATGAGCTCATGATCTAAATTTACACAATAATGAAGAAATCAGCTACGAGGGGAGACAATCAGTAAAGACTATCAATACCAGAATTAGATTCCCAAGGCCATACATCAATTGTTGGAATAATCAGGTGCAAGGCAGAATATATACATAAAACTGGAACTGAAACAAGGAACAAGGATGTTTTCAAAGACTGGTAGGATCTCTAAAACATTTTTAAAGTACATGTCATTGATAAAGCTAAATACTCAAAGGTTGTGTAATACAACAGATTAAGCATTGAGAAGAGTGAAATTATGCTGTTTTGAAAACTATGGCAGGTGAGATTTTCTGCCTAATTATATAAGAAGATTTCTCTAAAAATACACATTATTTCAATGACTTATTGGCTGTGAAATAAGTTAAGGGTATTTCAAATGGCTTGTCTGCAAAGAAAGGTGAGATGTAGGGAATCACAGAAAGTCGAGGGGAAAATAGGTCAATATATACATTGCTATATGGTGAACTAAACTTTAGGCCAGCAACAATGGAGAGGACCTGACCCTTAGAAACTTACAAGTAAGCTGGAATCTTCAAAAGTTCAAATCTTTATAAGTAAAATATTTATTAAAATGAATAACCAAGTGTTTTAATTGACATAAGAAGATCAAAACAATAAACCCTGAGAACATAGAAAAAAGATAAATAAAGATATGAGCAGAACTTAATACAACAGAAAACGTATAAAATTGAGGTGATTTAGTAAGTCCAAAGAATCTTCTTTGAAAAGATTGAAAAGACACACTTTGATTAAGGAAAACAAAAACATCAGTAAAGAATATACAGAAAGAATCAGGACAATGTTATAGCAGAGAATATATGAAATGCCAGTAAATTTGAACATTTCTGTAAAGTGGACCATTTCCTAGCTCCTAAAGTTTACCAAACCTGACACAAAAGGAAATCATTTAAGGTCATCATGTCTGCCCTTGGCATTCTCGGAACGCCCTGGCCTCAGGATGCAGCCTCTGTAGTCCATGGTAACCTGCGGAGAGGGGGCGGGGCTGAGGGTGGTTGGAACTCTGCCCTCACTGAAGGAGTGTGTGTGGCCATCTCTGCTGTGACTGAACAAAGGGCAGGGGAGCAGGGGCCCCAGGGCAGGGCCCTCAGAGCACGGCAGGTCCAGTGGGGTGTCACAAGCATTTAGGCCCAGGCCAAAGGGCGCCTTCTTTGTCTGCACAGCTGCCCAAACTCTCACCTTTCCACTCAGGCCGACCTCTTACTTGAAGTGTGTGTGGAACCTGTCCTCACAGTACACCTCGCTGCACAGCTAACCATAGGTCTGGGCATCGTAGCTTCCTGCCAGGTGACCGAAGTACGCAGGCAGATGTGTCCCAGGGACACATGCAAAGAGGCTCCTGCCCGGGCCACAGGCTGCCCACTGTCCCTGCCCCAGATCGGGGGCCGCCAATCAGCCCTGTCGGAGTCCCCTGCCTCCAGAGGGAGTATTGGACCAACACTTGTAGAAAACGGTGTCCTCGTGGGCAACTCATTGGAGGGACACAAATAAATCTTTGCCGTCTTTCTGCGGAATCTTACGATTGTTCACACCTAAGCGTCTTACAAGATCAGCTGTTTAGCTAAACATGAGCTCATGATCTAAATTTACACAATAATGAAGAAATCAGCTACGAGGGGAGACAATCAGTAAAGACTATCAATACCAGAATTAGATTCCCAAGGCCATCCATCAATTGTTGGAATAATCAGGTGCAAGGCAGAATATATACATAAAACTGGAACTGAAACAAGGAACAAGGATGTTTTCAAAGACTGGTAGGATCTCTAAAACATTTTTAAAGTGCATGTCATTGGTAAAGCTAAATACTCAAAGGTTGTGTAATACAACAGATTAAGCATTGAGAAGAGTGAAATTATGCTGTTTTGAAAACTATGGCAGGTGAGATTTTCTGCCTAATTATATAAGAAGATTTCTCTAAAAATACACATTAATTCAATGACTTATTGGCTGTGAAATAAGTTAAGGGTATTTCAAATGGCTTGTCTGCAAAGAAAGGTGAGATGTAGGGAATCACAGAGAGTCGAGGGGAAAATAGGTCAATATATACATTGCTATATGGTGAACTAAACCTTAGGCCAGCAACAATGGAGAGGACCTGACCCTTAGAAACTTACAAGTAAGCTGGAATCTTCAAAAGTTCAAATCTTTATAAGTAAAATATTTATTAAAATGAATAACCAAGTGTTTTAATTGACATCAGAAGATCAAAACAATAAACCCTGAGAACATAGAAAAAAGATAAATAAAGATATGAGCAGAACATAATACAACAGAAAAAGTATAAAATTGAGGTGATTTAGTAAGTCCAAAGAATCTTCTTTGAAAAGATTGAAAAGACACACTTTGATTAAGGAAAACAAAAACATCAGTAAAAAATATACAGAAAGAATCAGGACAATGTTATAAGAGAGAATATATGAAATGCCAGTAAATTTGAACATTTCTGTAAAGTGGACCATTTCCTAGCTCCTAAAGTTTACCAAACCTGACACAAGAGGAAATCATTTAATGTCATCATGTCTGCCCTTGGCATTCTCGGAACGCCCTGGCCTCAGGATGCAGCCTCTGTAGTCCATGGTAACCTGCGGAGAGGGGGCGGGGCTGAGGGTGGTTGGAACTCTGCCCTCACTGAAGGAGTGGGTGTGGCCATCTCTGCTGTGACTGAAAAAAAGGCAGGGGAGCAGGGGTCCAGTGCAGGGCCCTCAGAGCACGGCAGGTCCAGTGGGGTGTCACAAGCGTTTAGGCCCAGGCCAAAGGGCGTCTTCTTTGTCTGCACAGCTGCCCAAACTCTCACCTTTCCACTCAGGCCGACCTCTTACTTGAAGTGTGTGTGGAACCTGTCCTCACAGTACACCTCGCTGCACATCTAACCATAGGTCTGGGCATCGTAGCTTCCTGCCAGGTGACCGAAGTACGCAGGCAGATGTGTCCCAGGGACACATGCAAAGAGGCTCCTGCCCGGGCCACAGGCTGCCCACAGCCCCTGCCCCAGATCGGGGGCCACCAATCAGCCCTGTCGGAGTCCCCTGCCTCCAGAGGGAGTATTGGACCAACACTTGTAGAAAACGGTGTCCTCGTGGGCAACTCATTGGAGGGACACAAATAAATCTTTGCCGTCTTTCTGCGGAATCTTACGATTGTTCACACCTAAGCGTCTTACAAGGTCAGCTGTTTAGCTAAACATGAGCTCATGATCTAAATTTACACAATAATGAAGAAATCAGCTACGAGGGGAGACAATCAGTAAAGACTATCAATACCAGAATTAGATTCCCAAGGCCATCCATCAATTGTTGGAATAATCAGGTGCAAGGCAGAATATATACAAAAAACTGGAACTGAAACAAGGAACAAGGATATTTTCAAAGACTGGTAGGATCTCTAAAACATTTTTAAAGTACATGTCATTGATAAAGCTAAATACTCAAAGGTTGTGTAATACAACAGATTAAGCATTGAGAAGAGTGAAATTATGCTGTTTTGAAAACTATGGCAGGTGAGATTTTCTGCCTAATTATATAAGAAGATTTCTCTAAAAATACACATTATTTCAATGACTTATTGGCTGTGAAATAAGTTAAGGGTATTTCAAATGGCTTGTCTGCAAAGAAAGGTGAGATGTAGGGAATCACAGAAAGTCGAGGGGAAAATAGGTCAATATATACATTGCTATATGGTGAACTAAACCTTAGGCCAGCAACAATGGAGAGGACCTGACCCTTAGAAACTTACAAGTAAGCTGGAATCTTCAAAAGTTCAAATCTTTATAAGTAAAATATTTATTAAAATGAATAACCAAGTGTTTTAATTGACATCAGAAGATCAAAACAATAAACCCTGAGAACATAGAAAAAAGATAAATAAAGATATGAGCAGAACTTAATATAAGAGAAAACGAATAAAATTGAGGTGATTTAGTAAGTCCAAAGAATCTTCTTTGAAAAGATTGAAAAGACACACTTTGATTAAGGAAAACAAAAACATAAGTATAGAGTATACAGAAAGAATCAGGACAATGTTATAGATGAGAATATATGAAATGCCAGTAAATTTGAACATTTCTGTAAAGTGGACCATTTCCTAGCTCCTAAAGTTTACCAAACCTGACACAAGAGGAAATCATTTAATGTCATCATGTCTGCCCTTGGCATTCTCGGAACACCCTGGCCTCAGGATGCAGCCTCTGTAGTCCATGGTAACCTGCGGAGAGGGGGCGGGGCTGAGGGTGGTTGGAACTCTGCCCTCACTGAAGGAGTGGGTTTGGCCATCTCTGCTGTGACTGAACAAAGGGCAGGTGAGCAGGGGGCCCAGGGCAGGGCCCTCAGAGCACGGCAGGTCCAGTGGTGTGTCACAAGCATTTAGGCCCAGGCCAAAGGGCGCCTTGTTTGTCTGCACAGCTGCCCAAACTCTCACCTTTCCACTCAGGCCGACCTCTTACTTGAAGTGTGTGTGGAACCTGTCCTCACAGTACACCTCGCTGCACAGCTAACCATAGGTCTGGGCATCGTAGCTTCCTGCCAGGTGACCGAAGTTCGCAGGCAGATGTGTCCCAGGGACACATGCAAAGAGGCTCCTGCCCGGGCCACAGGCTGCCCACTGCCCCTGCCCCAGATCGGGGGCCGCCAATCAGCCCTGTCGGAGTCCCCTTCCTCTAGAGGGAGTATTGGACCAACACTTGTATAAAACGGTGTCCTCGTGGGCAACTCATTGGAGGGACACAAATAATCTTTGCCGTCTTTCTGCGGAAGCTTACGAGCGTTCACACCTAAGCGTCTTACAAGGTCAGCTGTTTAGCTAAACATGAGCTCATGATCTAAATTTACACAATAATGAAGAAATCAGCTACGAGGGGAGACAATCAGTAAAGACTATCAATACCAGAATTGGATTCCCAAGGCCATCCATCAATTGTTGGAATAATCAGGTGCAAGGCAGAATATATACATAAAACTGGAACTGAAACAAGGAACAAGGATGTTTTCAAAGACTGGTAGGATCTCTAAAACATTTTTAAAGTACATGTCATTGATAAAGCTAAATACTCAAAGGTTGTGTAATACCACAGATTAAGCATTGAGAAGAGTGAAATTATGCTGTTTTGAAAACTATGGCAGGTGAGATTTTCTGCCTAATTATATAAGGAGATTTCTCTAAAAATACACATTATTTCAATGACTTATTGGCTGTGAAATAAGTTAAGGGTATTTCAAATGGCTTGTCTGCAAAGAAAGGTGAGATGTAGGGAATCACAGAAAGTCGAGGGGAAAATAGGTCAATATATACATTGCTATATGTTGAACTAAACCTTAGGCCAGCAACAATGGAGAGGACCTGACCCTTAGAAACTTACAAGTAAGCTGGAATCTTCAAAAGTTCAAATCTTTATAAGTAAAATATTTATTAAAATGAATAACCAAGTGTTTTAATTGACATCAGAAGATCAAAACAATAAACCCTGAGAACATAGAAAAAAGATAAATAAAGATATGAGCAGAACTTAATACAACAGAAAACGTATAAAATTGAGGTGATTTAGTCAGTCCAAAGAATCTTCTTTAAAAAGATTGAAAAGACACACTTTGATTAAGGAAAACAAAAACATAAGTAAAGAATATACAGAAAGAATCAGGACAATGTTATAACAGAGAATATATGAAATGCCAGTAAATTTGAACATTTCTGTAAAGTGGACCATTTCCTAGCTCCTAAAGTTTACCAAACCTGACACAAGAGGAAATCATTTAAGGTCATCATGTCTGCCCTTGGCATTCTCGGAATGCCCTGGCCTCAGGATGCAGCCTCTCTAGTCCATGGTAACCTGCGGAGAGGGGGCGGGGCTGAGGGTGGTTGGAACTCTGCCCTCACTGAAGGAGTGGGTGTGGCCATCTCTGTTGTGACTGAACAAAGGGCAGGGGAGCAGGGGGCCCAGGACAGGGCCCTCAAAGCACGGCAGGTCCAGTGGGGCCTCACAAGCATTTAGGCCCAGGCCAAAGGGCGCCTTCTTTGTCTGCACAGCTGCCCAAACTCTCACCTTCCCACTCAGGCCGACCCCTTACTTGAAGTGTGTGTGGAACCTGTCCTCACAGTACACCTCGCTGCACAGCTAACCATAGGTCTGGGCATCGTAGCTTCCTGCCAGGTGACCGAAGTTCGCAGGCAGATGTGTCCCAGGGACACATGCAAAGAGGCTCCTGCCCGGGCCACAGGCTGCCAACTGCCCGTGCCCCAGATCGGGGGCCGCCAATCAGCCCAGTCGGAGTCCGTTCCTCTAGAGGGAGTATTGGACCAACACTTGTAGAAAATGGTGTCCTCGTGGGCAACTCAATGGAGGGACAGAAATAAATCTTTGCCATCTTTCTGCGGAAGCTTACGAGCTTTCACACCTAAGCGTCTTACAAGGTCAGCTGTTTAGCTAAACATGAGCTCATGATTTAAATTTACACAATAATGAAGAAATCAGCTACGAGGGGAGACAATCAGTAAAGACTATCAATACCAGAATTAGATTCCCAAGGCCATCCATCAATTGTTGGAATAATCAGGTGCAAGGCAGAATATATACATAAAACTGGAACTGAAACAAGGAACAAGGATGTTTTCAAAGACTGGTAGGATGTCTAAAACATTTTTAAAGTACATGTCATTGATAAAGCTAAATACTCAAAGGTTGTGTAATACAACAGATTAAGCATTGAGAAGAGTGAAATTATGCTGTTTTGAAAACTATGGCAGGTGAGATTTTCTGCCTAATTATATAAGAAGATTTCTCTAAAAATACACATTATTTCAATGACTTATTGGCTGTGAAATAAGTTAAGGGTATTTCAAATGGCTTGTCTGCAAAGAAAGGTGAGATGTAGGGAATCACAGAAAGTCGAGGGGAAAATAGGTCAATATATACATTGCTATATGGTGAACTAAACCTTAGGCCAGCAACAATGGAGAGGACCTGACCCTTAGAAACTTACAAGTAAGCTGGAATCTTCAAAAGTTCAAATATTTATAAGTAAAATATTTATTAAAATGAAAAACCAAGTGTTTTAATTGACATCAGAAGATCAAAATAATAAACCCTGAGAACATAGAAAAAAGATAAATAAAGATATGAGCAGAACTTAATACAACAGAAAACGTATAAAATTGAGGTGATTTAGTAAGTCCAAAGAATCTTCTTTGAAAAGATTGAAAAGACACACTTTGATTAAGGAAAACAAAAACATAAGTATAGAATATACAGAAAGAATCAGGACAATGTTATAGCAGAGAATATATGAAATTCCAGTAAATTTGAACATTTCTGTAAAGTGGACCATTTCCTAGCTCCTAAAGTTTACCAAACCTGAAACAAGAGGAAATCATTTAAGGTCATCATGTCTGCCCTTGGCATTCTCGGAACGTCCTGGCCTCAGGATGCAGCATCTGTAGTCCATGGTAAACTGCGGAGAGGGGGCAGGGCTGAGGGTGGTTGGAACTCTGCCCTCACTGAAGGAGTGGGTGTGGCCATCTCTGCTGTGACTGAACAAAGGGCAGGGGAGCAGGGGGCCCAGGGCAGGGCCCTCAGAGCACGGCAGGTCCAGTGGGCTGTCACAAGCATTTAGGCCCAGGCCAATGGGCGCCTTCTTTGTCTGCACAGCTTCCCAAACTCTCACCTTTCCACTCAGCCCGACCTCTTACTTGAAGTGTGTGTGGAACCTGTCCTCACATTACACCTCGCTGCACAGCTAACCATAGGTCTGGGCATCGTAGCTTCCTGCCAGGTGACCGAAGTTCGCAGGCAGATGTGTCCCAGGGACACATGCAAAGAGGCTCCTGCCCGGGCCACAGGCTGCCCAATGCCCCTGCCCCAGATCGGGGGCCACCAATCAGCCCTGTAGGAATCCCCTTCCTCTAGAGGGAGTATTGGACCAACACTTGTAGAAAACGGTGTCCTCGTGGGCAACTCATTGGAGGGACACAAATAAATCTTTGCCGACTTTCTGCTGAAGCTTACGAGCGTTCACACCTAAGCGTCTTACAAGGTCAGCTGTTTAGCTAAACATGAGCTCATGATCTAAATTTACACAATAATGAAGAAATCAGCTACGAGGGGAGACAATCAGTAAAGACTATCAATACCAGAATTAGATTCCCAAGGCCATCCATCAATTGTTGGAATAATCAGGTGCAAGGCAGAATATATACATAAAACTGGACCTGAAACAAGGAACAAGGATGTTTTCAAAGACTGGTAGGATCTATACATGTCATTGATAATGCTAAATACTCAAAGCTTGTGTAATACCACAGATTAAGCATTGAGAAGAGTGAAATTATGCTGTTTTGAAAACTATGGCAGGTGAGATTTTCTGCCTAATTATATAAGAAGATTTCTCTAAAAATACACATTATTTCAATGACATATTGGCTGTGAAATAAGTTAAGGGTATTTCAAATGGCTTGTCTGCAAAGAAAGGTGTGATGTAGGGAATCACAGAAAGTCGATGGGAAAATAGGTCAATATATACATTGCTATATGGTGAACTAAACCTTAGGCCAGCAACAATGGAGAGGACCTGACCCTTAGAAACTTACAAGTAAGCTGGAATCTTCAAAAGTTCAAATCTTTATAAGTAAAATATTTATTAAAATGAATAACCAAGTGTTTTAATTGACATCAGAAGATGAAAACAATAAACCCTGAGAACATAGAAAAAAGATAAATAAAGATATGAGCAGAACTTAATACAACAGAAAACGTATAAAATTGAGGTGATTTAGTAAGTCCAAAGAATCTTCTTTGAAAAGATTGAAAAGACACACTTTGATTAAGGAAAACAAAAACATAAGTAAAGAATATACAGAAAGAATCAGGACAATGTTATAGCAGAGAATATAAGAAATGCCAGTAAATTTGAACATTTATGTAAAGTGGACCATTTCCTAGCTCCTAAAGTTTACCAAACCTGACACAAGAGGAAATCATTTAAGGTCATCATGACTGCCCTTGGCATTCTCGGAACGCCCTAGCCTCAGGATGCAGCCTCTGTAGTCCATGGTAACCTGCGGAGAGGGGGCGGGGCTGAGGGTGGTTGGAACTCTGCCCTCACTGAAGGAGTGGGTGTGGCCATCTCTGCTGTGACTGAACAAAGGGCAGGGGAGCAGGGGGCCCAGGGCAGGGCCCTCAGAGCACGGCAGGTCCAGTGGGGTGTCACAAGCATTTAGGCCCAGGCCAAAGGGCGCCTTCTTTGTCTGCACAGCTGCCCAAACTCTCACCTTTCCACTCAGGCCGACCTCTTACTTGAAGTGTGTGTGGAACCTGCCCTCACAGTACACCTCACTGCACAGCTAACCATACGTCTGGGCATCGTAGCTTCCTGCCAGGTGACCGAAGTTCGCAGGCAGATGTGTCCCAGGGACACATGCAAAGAGGCTCCTGCCCAGGCCAAAGGCTGCCCACTGCCCCTGCCCCAGATCGGGGGCCGCCAATCAGCCCTGTCGGATTCCCCTGCCTCTAGAGGGAGTATTGGACCAACACTTGTAGAAAACGGTGTCCTCGTGGGCAACTCATTGGAGGGACACAAATAAATCTTTGCCGACTTTCTGCGGAAGCTTACGAGCGTTCACACCTAAGCGTCTTACAAGGTCAGCTGTTCAGCTAAACATGAGCTCATGATCTAAATTTGCACAATAATGAAGAAATCAGCTACGAGGGGAGACAATCAGTAAAGACTATCAATACCAGAATTAGATTCCCAAGGCCATCCATCAATTGTTGGAATAATCAGGTGCAAGGCAGAATATATACATAAAACTGGAACTGAAACAAGGAACAAGGATGTTTTCAAAGACTGGTAGGAGCTCTAAAACATTTTTATAGTACATGTCATTGATCAAGCTAAATACTCAAAGGTTGTGTAATACCACAGATTAAGCATTGAGAAGAGTGAAATTATGCTGTTTTGAAAACTATGGCAGGTGAGATTTTCTGCCTAATTATAGAAGAAGATTTCTCTAAAAATACACATTATTTCAATGACTTATTGGCTGTGAAATAAGTTAAGGGTATTTCAAATGGCATGTCTGCAAAGAAAGGTGAGATGTAGGGAATCACAGAAAGTCGAGGGGAAAATAGGTCAATATATACATTGCTATATGGTGAACTAAACCTTAGGCCAGCAACAATGGAGAGGACCTGACCCTTAGAAACTTACAAGTAAGCTGGAATCTTCAAAAGTTCCAATCTTTATAAGTAAAATATTTATTAAAATGAATAACCAAGTGTTTTAATTGACATCAGAAGATCAAAATAATAAACCCTGAGAACATAGAAAAAAGATAAATAAAGATATGAGCAGAACTTAATACAACAGAAAACGTATAAAATTGAGGTGATTTAGTAAGTCCAAAGAATCTTCTTTGAAAAGATTGAAAAGACACACTTTGATTAAGGAAAACAAAAACATAAGTAAAGAATATACAGAAAGAATCAGGACAATGTTAGAGCAGAGAATATATGAAATGCCAGTAAATTTGAACATTTCTGTAAAGTGGACCATTTCCTAGCTCCTAAAGTTTACCAAACCTGACACAAGAGGAAATCATTTAAGGTCATCATTTCTGCCCTTGGCATTCTCGGAACGCCCTGGCCTCAGGATGCAGCCTCTGTAGTCCATGGTAACCTGCGGAGAGGGGGCGGGGCTGAGGGTGGTTGGAACTCTGCCCTCACTGAAGGAGTGGGTGTGGCCATCTCTGCTGTGACTGAACAAAGGGCAGGGGAGCAGGGGTCCAGGGCAGGGCCCTCAGAGCACGGCAGGTCCAGTGGGGTGTCACAAGCATTTAGGCCCAGGCCAAAGGGCGCCTTCTTTCTCTGCACAGCTGCCCAAACTCTCATCTTTCCACTCAGGCCGACCTCTTACTTGAAGTGTGTGTGGAACCTGCCCTCACAGTACACCTCACTGCACAGCTAACCATAGGTCTGGGCATCGTAGCTTCCTGCCAGGTGACCGAAGTTCGCAGGCAGATGTGTCCCAGGGACACATGCAAAGAGGCTCCTGCCCGGGCCAAAGGCTGCCCACTGCCCCTGCCCCAGATCGGGGGCCGCCAATCAGCCCTGTCAGAGTCCCCTGCCTCTAGAGGGTGTATTGGACCCACACTTGTAGAATACGGTGTCCTCGTGGGCAACTCATTGGAGGGACACAAATAAATCTTTGCCGACTTTCTGCTGAAGCTTACGAGCGTTCACACCTAAGCGTCTTACAAGGTCAGCTGTTTAGCTAAACATGAGCTCATGATCTAAATTTACACAATAATGAAGAAATCAGCTACGAGGGGAGAAAATCAGTAAAGACTATCAATACCAGAATTAGATTCCCAAAGCCATCCATCAATTGTTGGAATAATCAGGTGCAAGGCAGAATATATACATAAAACTGGACCTGAAACAAGGAACAAGGATGTTTTCAAAGACTGGTAGGATCTATACATGTCATTGATAAAGCTAAATACTCAAAGCTTGTGTAATACCACAGATTAAGCATTGAGAAGAGTGAAATTATGCTGTTTTGAAAACTATGGCAGGTGAGATTTTCTGCCTAATTATATAAGAAGATTTCTCTAAAAATACACATTATTTCAATGACTTATTGGCTGTGAAATAAGTTAAGGGTATTTCAAATGGCTTGTCTGCAAAGAAAGGTGAGATGTAGGGAATCACAGAAAGTCGAGGGGAAAATAGGTCAATATATACATTGCTATATGGTGAACTAAACCTTAGGCCAGCAACAATGGAGAGGACCTGACCCTTAGAACCTTACAAGTAAGCTGGAATCTTCAAAAGTTCAAATCTTTATAAGTAAAATATTTATTAAAATGAATAACCAAGTGTTTTAATTGACATCAGAAGATCAAAACAATAAACCCTGAGAACATAGAAAAAAGATAAATAAAGATATGAGCAGAACTTAATACAACACAAAACGTATAAAATTGAGGTGATTTAGTAAGTCCAAAGAATCTTCTTTGAAAAGATTGAAAAGACACACTTTGATTAAGGAAAACAAAAACATAAGTAAAGAATATACAGAAAGAATCATGACAATGTTACAGCAGAGAATATAAGAAATGCCAGTAAATTTGAACATTTCTGTAAAGTGGACCATTTCCTAGCTCCTAAAGTTTACCAAACCTGACACAAGAGGAAATCATTTAAGGTCATCATGTCTGCCCTTGGCATTCTCGGAACGTCCTGGCCTCAGGATGAAGCCTCTGTAGTCCATGGTAACCTGTGGAGAGGTGACGGGGCTGAGGGTGGTTGGAACTCTGCCCTCACTGAAGGAGTGGGTGTGGCCATCTCTGCTGTGACTGAACAAAGGACAGGGGAGCAGGGGGCCCAGGGCAGGGCCCTCAGAGAACGGCAGGTCAAGTGGGCTCTCACAAGCATTTAGGCCCAGGCCAAAGGGCGCCTTCTTTGTCTGCACAGCTGCCCAAACTCTCACCTTTCCACTCAGGCCGACCTCTTACTTGAAGTGTGTGTGGAACCTGTCCTCACAGTACACCTCGCTGCACAGCTAACCATAGTTCTGGGCATCGTAGCTCCCTGCCAGGTGAACGAAGTTCGCAGGCAGATGTGTCCCAGGGACACATGCAAAGAGGCTCCTGCCCGGACCACAGGCTGCCCACTGCCCCTGCCCCAGATCGGGGGCCGCCAATCAGCCCTGTCAGAGTACCATTCCTCTAGAGGGAGTATTGGACCAACACTTGTAGAAAACGGTGTCCTCGTGGGCAACTCATTGGAGGGACACAAATAAATCTTTGCCGTCTTTCTGCGGAAGCTTACGAGCGTTCACACCTAAGCGTCTTACAAGGTCAGCTGTTTAGCTAAACATGAGCTCATGATCTAAATTTACACAATAATGAAGAAATCAGCTACGAGGGGAGACAATCAGTAAAGACTATCAATACCAGAATTAGATTCCCAAGGCCATCCATCAATTGTTGGAATAATCAGGTGCAAGGCAGAATATATACATAAAACTGGAACTGAAACAAGGAACAAGGATGTTTTCAAAGACTGGTAGGATGTCTAAAACATTTTTAAAGTACATGTCATTGATAAAGCTGAATACTCAAAAGTTGTGTAATACAACAGATTAAGCATTGAGAAGAGTGAAATTATGCTGTTTTGAAAACTATGGCAGGTGAGATTTCCTGCCTAATTATATAAGAAGATTTCTCTAAAAAATACACATTATTTCAATGAATTATTGGCTGTGAACTAAGTTAAGGGTATTTCAAATGGCTTGTCTGCAAAGAAAGGTGAGATGTAGGGAATCACAGAAAGTCGAGGGGAAAATAGGTCAATATATACATTGCTATATTGTGAACTAAACTTTAGGCCAGCAACAATGGAGAGGACCTGACCCTTAGAAACTTACAAGTAAGCTGGAATCTTCAAAAGTTCAAATCTTTATAAGTAAAATATTTATTAAAATGAATAACCAAGTGTTTTAATTGACATCAGAAGATCAAAACAATAAACCCTGAGAACATAGAAAAAAGATAAATAAAGATATGAGCAGAACTTAATACAACAGAAAACGTATAAAATTCAGGTGATTTAGTAAGTCCAAAGAATCTTCTTTGAAAAGATGGAAAAGACACACTTTGATTAAGGAAAACAAAAACATAAGTATAGAATATACAGAAAGAGTCAGGACAATGTTATAGCAGAGAATATATGAAATGCCAGTAAATTTGAACATTTCTGTAAAGTGGACCATTTCCTAGCTCCTAAAGTTTACCAAACCTGACACAAGAGGAAATCATTTAAGGTCATCATGTCTGCCCTTGGCATTCTCGGAACGCCCTGGCCTCAGGATGCAGCCTCTGTAGTCCATGGTAACCTGCGGAGAGGGGGCGGGGCTGAGGGTGGTTGGAACTCTGCCCTCACTGAAGGAGTGGGTGTGGCCATCTCTGCTGTGACTGAACAAAGGGCAGGGGAGCAGGGGGCCCAGGGCAGGGCCCTCAGAGCACGGCAGGTCCAGTGGGGTGTCACAAGCATTTAGGCCCAGGCCAAAGGGCGCCTTCTTTGTCTGCACAGCTGCCCAAACTCTCACCTTTCCACTCAGGCCGACCTCTTACTTGAAGTGTGTGTGGAACCTGTCCTCACAGTACACCTCGCTGCACAGCTAACCATAGGTCTGGGCATCGTAGCTTCCTGCCAGGTGACCGAAGTTCGCAGGCAGATGTGTCCCAGGGACACATGCAAAGAGGCTCCTGCCCGGGCCACAGGCTGCCCACTGCCCCTGCCCCAGATCGGGGGCCGCCAATCAGCCCTGTCGGAGTCCCCTGCCTCTAGAGGGAGTATTGGACCTACACTTGTAGAAAACGGTGTCCTCGTGGGCAATTCATTGGAGGGACAGAAATAAATCTTTGCCGTCTTTCTGCGGAAGCTTACGAGCGTTCACACCTAAGCGTCTTACAAGGTCAGCTGTTTAGCTAAACATGAGCTCATGATCTAAATTTACACAATAATGAAGAAATCAGCTACGAGGGGAGACAATCAGTAAAGACTATCAATACCATAATTAGATTCCCAAGTCCATCCAGCAATTGTTGGAATAATCAGGTGCAAGGCAGAATATATACATAAAACTGGAACTGAAACAAGGAACAAGGATGTTTTCAAAGACTGGTAGGATCTCTAAAACATTTTTAAAGTACATGTCATTGATAAAGCTAAATACTCAATGGTTGTGTAATACAACAGATTAAGCACTGAGAAGAGTGAAATTATGCTGTTTTGAAAACTATGGCAGGTGAGATTTTCTGCCTAATTATATAAGAAGATTTCTCTAAAAATACACATTATTTCAATGACTTATTGGCTGTGAAATAAGTTAAGGGTATTTCAAATGGCTTGTCTGCAAAGAAAGGTGAGATGTAGGGAATCACAGAAAGTCGAGGGGAAAATAGGTCAATATATACATTGCTATATGGTGAACTAAACCTTAGGCCAGCAACAATGGAGAGGACCTGACCCTTAGAAACTTACAAGTAAGCTGGAATCTTCAAAAGTTCAAATCTTTATAAGTAAAATATTTATTAAAATGAATAACCAAGTGTTTTAATTGACATCAGAAGATCAAAACAATAAACCCTGAGAACATAGAAAAAAGATAAATAAAGATATGAGCAGAACTTAATACAACAGAAAACGTGTAAAATTCAGGTGATTTAGTAAGGTCAAAGAATCTTCTTTGAAAAGATTGAAAAGACACACTTTGATTAAGGAAAACAAAAACATAAGTATAGAATATACAGAAAGAATCAGGACAATGTTACAACAGAAAATATATAAAATGCCAGTAAATTTGAACATTTCTGTAAAGTGGACCATTTCCTAGCTCCTAAAGTTTACCAAACCTGACACAAGAGGAAATCATTTAAGGTCATCATGTCTGCCCTTGGCATTCTCGGAACGCCCTGGCCTCAGGATGCAGCCTCTGTAGTCCATGGTAACCTGCGGAGAGGGGGCGGGGCTGAGGGTGGTTGGAACTCTGGCCTCACTGAAGGAGTGGGTGTGGCCAACTCTGCTGTGACTGAACAAAGGTCAGGGGAGCAGGTGGCCCAGGGCAGGGCCCTCAGAGCACGGCAGGTCCAGTGGGGTGTCACAAGCATTTAGGCCCAGGCCAAAGGGCGCCTTCTTTGTCTGCACAGCTGCCCATACTCTCACCTTTCCACTCAGGCCGACCTCTTACTTGAAGTGTGTGTGGAACCTGTCCTCACAGTACACCTCGCTGCACAGCTAACCATAGGTCTGGGCATCGTAGCTTCCTGCCAGGTGACCGAAGTTCGCAGGCAGATGTGTCCCAGGGACACATGCAAAGAGGCTCCTGCCCGGGCCACAGGCTGCCCACTGCCCCTGCCCCAGATCAGGGGCCGCCAATCAGCCCTGTCGGAGTCCCCTGCCTCTAGAGGGATTATTGGACCAACACTTGTAGAAAACGGTGTCCTCGTGGGCAACTCATTGGAGGGACACAAATAAATTTTGCCGACTTTCTCCTGAAGCTTGCGAGCGTACACACCTAAGCGTCTTACAAGGTCAGCTGTTTAGCTAAACATGAGATCATGATCTAAATTTACACAATAATGAAAAAATCAACTACGAGGGGAGACAATCAGTAAAGAGTATCAATACCAGAATTAGATTCCCAAGGCCATCCATCAATTGTTGGAATAATCAGGTGTAAGGCAGAATATATACATAAAACTGGAACTGAAACAAGGAACAAGGATGTTTTCAAACACTAGTAGGATCTCTAAAACATTTTTAAAGTACATGTCATTGATAAAGCTAAATACTCAAAGGTTGTGTAATACAACAGATTAAGCATTGAGAAGAGTGAAATTATGCTGTTTTGAAAACTATGGCAGGTGAGATTTTCTGCCTAATTATATAAGAAGATTTCTCTAAAAATACACATTATTTCAATGACTTATTGGCTGTGAAATAAGTTAAGGGTATTTCAAATGGCTTGTCTGCAAAGAAAGGTGAGATGTAGGGAATCACAGAAAGTCGAGGGGAAAATAGGTCAATATATACATTGCTATATGGTGAACTAAACCTTAGGCCAGCAACAATGGAGAGGACCTGACCCTTAGAAACTTACAAGTAAGCTGGAATCTTCAAAAGTTCAAATATTTATAAGTAAAATATTTATTAAAATGAATAACCAAGTGTTTTAATTGACATCAGAAGATCAAAACAATAAACCCTGAGAACATAGAAAAAAGATAAATAAAGATATGAGCAGAACTTAATACAACAGAAAACGTATAAAATTGAGGTGATTTAGTAAGTCCAAAGAATCTTCTTTGAAAAGATTGAAAAGACACACTTTGATTAAGGAAAACAAAAACATAAGTAAAGAATATACAGAAAGAATCAGGACAATGTTATAGCAGAGAATATAAGAAATGCCAGGAAATTTGAACATTTCTGTAAAGTGGACCATTTCCTAGCTCCTAAAGTTTACCAAACCTGACACAAGAGGAAATCATTTAAGGTCATCATGTCTGCCCTTGGCATTCTCGGAACGCCCTGGCCTCAGGATGCAGCCTCTGTAGTCCATGGTAACCTGCGGAGAGGGGGCGAGGCTGAGGGTGGTTTGAACTCTGCCCTCACTGAAGGAGTGGGTGTGGCCATCTCTGCTGTGACTGAACAAAGTGCAGGGGAGCAGGGGGCCCAGGGCAGGGCCCTCAGAGCACGGCAGGTCCAGTGGGGTGTCACAAGCATTTAGGCCCAGGCCAAAGGGCGCCTTCTTTGTCTGCACAGCTGCCCAAACTCTCACCTTTCCACTCAGGCCGACCTCTTACTTGAAGTGTGTGTGGAACCTGTCCTCACAGTACACCTCGCTGCACAGCTAACCATAGGTCTGGACATCGTATCTTCCTGCCATGTAACCGAAGTTCGCAGGCAGATGTGTCCCAGGGACACATGCAAAGAGGCTCCTGCCCGGGCCACAGGCTGCCCACTGCCCCTGCCCCAGATCGGGGGCCGCCAATCAGCCCTGTCGGAGTCCCCTGCCTCTAGAGGGAGTATTGGACCAACACTTGTAGAAAACGGTGTCCTCGTGGGCAACTCATTAGAGGGACACAAATAAATCTTTGCCGTCTTTCTGCGGAAGCTTACGAGCGTTCACACCTAAGCGTCTTACAAGGTCAGCTGTTTAGCTAAACATGAGCTCATGATCTAAATTTACACAATAATGAAGAAATAAGCTACGAGGGGAGACAATCAGTAAAGACTATCAATACCAGAATTAGATTCCCAAGGCCATCCATCAATTGTTGGAATAATCAGGTGCAAGGCAGAATATATACATAAAACTGGAACTGAAACAAGGAACAAGGATGTTTTCAAAGACTGGTAGGATCTCTAAAACATTTTTAAAGTACATGTCATTGATAAAGCTAAATACTCAAAGGTTGTGTAATACAACAGATTAAGCATTGAGAAGAGTGAAATTATGCTGTTTTGAAAACTATGGCAGGTGAGATTTTCTGCCTAATTATATAAGAAGATTTCTCTAAAAAATACACATTATTTCAATGACTTATTCGCTGTGAAATAAGTTAAGGGTATTTCAAATGGCTTGTCTGCAAAGAAAGGTGAGATGTAGGGAATCACAGAAAGTCGAGGGGAAAATAGGTCAATATATACATTGCTATATGGTGAACTAAACCTTAGGCCAGCAACAATGGAGAGGACCTGACCCTTACAAACTTACAAGAAAGCTGGAATATTCAAAAGTTCAAATATTTATAAGTAAAATATTTATTAAAATGAATAACCAAGTGTTTTAATTGACATCAGAAGATCAAAACAATAAACCCTGAGAATAGAGAAAAAAGATAAATAAAGATATGAGCAGAACTTAATACAACAGAAAACGTATAAAATTCAGGTGATTTAGTAAGTCCAAAGAATCTTCTTTGAACAGATTGAAAAGACACACTTTGATTAAGGAAAACAAAAACATAAGTAAAGAATATACAGAAAGAATCAGGACAATGTTATAGCAGAGAATATAAGAAATGCCAGTAAATTTGAACATTTCTGTAAAGTGTACCATTTCCTAGCTCCTAAAGTTTACCAAACCTGACACAAGAGGAAATCATTTAAGGTCATCATGTCTGCCCTTGGCATACTCGGAACGCCCTGGCCTCAGGATGCAGCCTCTGAAGTCCATGGTAACCTGCGTAGAGGGGGCGGAGCTGAGGTTGGTTGGAACTCTGCCCTCACTGAAGGAGTGGGTGTGGCCATCTCTGCTGTGACTGAACAAAGGGCAGGGGAGCAGGGGGCCCAGGGCAGGGCCCTCAGAGAACGGCAGGTCCAGTGGGGTGTCACAAATATTTAGGCCCAGGCCAAAGGGGGCCTTCTTTGTCTGCACAGCTGCCCAAACTCTCACCTTTCCACTCAGGCCGACCTCTTACTTGAAGTGTGTGTGGAACCTGTCCTCACAGTACACCTCGCTGCACAGCTAACCATAGGTCTAGGCATCGTAGCTTCCTGCCAGGTGACCGAAGTTCGCAGGCAGATGTGTCCCAGGGACACATGCAAAGAGGCTCCTGCCCGGGCCACAGGCTGCCCACTGCCCCTGCCCCAGATCGGGGGCCGCCAATCAGCCCTGTCGGAGTCCCCTGCCTCTAGAGGGAGTATTGGACCAACACTTGTAGAAAAAGGTGTCCTCGTGGGCAACTCATTGGAGGGACAGAAATAAATCTTTGCTGTCTTTCTGCGGAAGCTTACGAGCGTTCACACCTAAGCGTCTTACAAGGTCAGCTGTTTAGCTAAACATGAGCTCATGATCTAATTTTACACAATAATGAAGAAATCAGCTACGAGGGGAGACAATCAGTAAAGACTATCAATACCAGAATTAGATTCCCAAGGCCATCCAGCAATTGTTGGAATAATCAGGTGCAAGGCAGAATATATACATAAAACTGGAACTGATACAAGGAACAAGGATGTTTTCAAAGACTGGTAGGATCTCTAAAACATTTTTAAAGTACATGTCATTGATAAAGCTAAATACTCAAAGGTTGTGTAATACAACAGATTAAGCATTGAGAAGAGTGAAATTATGCTGTTTTGAAAACTATGGCAGGTGAGATTTTCTGCCTAATTATATAAGAAGATTTCTCTAAAAATACACATTATTTCAATGACTTATTGGCTGTGAACTAAGTTAAGGGTATTTCAAATGGCTTGTCTGCAAAGAAAGGTGAGATGTAGGGAATCACAGAAAGTCGAGGGGAAAATAGGTCAATATATACATTGCTATATGGTGAACGAAACCTTAGGCCAGCAACAATGGAGAGGACCTGACCCTTAGAAACTTACAAGTAAGCTGGAATCTTCAAAAGTTCAAATCTTTATAAGTAAAATATTTATTAAAATGAATAACCAAGTGTTTTAATTTACATCAGAAGATCAAAACAATAAACCCTGAGAACATAGAAAAAAGATAAATAAAGATATGAGCAGAACTTAATACAACAGAAAACGTATAAAATTCAGGTGATTTAGTAAGTCCAAAGAATCTTCTTTGAAATGATGGAAAAGACACACTTTGATTAAGGAAAACAAAAACATAAGTATAGAATATACAGAAAGAATCAGGACAATGTTATAGCAGAGAATATATGAAATGCCAGTAAATTTGAACATTTCTGTAAAGTGGACCATTTCCTAGCTCCTAAAGTTTACCAAACCTGACACAAGAGGAAATCATTTAAGGTCATCATGTCTGCCCTTGGCATTCTCGGAACGCCCTGGCCTCAGGATGCAGCCTCTGTAGTCCATGGTAACCTGCGGAGAGGGGGCGGGACTGAGGGTGGTTGGAACTCTGCCCTCACTGAAGGAGTGGGTGTGGCCATCTCTGCTGTGACTGAACAAAGGGCAGGGGAGCAGGGGGCCCAGGGCAGGGCCCTCAGAGCACGGCAGGTCCAGTGGGGTGTCACAAGCATTTAGGCCCAGGCCAAAGGGCGCCTTCTTTGTCTGCACAGCTGCCCAAACTCTCAACTTTCCACTCAGGCCGACCTCTTACTTGAAGTGTGTGTGGAACCTGTCCTCACAGTACACCTCGCTGCACAGCTAACCATAGGTCTGGGCATCGTAGCTTCCTGCCAGGTGACCGAAGTTCGCAGGCAGATGTGTCCCAGGGACACATGCAAAGAGGCTCCTGCCCGGGCCACAGGCTGCCCACTGCCCCTGCCCCAGATCGGGGGCCGCCAATCAGCCCTGTCGGAATCCCCTGCCTCTAGAGGGAGTATTGGACCTACACTTGTAGAAAACGGTGTCCTCGTGGGCAATTCATTGGAGGGACAGAAATAAATCTTTGCCGTCTTTCTGCGGAAGCTTACGAGCGTTCACACCTAAGCGTCTTACAAGGTCAGCTGTTTAGCTAAACATGAGCTCATGATCTAAATTTACACAATAATGAAGAAATCAGCTACGAGGGGAGACAATCAGTAAAGACTATCAATACCAGAATTAGATTCCCAAGGCCATCCAGCAATTGTTGGAATAATCAGGTGCAAGGCAGAATATATACATAAAACTGGAACTGAAACAAGGAACAAGGATGTTTTCAAAGGCTGGTAGGATCTCTAAAACATTTTTAAAGTACATGTCATTGATAAAGCTAAATACTCAAAGGTTGTGTAATACAACAGATTAAGCATTGAGAAGAGTGAAATTATGCTGTTTTGAAAACTATGGCAGGTGAGATTTTCTGCCTAATTATATAAGAAGATTTCTCTAAAAATACACATTATTTCAATGACTTATTGGCTGTGAAATAAGTTAAGGGTATTTCAAATGGCTTGTCTGCAAAGAAAGGTGAGATGTAGGGAATCACAGAAAGTCGAGGGGAAAATAGGTCAATATATACATTGCTATATGGTGAACTAAACCTTAGGCCAGCAACAATGGAGAGGACCTGACCCTTAGAAACTTACAAGTAAGCTGGAATCTTCAAAAGTTCAAATCTTTATAAGTAAAATATTTATTAAAATGAATAACCAAGTGTTTTAATTGACATCAGAAGATCAAAACAATAAACCCTGAGAACATAGAAAAAAGATAAATAAAGATATGAGCAGAACTTAATACAACAGAAAACGTATAAAATTGAGGTGATTTAGTAAGTCCAAAGAATCTTCTTTGAAAAGATTGAAAAGACACACTTTGATTAAGGAAAACAAAAACATAAGTAAAGAATATACAGAAAGAATCAGGACAATGTTATAGCAGAGAATATAAGAAATGCCAGTAAATTTGAACATTTCTGTAAAGTGGACCATTTCCTAGCTCCTAAAGTTTACCAAACCTGACACAAGAGGAAATCATTTAAGGTCATCATGTCTGCCCTTGGCATTCTCGGAACGCCCTGGCCTCAGGATGCAGCCTCTGTAGTCCATGGTAACCTGCGGAGAGGGGGCGGGGCTGAGGGTGGTTGGAACTCTGCCCTCACTGAAGGAGTGGGTGTGGCCATCTCTGCTGTGACTGAACAAAGTGCAGGGGAGCAGGGGGCCCAGGGCAGGGCCCTCAGAGCACGGCAGGTCCAGTGGGGTGTCACAAGCATTTAGGCCCAGGCCAAAGGGCGCCTTCTTTGTCTGCACAGCTGCCCAAACTCTCACCTTTCCACTCAGGCCGACCTCTTACTTGAAGTGTGTGTGGAACCTGTCCTCACAGTACACCTCGCTGCACAGCTAACCATAGGTCTGGACATCGTATCTTCCTGCCATGTAACCGAAGTTCGCAGGCAGATGTGTCCCAGGGACACATGCAAAGAGGCTCCTGCCCGGGCCACAGGCTGCCCACTGCCCCTGCCCCAGATCGGGGGCCGCCAATCAGCCCTGTCGGAGTCCCCTGCCTCTAGAGGGAGTATTGGACCAACACTTGTAGAAAACGGTGTCCTCGTGGGCAACTCATTAGAGGGACACAAATAAATCTTTGCCGTCTTTCTGCGGAAGCTTACGAGCGTTCACACCTAAGCGTCTTACAAGGTCAGCTGTTTAGCTAAACATGAGCTCATGATCTAATTTTACACAATAATGAAGAAATCAGCTACGAGGGGAGACAATCAGTAAAGACTATCAATACCAGAATTAGATTCCCAAGGCCATCCATCAATTGTTGGAATAATCAGGTGCAAGGCAGAATATATACATAAAACTGGAACTGAAACAAGGAACAAGGATGTTTTCAAAGACTGGTAGGATCTCTAAAACATTTTTAAAGTACATGTCATTGATAAAGCTAAATACTCAAAGGTTGTGTAATACAACAGATTAAGCATTGAGAAGAGTGAAATTATGCTGTATTGAAAACTATGGCAGGTGAGATTTTCTGCCTAATTATATAAGAAGATTTCTCTAAAAAATACACATTATTTCAATGACTTATTGGCTGTGAAATAAGTTAAGGGTATTTCAAATGGCTTGTCTGCAAAGAAAGGTGAGATGTAGGGAATCACAGAAAGTCGAGGGGAAAATAGGTCAATATATACATTGCTATATGGTGAACTAAACCTTAGGCCAGCAACAATGGAGAGGACCTGACCCTTACAAACTTACAAGAAAGCTGGAATATTCAAAAGTTCAAATATTTATAAGTAAAATATTTATTAAAATGAATAACCAAGTGTTTTAATTGACATCAGAAGATCAAAACAATAAACCCTGAGAATAGAGAAAAAAGATAAATAAAGATATGAGCAGAACTTAATACAACAGAAAACGTATAAAATTCAGGTGATTTAGTAAGTCCAAAGAATCTTCTTTGAACAGATTGAAAAGACACACTTTGATTAAGGAAAACAAATACATAAGTAAAGAATATACAGAAAGAATCAGGACAATGTTATAGCAGAGAATATAAGAAATGCCAGTAAATTTGAACATTTCTGTAAAGTGGACCATTTCCTAGCTCCTAAAGTTTACCAAACCTGACACAAGAGGAAATCATTTAAGGTCATCATGTCTGCCCTTGGCATACTCGGAACGCCCTGGCCTCAGGATGCAGCCTCTGAAGTCCATGGTAACCTGCGTAGAGGGGGCGGAGCTGAGGTTGGTTGGAACTCTGCCCTCACTGAAGGAGTGGGTGTGGCCATCTCTGCTGTGACTGAACAAAGGGCAGGGGAGCAGGGGGCCCAGGGCAGGGCCCTCAGAGCACGGCAGGTCCAGTGGGGTGTCACAAGCATTTAGGCCCAGGCCAAAGTGCGCCTTCTTTGTCTGCACAGCTGCCCAAACTCTCACCTTTCCACTCAGGCCGACCTCTTACTTGAAGTGTGTGTGGAACCTGTCCTCACAGTACACCTCGCTGCACAGCTAACCATAGTTCTGGGCATCGTAGTTTCCTGCCAGGTGACCGAAGTTCGCAGGCAGATGTGTCCCAGGGACACATGCAAAGAGGCTCCTTCCCGGGCCACAGGCTGCCCACTGCCCCTGCCCCAGATCGGGGGCCGCCAATCAGCCCTGTCGGAGTCCCCTGCCTCTAGAGGGAGTATTGGACCTACACTTGTAGAAAACGGTGTCCTCGTGGGCAATTCATTGGAGGGACAGAAATAAATCTTTGCTGTCTTTCTGCGGAAGCTTACGAGCGTTCACACCTAAGCGTCTTACAAGGTCAGCTGTTTAGCTAAACATGAGCTCATGATCTAAATTTACACAATAATGAAGAAATCAGCTACGAGGGGAGACAATCAGTAAAGACTATCAATACCAGAATTAGATTCCCAAGGCCATCCAGCAATTGTTGGAATAATCAGGTGCAAGGCAGAATATATACATAAAACTGGAACTGAAACAAGGAACAAGGATGTTTTCAAAGACTGGTAGGATGTCTAAAACATTTTTAAAGTACATGTCATTGATAAAGCTAAATACTCAAAGGTTGTGTAATACAACAGATTAAGCATTGAGAAGAGTGAAATTATGCTGTTTTGAAAACTATGGCAGGTGAGATTTTCTGCCTAATTTTATAAGAAGATTTCTCTAAAAATACACATTATTTCAGTGACTTATTGGCTGAGAAATAAGTTAAGGGTATTTCAAATGGCTTGTCTGCAAAGAAAGGTGAGATGTAGGGAATCACAGAAAGTCGAGGGGAAAATAGGTCAATATATACATTGCTATATGGTGAACTAAACCTTAGGCCAGCAACAATGGAGAGGACCTGACCCTTAGAAACTTACAAGTAAGCTGGAATCTTCAAAAGTTCAAATCTTTATAAGTAAAATATTTATTAAAATGAATAACCAAGTGTTTTAATTGACATCAGAAGATCAAAACAATAAACCCTGAGAACATAGAAAAAAGATAAATAAAGATATGAGCAGAACTTAATACAACAGAAAACGTATAAAATTGAGGTGATTTAGTAAGTCCAAAGAATCTTCTTTGAAAAGATTGAAAAGACACACTTTGATTAAGGAAAACAAAAACATAAGTAAAGAATATACAGAAAGAATCAGGACAATGTTATAGCAGAGAATATAAGAAATGCCAGTAAATTTGAACATTTCTGTAAAGTGGACCATTTCCTAGCTCCTAAAGTTTACCAAACCTGACACAAGAGGAAATCATTTAAGGTCATCATGTCTGCCCTTGGCATTCTCGGAACGCCCTGGCCTCAGGATGCAGCCTCTGTAGTCCATGGTAACCTGCGGAGAGGGGGCGGGGCTGAGGGTGGTTGGAACTCTGCCCTCACTGAAGGAGTGGGTGTGGCCATCTCTGCTGTGACTGAACAAAGTGCAGGGGAGCAGGGGGCCCAGGGCAGGGCCCTCAGAGCACGGCAGGTCCAGTGGGGTGTCACAAGCATTTAGGCCCAGGCCAAAGGGCGCCTTCTTTGTCTGCACAGCTGCCCAAACTCTCACCTTTCCACTCAGGCCGACCTCTTACTTGAAGTGTGTGTGGAACCTGTCCTCACAGTACACCTCGCTGCACAGCTAACCATAGGTCTGGACATCGTATCTTCCTGCCATGTAACCGAAGTTCGCAGGCAGATGTGTCCCAGGGACACATGCAAAGAGGCTCCTGCCCGGGCCACAGGCTGCCCACTGCCCCTGCCCCAGATCGGGGGCCGCCAATCAGCCCTGTCGGAGTCCCCTTCCTCTAGAGGGAGTATTGGACCAACACTTGTAGAAAACGGTGTCCTCGTGGGCAACTCATTAGAGGGACACAAATAAATCTTTGCCGTCTTTCTGCGGAAGCTTACGAGCGTTCACACCTAAGCGTCTTACAAGGTCAGCTGTTTAGCTAAACATGAGCTCATGATCTAAATTTACACAATAATGAAGAAATCAGCTACGAGGGGAGACAATCAGTAAAGACTATCAATACCAGAATTAGATTCCCAAGGCCATCCATCAATTGTTGGAATAATCAGGTGCAAGGCAGAATATATACATAAAACTGGAACTGAAACAAGGAACAAGGATGTTTTCAAAGACTGGTAGGATCTCTAAAACATTTTTAAAGTACATGTCATTGATAAAGCTAAATACTCAAAGGTTGTGTAATACAACAGATTAAGCATTGAGAAGAGTGAAATTATGCTATTTTGAAAACTATGGCAGGTGAGATTTTCTGCCTAATTATATAAGAAGTTTTCTCTAAAAAATACACATTATTTCAATGACTTATTCGCTGTGAAATAAGTTAAGGGTATTTCAAATGGCTTGTCTGCAAAGAAAGGTGAGATGTAGGGAATCACAGAAAGTCGAGGGGAAAATAGGTCAATATATACATTGCTATATGGTGAACTAAACCTTAGGCCAGCAACAATGGAGAGGACCTGACCCTTACAAACTTACAAGAAAGCTGGAATATTCAAAAGTTCAAATATTTATAAGTAAAATATTTATTAAAATGAATAACCAAGTGTTTTAATTGACATCAGAAGATCAAAACAATAAACCCTGAGAATAGAGAAAAAAGATAAATAAAGATATGAGCAGAACTTAATACAACAGAAAACGTATAAAATTCAGGTGATTTAGTAAGTCCAAAGAATCTTCTTTGAACAGATTGAAAAGACACACTTTGATTAAGGAAAACAAAAACATAAGTAAAGAATATACAGAAAGAATCAGGACAATGTTATAGCAGAGAATATAAGAAATGCCAGTAAATTTGAACATTTCTGTAAAGTGGACCATTTCCTAGCTCCTAAAGTTTACCAAACCTGACACAAGAGGAAATCATTTAAGGTCATCATGTCTGCCCTTGGCATACTCGGAACGCCCTGGCCTCAGGATGCAGCCTCTGAAGTCCATGGTAACCTGCGTAGAGGGGGCGGAGCTGAGGTTGGTTGGAACTCTGCCCTCACTGAAGGAGTGGGTGTGGCCATCTCTGCTGTGACTGAACAAAGGGCAGGGGAGCAGGGGGCCCAGGGCAGGGCCCTCAGAGCACGGCAGGTCCAGTGGGGTGTCACAAGCATTTAGGCCCAGGCCAAAGGGGGCCTTCTTTGTCTGCACAGCTGCCCAAACTCTCACCTTTCCACTCAGGCCGACCTCTTACTTGAAGTGTGTGTGGAACCTGTCCTCACAGTACACCTCGCTGCACAGCTAACCATAGGTCTAGGCATCGTAGCTTCCTGCCAGGTGACCGAAGTTCGCAGGCAGATGTGTCCCAGGGACACATGCAAAGAGGCTCCTGCCCGGGCCACAGGCTGCCCACTGCCCCTGCCCCAGATCGGGGGCCGCCAATCAGCCCTGTCGGAGTCCCCTGCCTCTAGAGGGAGTATTGGACCAACACTTGTAGAAAAAGGTGTCCTCGTGGGCAACTCATTGGAGGGACAGAAATAAATCTTTGCTGTCTTTCTGCGGAAGCTTACGAGCGTTCACACCTAAGCGTCTTACAAGGTCAGCTGTTTAGCTAAACATGAGCTCATGATCTAATTTTACACAATAATGAAGAAATCAGCTACGAGGGGAGACAATCAGTAAAGACTATCAATACCAGAATTAGATTCCCAAGGCCATCCATCAATTGTTGGAATAATCAGGTGCAAGGCAGAATATATACATAAAACTGGAACTGATACAAGGAACAAGGATGTTTTCAAAGACTGGTAGGATCTCTAAAACATTTTTAAAGTACATGTCATTGATAAAGCTAAATACTCAAAGGTTGTGTAATACAACAGATTAAGCATTGAGAAGAGTGAAATTATGCTGTTTTGAAAACTATGGCAGGTGAGATTTTCTGCCTAATTATATAAGAAGATTTCTCTAAAAATACACATTATTTCAATGACTTATTGGCTGTGAACTAAGTTAAGGGTATTTCAAATGGCTTGTCTGCAAAGAAAGGTGAGATGTAGGGAATCACAGAAAGTCGAGGGGAAAATAGGTCAATATATACATTGCTATATGGTGAACGAAACCTTAGGCCAGCAACAATGGAGAGGACCTGACCCTTAGAAACTTACAAGTAAGCTGGAATCTTCAAAAGTTCAAATCTTTATAAGTAAAATATTTATTAAAATGAATAACCAAGTGTTTTAATTGACATCAGAAGATCAAAACAATAAACCCTGAGAACATAGAAAAAAGATAAATAAAGATATGAGCAGAACTTAATACAACAGAAAACGTATAAAATTGAGGTGATTTAGTAAGTCCAAAGAATCTTCTTTGAAAAGATTGAAAAGACACACTTTGATTAAGGAAAACAAAAACATATGTATAGAGTATACAGAAAGAATCAGGACAATGTTATATCAGAGAATATATGAAATGCCAGTAAATTTGAACATTTCTGTAAAGTGGACCATTTCCTAGCTCCTAAAGTTTACCAAACCTGACACAAGATGAAATCATTTAAGGTCATCATGTCTGCCCTTGGCATTCTCGGAACACCCTGGCCTCAGGATGCAGCCTCTGTAATCCATGGTAACCTGCGGAGAGGGGGCGGGGCTGAGGGTGGTTGGAACTCTGCCCTCACTGAAGGAGTGGGTGTGGCCATCTCTGCTGTGACTGAACAAAGGGCAGGGGAGCAGGGGGCCCAGTGCAGGGCCCTCAGAGCACGGCAGGTCCAGTGGGGTGTCACAAGCATTTAGGCCCAGGACAAAGGGCGCCTTCTTTGTGTGCACAGCTGCCCAAACTCTCACCTTTCCACTCAGGCTGACCTCTTACTTGAAGTGTGTGTGGAACCTGCCCTCACAGTACACCTCACTGCACAGCTAACCATAGGTCTGGGCATCGTAGTTTCCTGCCAGGTGACCGAAGTTCGCAGGCAGATGTGTCCCAGGGACACATGCAAAGAGGCTCCTGCCCGGGCCACAGGCTGCCCACTGCCCCTGCCCCAGATCGGGGGCCGCCAATCAGCCCTGTCGGAGTCCCCTGCCTCTAGAGGGAGTATTGGACCAACACTTGTAGAAAACGGTGTCCTCGTGGGCAACTCATTAGAGGGACACAAATAAATCTTTGCCGTCTTTCTGCGGAAGCTTACGAGCGTTCACACCTAAGCGTCTTACAAGGTCAGCTGTTTAGCTAAACATGAGCTCATGATCTAAATTTACACAATAATGAAGAAATCAGCTACGAGGGGAGACAATCAGTAAAGACTATCAATACCAGAATTAGATTCCCAAGGCCATCCATCAATTGTTGGAATAATCAGGTGCAAGGCAGAATATATACATAAAACTGGAACTGAAACAAGGAACAAGGATGTTTTCAAAGACTGGTAGGATCTCTAAAACATTTTTAAAGTACATGTCATTGATAAAGCTAAATACTCAAAGGTTGTGTAATACAACAGATTAAGCATTGAGAAGAGTGAAATTATGCTGTTTTGAAAACTATGGCAGGTGAGATTTTCTGCCTAATTATATAAGAAGATTTCTCTAAAAATACATATTATTTCAATGACTTATTGGCTGTGAAATAAGTTAAGGGTATTTCAAATGGCTTGTCTGCAAAGAATGGTGAGATGTAGGGAATCACAGAAAGTCGAGGGGAAAATAGGTCAATATATACATTGCTATATGGTGAACTAAACCTTAGGCCAGCAACAATGGAGAGGACCTGACCCTTAGAAACTTACAAGTAAGCTGGAATCTTCAAAATTTCAAATCTTTATAAGTAAAATATTTATTAAAATGAATAACCAAGTGTTTTAATTGACATCAGAAGATCAAAACAATAAACCCTGAGAACATAGAAAAAAGATAAATAAAGATATGAGCAGAACTTAATACAACAGAAAACGGATAAAATTGAGGTGATTTAGTAAGTCCAAAGAATCTTCTTTGAAAAGATTGAAAAGACACACTTTGATTAAGGAAAACAAAAACATAAGTAAAGAATATACAGAAAGAATCAGGACCATGATATAGCAGAGAATATAAGAAATGCCAGTAAATTTGAACATTTCTGTAAAGTGGACCATTTCCTAGCTCCTAAAGTTTACCAAACCTGACACAAGAGGGAATCATTTAAGGTCATCATGTCTGCCCTTGGCATTCTCGGAACGCCCTGGCCTCAGGATGCAGCCTCTGTAGTCCATGGTAACCTGCGGAGAGGGGGCGGGGCTGAGGGTGGTTGGAACTCTGCCCTCACTGAAGGAGTGGGTGTTGCCATCTCTGCTGTGACTGAACAAAGGGCAGGGGAGCAGGGGGCCCAGGGCAGGGCCCTCAGAGCATGGCAGGTCCAGTGGGGTGTCACAAGCATTTAGGCCCAGGCCAAAGGGCGCCTTCTTTGTCTGCACAGCTGCCCAAACTCTCACCTTTCCACTCAGGCCGACCTCTTACTTGAACTGTGTGTGGAACCTGTCCTCACAGTACACCTCGCTGCACAGCTAACCATAGGTCTGGGCATCGTAGCTTCCTGCCAGGTGACCGAAGTTCGCAGGCAGATGTGTCCCACGGACACATGCAAAGAGGCTCCAGCCAGGGCCACAGGCTGCCCACTGCCCCTGCCCCAGATCGGGGGCCGCCAATCAGCCCTGTCGGAGTCCCCTGCCTCTAGAGGGAGTATTGGACCAACACTTGTAGAAAACGGTGTCCTCGTGGGCAACTCATTGGAGGGACACAAATAAATCTTTGCCGTCTTTCTGCGGAAGATTACGAGCGTTCACACCTAAGCGTCTTACAAGGTCAGCTGTTTAGCTAAACATGAGCTCATGATCTAAATTTACACAATAATGAAGAAATCAGCTACGAGGGGAGACAATCAGTAAAGACTATCAATACCAGAATTAGATTCCCAAGGCCATCCAGCAATTGTTGGAATAATCAGGTGCAAGGCAGTATATATACATAAAACTGGAACTGAAACAAGGAACAAGGATGTTTTCAAAGACTGGTAGGATCTCTAAAACATTTTTAAAGTACATGTCATTGATAAAGCTAAATACTCAAAGGTTGTGTAATACAACAGATTAAGCATTGAGAAGAGTGAAATTATGCTGTTTTGAAAACTATGGCAGGTGAGATTTTCTGCCTAATTATATAAGAAGATTTCTCTAAAAATACACATTATTTCAATGACTTATTGGCTGTGAAATAAGTTAAGGGTATTTCAAATGGCTTGTCTGCAAAGAAAGGTGAGATGTAGGGAATCACAGAAAGTCGAGGGGAAAATAGGTCAATATATACATTGTTATATGGTGAACGAAACCTTAGGCCAGCAACAATGGAGAGGACCTGACCCTTAGAAACTTACAAGTAAGCTGGAATCTTCAAAAGTTCAAATCTTTATAAGTAAAATATTTATTAAAATGAATAACCAAGTGTTTTAATTGACATCAGAAGATCAAAACAATAAACCCTGAGAACATAGAAAAAAGATAAATAAAGATATGAGCAGAACTTAATACAACAGAAAACGTATAAAATTCAGGTGATTTAGTAAGTCCAAAGAATCTTCTTTGAAAAGATTGAAAAGACACACTTTGATTAAGGAAAACAAAAACATAAGTATAGAATATACAGAAAGAATCAGGACAATGTTATAGCAGAGAATATATGAAATGCCAGTAAATTTGAACATTTCTGTAAAGTGGACCATTTCCTAGCTCCTAAAGTTTACCAAACCTGACACAAGAGGAAATCATTTAAGGTCATCATGTCTGCCCTTGGCATTCTCGAAACGCCCTGGCCTCAGGATGCAGCCTCTGTAGTCCATGGTAACCTGCGGAGAGGGGGCGGGGCTGAGGGTGGTTGGAACTCTGGCCTCACTGAAGGAGTGGGTGTGGCCATCTCTGCTGTGACTGAAAAAAGGTCAGGGGAGCAGGGGGCCCAGGGCAGGGCCCTCAGAGCACGGCAGGTCCAGTGTGGTGTCACAAGCATTTAGGCCCAGGCCAAAGGGCGCCTTCTTTGTCTGCACAGCTGCCCAAACTCTCACCTTTCCACTCAGGCCGACCTCTTACTTGAAGTGTGTGTGGAACCTGTCCTCACAGTACACCTCGCTGCACAGCTAACCATAGGTCTGGGCATCGTAGCTTCCTGCCAGGTGACCGAAGTTCGCAGGCAGATGTGTCCCAGGGACACATGCAAAGAGGCTCCTGCCCGGGCCACAGGCTGCCCACTGCCCCTGATCCAGATCAGGGGCCGCCAATCAGCCCTGTCGGAGTCCCCTGCCTCTAGAGGGATTATTGGACCAACACTTGTAGAAAACGGTGTCCTCGTGGGCAACTCATTGGAGGGACACAAATAAATTTTGCCGACTTTCTCCTGAAGCTTGCGAGCGTACACACCTAAGCGTCTTACAAGGTCAGCTGTTTAGCTAAACATGAGATCATGATCTAAATTTACACAATAATGAAAAAATCAACTACGAGGGGAGACAATCAGTAAAGAGTATCAATACCAGAATTAGATTCCCAAGGCCATCCATCAATTGTTGGAATAATCAGGTGCAAGGCAGAATATATACATAAAACTGGAACTGAAACAAGGAACAAGGATGTTTTCAAAGACTAGTAGGATCTCTAAAACATTTTTAAAGTACATGTCATTGATAAAGCTAAATACTCAAAGGTTGTGTAATACAACAGATTAAGCATTGAGAAGAGTGAAATTATGCTGTTTTGAAAACTATGGCAGGTGAGATTTTCTGCCTAATTATATAAGAAGATTTCTCTAAAAATACACATTATTTCAATGACTTATTGGCTGTGAAATAAGTTAAGGGTATTTCAAATTGCTTGTCTGCAAAGAAAGGTGAGATGTAGGGAATCACAGAAAGTCGAGGGGAAAATAGGTCAATATATACATTGCTATATGGTGAACTAAACTTTAGGCCAGCAACAATGGAGAGGACCTGACCCTTAGAAACTTACAAGTAAGCTGGAATCTTCAAAAGTTCAAATATTTATAAGTAAAATATTTATTAAAATGAATAACCAAGTGTTTTAATTGACATCAGAAGATCAAAACAATAAACCCTGAGAACATAGAAAAAAGATAAATAAAGATATGAGCAGAACTTAATACAACAGAAAACGTATAAAATTGAGGTGATTTAGTAAGTCCAAAGAATCTTCTTTGAAAAGATTGAAAAGACACACTTTGATTAAGGAAAACAAAAACATAAGTAAAGAATATACAGAAAGAATCAGGACAATGTTATAGCAGAGAATATAAGAAATGCCAGTAAATTTGAACATTTCTGTAAAGTGGACCATTTCCTAGCTCCTAAAGTTTACCAAACCTGACACAAGAGGAAATCATTTAAGGTCATCATGTCTGCCCTTGGCATTCTCGGAACGCCCTGGCCTCAGGATGCAGCCTCTGTAGTCCATGGTAACCTGCGGAGAGGGGGCGGGGCTGAGGGTGGTTGGAACTCTGCCCTCACTGAAGGAGTGGGTGTGGCCATCTCTGCTGTGACTGAACAAAGTGCAGGGGAGCAGGGGGCCCAGGGCAAGGCCCTCAGAGCACGGCAGGTCCAGTGGGGTGTCACAAGCATTTAGGCCCAGGCCAAAGGGCGCCTTCTTTGTCTGCACAGCTGCCCAAACTCTCACCTTTCCACTCAGGCCGACCTCTTACTTGAAGTGTGTGTGGAACCTGTCCTCACAGTACACCTCGCTGCACAGCTAACCATAGGTCTGGACATCGTATCTTCCTGCCATGTGACCGAAGTTCGCAGGCAGATGTGTCCCAGGGACACATGCAAAGAGGCTCCTGCCCGGGCCACAGGCTGCCCACTGCCCCTGCCCCAGATCGGGGGCCGCCAATTAGCCCTGTCGGAGTCCCCTGCCTCCAGAGGGAGTATTGGACCAACACTTGTAGAAAACGGTGTCCTCGTGGGCAACTCATTAGAGGGACACAAATAAATCTTTGCCGTCTTTCTGCGGAAGCTTACGAGCGTTCACACCTAAGCGTCTTACAAGGTCAGCTGTTTAGCTAAACATGAGCTCATGATCTAAATTTACACAATAATGAAGAAATCAGCTACGAGGGGAGACAATCAGTAAAGACTATCAATACCAGAATTAGATTCCCAAGGCCATCCATCAATTGTTGGAATAATCAGGTGCAAGGCAGAATATATACATAAAACTGGAACTGAAACAAGGAACAAGGATGTTTTCAAAGACTGGTAGGATCTCTAAAACATTTTTAAAGTACATGTCATTGATAAAGCTAAATACTCAAAGGTTGTGTAATACAACAGATTAAGCATTGAGAAGAGTGAAATTATGCTGTTTTGAAAACTATGGCAGGTGAGATTTTCTGCCTAATTATATAAGAAGATTTCTCTAAAAATACACATTATTTCAATGACTTATTGGCTGTGAAATAAGTTAAGGGTATTTCAAATGGCTTGTCTGCAAAGAAAGGTGAGATGTAGGGAATCACAGAAAGTCGAGGGGAAAATAGGTCAATATATACATTGTTATATGGTGAACGAAACCTTAGGCCAGCAACAATGGAGAGGACCTGACCCTTAGAAACTTACAAGTAAGCTGGAATCTTCAAAAGTTCAAATCTTTATAAGTAAAATATTTATTAAAATGAATAACCAAGTGTTTTAATTGACATCAGAAGATCAAAACAATAAACCCTGAGAACATAGAAAAAAGATAAATAAAGATATGAGCAGAACTTAATACAACAGAAAACGTATAAAATTGAGGTGATTTAGTAAGTCCAAAGAATCTTCTTTGAAAAGATTGAAAAGACACACTTTGATTAAGGAAAACAAAAACATAAGTATAGAATATACAGAAAGAATCAGGACAATGTTATAGCAGAGAATATATGAAATGCCAGTAAATTTGAACATTTCTGTAAAGTGGACCATTTCCTAGCTCCTAAAGTTTACCAAACCTGACACAAGAGGAAATCATTTAAGGTCATCATGTCTGCCCTTGGCATTCTCGGAACGCCCTGGCCTCAGGATGCAGCCTCTGAAGTCCATGGTAACCTGCGGAGAGGGGGCGGAGCTGAGGTTGGTTGGAACTCTGCCCTCACTGAAGGAGTGGGTGTGGCCATCACTGCTGTGACTGAACAAAGGGCAGGGGAGCAGGGGGCCCAGGGCAGGGCCCTCAGAGCAAGGCAGGTCCAGTGGGGTGTCACAAGCATTTAGGCCCAGGCCAAAGGGCGCCTTCTTTGTCTGCACAGCTGCCCAAACTCTCACCTTTCCACTCAGGCCTACCTCTTACTTGAAGTGTGTGTGGAACCTGTCCTCACAGTACACCTCGCTGCACAGTTAACCATAGGTCTGGGCATCGTAGCTTCCTGCCAGGTGACCGAAGTTCGCAGGCAGATGTGTCCCAGGGACACATGCAAATAGGCTCCAGCCTGGGCCACAGGCTGCCCACTGCCCCTGCCCAAGATCGGGGGCCGCCAATCAGCCCTGTTGGAGTCCCCTTCCTCTACAGGGAGTATTGGACCAACACTTGTAGAAAACTGTGTCCTCGTGGGCAACTCATTTGAGGGACACAAATAAATTTTGCCGACTTTCTCCTGAAGCTTACGAGCGTTCACACCTAAGCGTCTTACAAGGTCAGCTGTTTAGCTAAACATGAGCTCATGATCTAAATTTACACAATAATGAAAAAATCAGCTACGAGATGAGACAATCATTAAAGACTATCAATACCAGAATTAGATTCCCAAGGCCATCCATCAATTGTTGGAATAATCAGGTGCAAGGCAGAATATATATATAAAACTGGAAATGAAACAAGGAACAAGGATGTTTTCAAAGACTGGTAGGATCGCTAAAATATTTTTAAAGTACATGTCATTGATAAAGCTAAATACTCAAAGGTTGTGTAATACAACAGATTAAGCATTGAGAAGAGTGAAATTATGCTGTTTTGAAAACTATGGCAGGTGAGATTTTCTGCCTAATTATATAAGAAGATTTCTCTAAAAATACACATTGTTTCAATGACTTATTGGCTGTGAAATAAGTTAAGGGTATTTCAAATGGCTTGTCTGCAAAGAAAGGTGAGATGTAGGGAATCACAGAAAGTTGAGGGGAAAATAGGTCAATATATACATTGCTATATGGTGAACTAAACCTTAGGCCAGCAACAATGGAGAGGACCTGACCCTTAGAAACTTACAAGTAAGCTGGAATCTTCAAAAGTTCAAATCTTTATAAGTAAAATATTTATTAAAATGAATAACCAAGTGTTTTAATTGACATCAGAAGATCAAAACAATAAACCCTGAGAACATAGAAAAAAGATAAATAAAGATATCAGCAGAACTTAATACAACAGAAAACGGATAAAATTGAGGTGATTTAGTAAGTCCAAAGAATCTTCTTTGAAAAGATTGAAAAGACACACTTTGATTAAGGAAAACAAAAACATAAGTAAAGAATATACAGAAAGAATCAGGACAAAGTTATAGCAGAGAATATAAGAAATGCCAGTAAATTTGAACATTTCTGTAAAGTGGACCATTTCCTAGCTCCTAAAGTTTACCAAACCTGACACAAGAAAAAATCATTTAAGGTCATCATGTCTGCCCTAGGCATTCTCGGAAACCCCTGGCCTCAGGATGCAGCCTCTGTAGTCCATGGTAACCTGCGGAGAGGGGGCGGGCTGAGGGTGGTTGGAACTCTGCCCTCACTGAAGGAGTGGGTGTGGCCATCTCTGCTGTGACTGAACAAAGGGCAGGGGAGCAGGGGGCCCAGGGCAGGGCCCTCAGAGCACGGCAGGTCCAGTGGGGTGTCACAAGCATTTAGGCCCAGGCCAAAGGGCGCCTTCTTTGTCTGCACAGCTGCCCAAACTCTCACCTTTCCACTCAGGCCGACCTATTACTTGAAGTGTGTGTGGAACCTGTCCTCACAGTACACCTCGCTGCACAGCTAACCATATGTCTGGGCATCGTAGCTTCCTGCCAAGTGACCGAAGTTCGCAGGCAGATGTGTCACACGGACACATGCAAAGAGGCTCCTGCCCGGGCCATAGGCTGCCCACTGCCCCTGCCCCAGATCGGGGGCCGCCAATCAGCCCTGTCAGAATCCCCTGCCTCTAGAGGGAGTATTGGACCAACACTTGTAGAAAACGGTGTCCTCGTGGGCAACTCATTGGAGGGACACAAATAAATCTTTGCCGTCTTTCTGTGGAAGCTTACGAGCGTTCACACCTACGCGTCTTACAAGGTCAGCTGTTTAGCTAAACATGAGCTCATGATCTAAATTTACACAATAATGAAGAAATCAGCTACGAGAGGAGACAATCAGTAAAGACTATCAATACCAGAATTAGATTCCCAAGGCCATCCATCAATTGTTGGAATAATCAGGTGCAAGGCAGAATATATACATAAAACTGGAACTGAAACAAGGAACAAGGATGTTTTCAAAGACTGGTAGGATCTCTAAAACATTTTTAAAGTACATGTCATTGATAAAGCTAAATACTCAAAAGTTGTGTAATACAACAGATTAAGCATTGAGAAGAGTGAAATTATGCTGTTTTGAAAACTATGGCAGGTGAGATTTTCTGCCTAATTATAGAAGAAGATTTCTCTAAAAATACATATTATTTCAATGACTTATTGGCTGTGAAATAAGTTAAGGGTATTTCAAATGGCTTGTCTGCAAAGAAAGGTGAGATGTAGGGAATCACAGAAAGTCGAGGGGAAAATAGGTCAATATATACATTGCTATATGGTGAACTAAACCTTAGGCCAGCAACAATGGAGAGGACCTGACCCTTAGAAACTTACAAGTAAGCTGGAATCTTCAAAATTTCAAATCTTTATAAGTAAAATATTTATTAAAATGAATAACCAAGTGTTTTAATTGACATCAGAAGATCAAAACAATAAACCCTGAGAACATAGAAATAAGATAAATAAAGATATGAGCAGAACTTAATACAACAGAAAACGGATAAAATTGAGGTGATTTAGTAAGTCCAAAGAATCTTCTTTGAAAAGATTGAAAAGACACACTTTGATTAAGGAAAACAAAAACATAAGTAAAGAATATACAGAAAGAATCAGGACCATGATATAGCAGAGAATATAAGAAATGCCAGTAAATTTGAACATTTCTGTCAAGTGGACCATTTCCTAGCTCCTAAAGTTTACCAAACCTGACACAAGAGGATATCATTTAAGGTCATCATGTCTGCCCTTGGCATACTCGGAACGCCCTGGCCTCAGGATGCAGCCTCTGTAGTCCATGGTAACCTGCGGAGAGGGGGCGGGGCTGAGGGTGGTTGGAACTCTGCCCTCATTGAAGGAGTGGGTGTGGCCATCTCTGCTGTGACTGAACAAAGTGCAGGGGAGCAGGGGGCCCAGGGCAGGGCCCTCAGAGCATGGCAGGTCCAGTGGGGTGTCACAAGCATTTAGGCCCAGGCCAAAGGGCGCCTTCTTTGTCTGCACAGCTGCCCAAACTCTCACCTTTCCACTCAGGCCGACCTCTTACTTGAACTGTGTGTGGAACCTGTCCTCACGGTACACCTCGCTGCACAGCTAAACATAGGTCTGGGCATCGTAGCTTCCTGCCAGGTGACCGAAGTTCGCAGGCAGATGTGTCCCACGGACACATGCAAAGAGGCTCCTGCCCGGGCCACAGGCTGCCCACTGCCCCTGCCCCAGATCGGGGGCCGCCAATCAGCCCTGTCGGAGTCCCCTGCCTCTAGAGGGAGTATTGGACCAACACTTGTAGAAAACGGTGTCCTCGTGGGCAACTCATTGGAGGGACACAAATAAATCTTTGCCGTCTTTCTGCAGAAGATTACGAGCGTTCACACCTAAGCATCTTACAAGGTCAGCTGTTTAGCTAAACATGAGCTCATGATCTAAATTTACACAATAATGAAGAAATCAGCTACGAGGGGAGACAATCAGTAAAGACTATCAATACCAGAATTAGATTCCCAAGGCCATCCAGCAATTGTTGGAATAATCAGGTGCAAGGCAGTATATATACATAAAACTGGAACTGAAACAAGGAACAAGGATGTTTTCAAAGACTGGTAGGATCTCTAAAACATTTTTAAAGTACATGTCATTGATAAAGCTAAATACTCAAAGGTTGTGTAATACAACAGATTAAGCATTGAGAAGAGTGAAATTATGCTGTTTTGAAAACTATGGCAGGTGAGATTTTCTGCCTAATTATATAAGAAGATTTCTCTAAAAATACACATTATTTCAATGACTTATTGGCTGTGAAATAAGTTAAGGGTATTTCAAATGGCTTGTCTGCAAAGAAAGGTGAGATGTAGGGAATCACAGAAAGTCGAGGGGAAAATAGGTCAATATATACATTGTTATATGGTGAACGAAACCTTAGGCCAGCAACAATGGAGAGGACCTGACCCTTAGAAACTTACAAGTAAGCTGGAATCTTCAAAAGTTCAAATCTTTATAAGTAAAATATTTATTAAAATGAATAACCAAGTGTTTTAATTGACATCAGAAGATCAAAACAATAAACCCTGAGAACATAGAAAAAAGATAAATAAAGATATGAGCAGAACTTAATACAACAGAAAACGTATAAAATTCAGGTAATTTAGTAAGTCCAAAGAATCTTCTTTGAAAAGATTGAAAAGACACACTTTGATTAAGGAAAACAAAAACATAAGTATAGAATATACAGAAAGAATCAGGACAATGTTATAGCATAGAATATATGAAATGCCAGTAAATTTGAACATTTCTGTAAAGTGGACCATTTCCTAGCTCCTAAAGTTTACCAAACCTGACACAAGAGGAAATCATTTAAGGTCATCCTGTCTGCCCTTGGCATTCTCGGAACGCCCTGGCCTCAGGATGCAGCCTCTGTAGTCCATGGTAACCTGCGGAGAGGGGGCGGGGCTGAGGTTGGTTGGAACTCTGCCCTCACTGAAGGAGTGGGTGTGGCCATCTCTGCTGTGACTGAACAAAGGGCAGGGGAGCAGGGGGCCCAGTGCAGGGCCCTCAGAGCACGGCAGGTCCAGTGGGGTGTCACAAGCATTTAGGCCCAGACCAAAGGGCGCCTTCTTTGTATGCACAGCTGCCCAAACTCTCACCTTTCCACTCAGGCCGACCTCTTACTTGAAGTGTGTGTGGAACCTGTCCTCACAGTACACCTCGCTGCACAGCTAACCATAGGTCTGGGCATCGTAGCTTCCTGCCAGGTGACCGAAGTTCGCAGGCAGATGTGTCCCAGGGACACATGCAAAGAGGCTCCTGCCCGGGCCACAGGCTGCCCACTGCCCCTGCCCCAGATCGGGGGCCGCCAATCAGCCCTGTCGGAGTCCCCTTCCTCTAGAGGGAGTATTGGACCAACACTTGTAGAAAACGGTGTCCTCGTGGGCAACTCATTGGAGGGACACAAATAAATTTTGCCGACTTTCTCCTGAAGCTTACGAGCGTTCACACCTAAGCGTCTTACAAGGTCAGCTGTTTAGCTAAACATGAGCTCATGATCTAAATTTACACAATAATGAAAAAATCATCTACGAGATGAGACAATCATTAAAGACTATCAATACCAGAATTAGATTCCCAAGGCCATCCATCAATTGTTGGAATAATCAGGTGCAAGGCAGAAAATATACATAAAACTGGAACTGAAACAAGGAACAAGGATGTTTTCAAAGACTGGTAGGATCTCTAAAACATTTTTAAAGGACATGTCATTGATAAAGCTAAATACTCAAAGGTTGTGTAATACAACAGATTAAGCATTGAGAAGAGTGAAATTATGCTGTTTTGAAAACTATGGCAGGTGAGATTTTCTGCCTAATTATATAAGAAGATTTCTCTAAAAATACACATTATTTCAATGACTTATTGGCTGTGAAATAAGTTAAGGGTATTTCAAATGGCTTGTCTGCAAAGAAAGGTGAGATGTAGGGAATCACAGAAAGTCGAGGGGAAAATAGGTCAATATATACATTGCTATATGGTGAACTAAACCTTAGGCCAGCAACAATGGAGAGGACCTGACCCTTAGAAACTTACAAGTAAGCTGGAATCTTCAAAAGTTCCAATCTTTATAAGTAAAATATTTATTAAAATGAATAACCAAGTGTTTTAATTGACATCAGAAGATCAAAACAATAAACCCTGAGAACATAGAAAAAAGATAAATAAAGATATGAGCAGAACTTAATACAACAGAAAACGTATAAAATTGAGGTGATTTAGTAAGTCCAAAGAATCTTCTTTGAAAAGATTGAAAAGACACACTTTGATTAAGGAAAACAAAAACATAAGTATAGAATATACAGAAAGAATCAGGACAATGTTATAGCAGAGAATATATGAAATGCCAGTAAATTTGAACATTTCTGTAAAGTGGACCATTTCCTAGCTCCTAAAGTTTACCAAACCTGACACAAGAGGAAATCATTTAAGGTCATCATGTCTGCCCTTGGCATTCTCGGAACGCCCTGGCCTCAGGATGCAGCCTCTGTAGTCCATGGTAACCTGCGGAGATGGGGCGGGGCTGAGGGTGGTTGGAACTCAGGCCTCACTGAAGGAGTGGGTGTGGCCATCTCTGCTGTGACTGAACAAAGGGCAGGGGAGCAGGGGGTCCAGTGCAGGGCCCTCAGAGCACGGCAGGTCCAGTGGGGTGTCACAAGCATTTAGGCCCAGGCCAAAGGGCGCCTTCTTTGTCTGCACAGCTGCCCAAACTCTCAACTTTCCACTCAGGCCGACCTCTTACTTGAAGTGTGTGTGGAACCTGTCCTCACAGTACACCTCGCTGCACAGCTAACCATAGGTCTGGGCATCGTAGCTTCCTGCCAGGTGACCGAAGTTCGCAGGCAGATGTGTCCCAGGGACACATGCAAAGAGGCTCCTGCCCGGGCCACAGGCTGCCCACTGCCCCTGCCCCAGATCGGGGGCCGCCAATCAGCCCTGTCGGAGTCCCCTTCCTCTAGAGGGAGTATTGGACCAACACTTGTAGAAAACGGTGTCCTCGTGGGCAACTCATTGGAGGGACACAAATAAATCTTTGCCGTCTTTCTGCGGAAGCTTACGAGCGTTCACACCTAAGCGTCTTACAAGGTCAGCTGTTTAGCTAAACATGAGCTCATGATCTAAATTTACACAATAATGAAGAAATCAGCTACGAGGGGAGACAATCAGTAAAGACTATCAATACCAGAATTAGATTCCCAAGGCCATCCATCAATTGTTGGAATAATCAGGTGCATGGCAGAATATATACATAAAACTGGAACTGAAACAAGGAACAAGGATGTTTTCAAAGACTGGTAGGGTCTCTAAAACATTTTTAAAGTACATGTCATTGATAAAGCTATATACTCAAAGGTTGTGTAATACAACAGATTAAGCATTGAGAAGAGTGAAATTATGCTGTTTTGAAAACTATGGCAGGTGAGATTTTCTGCCTAATTATATAAGAAGATTTCTCTAAAAATACACATTATTTCAATGGCTTATTGGCTGTGAAATAAGTTAAGGGTATTTCAAATGGCTTGTCTGCAAAGAAAGGTGAGATGTAGGGAATCACAGAAAGTCGAGGGGAAAATAGGTCAATATATACATTGCTATATGGTGAACGAAACCTTAGGCCAGCAACAATGGAGAGGACCTGACCCTTAGAAACTTACAAGTAAGCTGGAATCTTCAAAAGTTCAAATCTTTATAAGTAAAATATTTATTAAAATGAATAACCAAGTGTTTTAATTGACATCAGAAGATCAAAACAATAAACCCTGAGAACATAGAAAAAAGATAAATAAAGATATCAGCAGAACTTAATACAACAGAAAACGTATAAAATTCAGGTGATTTAGTAAGTCCAAAGAATCTTCTTTGAAAAGATTGAAAAGACACACTTTGATTAAGGAAAACAAAAACATAAGTAAAGAATATACAGAAAGAATCAGGACCATGATATAGCAGAGATTATAAGAAATGCCAGTAAATTTGAACATTTCTGTAAAGTGGACCATTTCCTAGCTCCTAAAGTTTACCAAACCTGACACAAGAGGAAATCATTTAAGGTCATCATGTCTGCCCTTGGCATTCTCGGAATGCCCTGGCCTCAGGATGCAGCCTCTGTAGTCCATGGTAACCTGCGGAGAGGGGGCGGGGCTGAGGGTGGTTGGAACTCTGCCCTCACTGAAGGAGTGGGTGTGGCCATCTCTGCTGTGACTGAACAAAGGGCAGGGGAGCAGGGGGCCCAGGGCAGGGCCCTCAGAGCACGGCAGGTCCAGTGGGGTGTCACAAGCATTTAGGCCCAGGCCAAAGGGCGCCTTCTTTGTCTGCACAGCTGCCCAAACTCTCACCTTTCCACTCAGGCCGACCTCTTACTTGAAGTGTGTGTGGAACCTGTCCTCACAGTACACCTCGCTGCACAGCTAACCATAGGTCTGGGCATCGTAGCTTCCTGCCGGGTGACCGAAGTTCGCAGGCAGATGTGTCCCAGGGACACATGCAAAGAGGCTCCTGCCCGGGCCACAGGCTGCCCACTGCCCCTGCCCCAGATCGCGGGCCGCCAATCAGCCCTGTCGGAGTCCCCTTCCTCTAGAGGGAGTATTGGACCAACACTTGTAGAAAACGGTGTCCTCGTGGGCAACTCATTGGAGGGACAGAAATAAATCTTTGCCGTCTTTCTGCGGAAGCTTACGAGCGTTCACACCTAATCGTCTTACAAGGTCAGCTGTTTAGCTAAACATGAGCTCATGATCTAAATTTACACAATAATGAAGAAATCAGGTACGAGGGGAGACAATCAGTAAAGACTATCAATACCAGAATTAGATTCCCAAGGCCATCCATCAATTGTTGGAATAATCAGGTGCAAGGCAGAATATATACATAAAACTGGAACTGAAACAAGGATCAAGGATGTTTTCAAAGACTGGTAGGATCTCTAAAACATTTTTAAAGTACATGTCATTGATAAAGCTAAATACTCAAAGGTTGTGTAATACAACAGATTAAGCATTGAGAAGAGTGAAATTATGCTGTTTTGAAAACTATGGCAGGTGAGATTTTCTGCCTAATTATATAAGAAGATTTCTCTAAAAATACACATTATTTCAATCACTTATTGGCTGTGCAATAAGTTAAGGGTATTTCAAATGGCTTGTCTGCAAAGAAGGGTGAGATGTAGGGAATCACAGAAAGTCGAGGGGAAAATAGGTCAATATATACATTGCTATATGGTGAACTAAACCTTAGGCCAGCAACAATGGAGAGGACCTGACCCTTAGAAACTTACAAGTAAGCTGGAATCTTCAAAATTTCAAATCTTTATAAGTAAAATATTTATTAAAATGAATAACCAAGTGTTTTAATTGACATCAGAAGATCAAAACAATAAACCCTGAGAACATAGAAAAAAGATAAATAAAGATATGAGCAGAACTTAATACAACAGAAAACGTATAAATTTGAGGTGATTTAGTAAGTCCAAAGAATCTTCTTTGAAAAGATTGAAAAGACACACTTTGATTAAGGAAAACAAAAACATAAGTAAAGAATATACAGAAAGAATCAGGACAATGTTATAGCAGAGAATATATGAAATGCCAGTAAATTTGAACATTTCTGTAAAGTGGACCATTTCCTAGCTCCTAAAGATTACCAAACCTGACACAAGAGGAAATCATTTAAGGTCATCATGTCTGCCCTTGGCATTCTCGGAACGCCCTGGCCTCAGGATGCAGCCTCTGAAGTCCATGGTAACCTGCGGAGAGGGGGCAGAGCTGAGGTTGGTTGGAACTCTGCCCTCACTGAAGGAGTGGGTGTGGCCATCTCTGCTGTGACTGAACAAAGGGCAGGGGAGCAGCGGGCCCAGGGCATGGCCCTCAGAGCACGGCAGGTCCAGTGGGGTGTCACAAGCATTTAGGCCCAGGCCAAAGGGCGCCTTCTTTGTCTGCACAGCTGCCCAAACTCTCACCTTTCCACTCAGGCCGACCTCTTACTTGAAGTGTGTGTGGAACCTGTCCTCACAGTACACCTCGCTGCACAGCTAACCATAGGTCTGGGCATCGTAGCTTCCTGCCAGGTGACCGAAGTTCGCAGGCAGATGTGTCCCAGGGACACATGCAAAGAGGCTCCTGCCCGGGCCACAGGCTGCCCACTGCCCCTGCCCCAGATCGGGGGCTGCCAATCAGCCCTGTTGGCGTCCCCTTCCTCTAGAGGGAGTATTGGACCAACACTTGTAGAAAACGGTGTCCTCGTGGGCAACTCATTGGAGGGACACAAATAAATTTTGCCGACTTTCTCCTGAAGCTTACGAGCGTTCACACCTAAGCGTCTTACAAGGTCAGCTGTTTAGCTAAACATGAGCTCATGATCTAAATTTACACAATAATGAAAAAATCAGCTACGAGGGGAGACAATCATTAAAGACTATCAATACCAGAATTAGATTCCCAAGGCCATCCATCAATTGTTGGAATAATCAGGTGCAAGGCAGAATATATACATAAAACTGGAACTGAAACAAGGAACAAGGATGTTTTCAAAGACTGGTAGGATCTCTAAAACATTTTTAAAGTACATGTAATTGATAAAGCTAAATACTCAAAGGTTGTGTAATACAACAGATTAAGCATTGAGAAGAGTGAAATTATGCTGTTTTGAAAACTATGGCAGGTGAGATTTTCTGCCTAATTATATAAGAAGATTTCTCTAAAAAATACACATTATTTCAATGACTTATTGGCTGTGAAATAAGTTAAGGGTATTTCAAATGGCTTGTCTGCAAAGAAAGGTGAGATGTAGGGAATCACAGAAAGTCGAGGGGAAAATAGGTCAATATATACATTGCTATATGTTGAACTAAACCTTAGGCCAACAACAATGGAGAGGACCTGACCCTTAGAAACTTACAAGTAAGCTGGAATCTTCAAATGTTCAAATCTTTATAAGTAAAATATTAATTAAAATGAATAACCAAGTGTTTTAATTGACATCAGAAGATAAAACAATAAACCCTGAGAACATAGAAAAAAGATAAATAAAGATATGAGCAGAACTTAATACATCAGAAAACGTATAAAATTCAGGTGATTTAGTAAGTCCAAAGAATCTTCTTTGAAAAGATTGAAAAGACACGCTTTGATTAAGGAAAACAAAAACATAAGTATAGAATATACAGAAAGAATCAGGACAATGTTATAGCAGAAAACATACGAAATGCCAGTAAATTTGAACATTTCTGTAAAGTGGACCATTTCCTAGCTCCTAAAGTTTACCAAACCTGACACAAGAGGAAATCATTTAAGGTCATCATGTCTGCCCTTGGCATTCTCGGAACGCCCTGGCCTCAGGATGCAGCCTCTGTAGTCCATGGTAACCTGCGGAGAGGGGGCGGGGCTGAGGGTGGTTGGAACTCTGCCCTCACTGAAGGAGTGGGTGTGGCCATCTCTGCTGTGACTGAACAAAGGGCAGGGGAGCAGGGTTCCCAGGGCAGGGCCCTCAGAGCACGGCAGGTCCAGTGGGGTGTCACAAGCATTTAGGCCCAGGCCAAAGGGCGCCTTCTTTGTCTGCACAGCTGCCCAAACTCTCACCTTTCCACTCAGGCCGACCTCTTACTTGAAGTGTGTGTGGAACCTGTCCTCACAGTACACCTCGCTGCACAGCTAAGCATAGGTCTGGGCATCGTAGCTTCCTGCCAGGTGACCGAAGTTCGCAGGCAGATGTGTCCCAGGGACACATGCAAAGAGGCTCCAGCCCGGGCCACAGGCTGCCCACTGCCCCTGCCCCAGATCGGGGGCCGCCAATCAGCCCTGTCGGAGTCCCCTTCCTCTAGAGGGAGTATTGGACCAACACTTGTAGAAAACGGTGTCCTCGTGGGCAACTCATTGGAGGGACAAAAATAAATTTTGCCGACTTTCTCCTGAAGCTTACGAGTGTTCACACCTACGCGTCTTACAAGGTCAGCTGTTTAGCTAAACATGAGCTCATGATCTAAATTTACACAATAATGAAGAAATCAGCTACGAGGGGAGACAATCAGTAAAGACTATCAATACCAGAATTAGATTCCCAAGGCCATCCATCAATTGTTGGAATAATCAGGTGCAAGGCAGAATATATACATAAAACTGGAACTGAAACAAGGAACAAGGATGTTTTCAAAGACTGGTAGGATCTCTAAAACATTTTTAAAGTACATGTCATTGATAAAGCTAAATACTCAAAGGTTGTGTAATACAACAGATTAAGCATTGAGAAGAGTGAAATTATGCTGTTTTGAAAACTATGGCAGGTGAGATTTTCTGCCTAATTATATAAGAAGATTTCTCTAAAAATACACATTATTCCAATGACTTATTGGCTGTGAAATAAGTTAAGGGTATTTCAAATGGCTTGTCTGCAAAGAAAGGTGAGATGTAGGGAATCACAGAAAGTTGAGGGGAAAATAGGTCAATATATACATTGCTATATGGTGAACTAAACCTTAGGCCAGCAACAATGGAGAGGACCTGACCCTTAGAAACTTACAAGTAAGCTGGAATCTTCAAAAGTTCAAATCTTTATAAGTAAAATATTTATTAAAATGAATAACCAAGTGTTTTAATTGACATCAGAAGATCAAAACAATAAACCCTGAGAACATAGAAAAAAGATAAATAAAGATATGAGCAGAACTTAATACAACAGAAAACGGATAAAATTGAGGTGATTTAGTAAGTCCAAAGAATCTTCTTTGAAAAGATTGAAAAGACACACTTTGATTAAGGAAAACAAAAACATAAGTAAAGAATATACAGAAAGAATCAGGACAAAGTTATAGCAGAGAATATAAGAAATGCAAGTAAATTTGAACATTTCTGTAAAGTGGACCATTTCCTAGCTCCTAAAATTTACCAAACCTGACACAAGAGGAAATCATTTAAGGTCATCATGTCTGCCCTTGGCATTCTCGGAACGCCCTGGCCTCAGGATGCAGCCTCTGTAGTCCATGGTAACCTGCGGAGAGGGGGCGGGGCTGAGGGTGGTTGGAACTCTGCCCTCACTGAAGGAGTGGGTGTGGCCATCTCTGCTGTGACTGAACAAATGGCAGGGGAGGAGGGGGCCCAGGGCAGGGCCCTCAGAGCACGGCAGGTCCACTGGGGTGTCACAAGCATTTAGGCCCAGGCCAAAGGGTGCCTTCTTTGTCTGCACAGCTGCCCAAACTCTCACCTTTCCACTCAGGCCGACCTCTTACTTGAAGTGTGTGTGGAACCTGTCCTCACAGTACACCTCGCTGCACAGCTAAGCATAGGTCTGGGCATCGTAGCTTCCTGCCAGGTGACCGAAGTTCGCAGGCAGATGTGTCCCAGGGACACATGCAAAGAGGCTCCAGCCCGGGCCACAGGCTGCCCACTGCCCCTGCCCCAGATCGGGGGCCGCCAATCAGCCCTGTCGGAGTCCCCTGCCTCTAGAGGGAGTATTGGACCAACACTTGTAGAAAACGGTGTCCTCGTGGGCAACTCATTGTAGGGACACAAATAAATTTTGCCGACTTTCTCCTGAAGCTTGCGAGCATACACACCTAAGCGTCTTACAAGGTCAGCTGTTTAGCTAAACATGAGATCATGATCTAAATTTACACAATAATGAAAAAAATCAACTACGAGGGGAGACAATCAGTAAAGAGTATCAATACCAAAATTAGATTCCCAAGGCCATCCATCAATTGTTGGAATAATCAGGTGCAAGGCAGAATATATACATAAAACTGGAACTGAAACAAGGAACAAGGATGTTTTCAAAGACTAGTAGGATCTCTAAAACATTTTTAAAGTACATGTCATTGATAAAGCTAAATAATCAAAGGTTGTGTAATACAACAGATTAAGCATTGAGAAGAGTGAAATTATGCTGTTTTGAAAACTATGGCAGGTGAGATTTTCTGCCTAATTATATAAGAAGATTTCTCTAAAAATACACATTATTTCAATGACTTATTGGCTGTGAAATAAGTTAAGGGTATTTCAAATGGCTTGTCTGCAAAGACAGGTGAGATGTAGGGAATCACAGAAAGTCGAGGGGAAAATAGGTCAATATATACATTGCTATATGGTGAACTAAACCTTAGGCCAGCAACAATGGAGAGGACCTGACCCTTAGAAACTTACAAGTAAGCTGGAATCTTCAAAAGTTCAAATATTTATAGGTAACATATTTATTAAAATGAATAACCAAGTGTTTTAATAGACATCAGAAGATCAAAACAATAAACCCTGAGAACATAGAAAAAAGATAAATAAAGATATGAGCAGAACTTAGTACAACAGAAAACGTATAAAATTGAGGTGATTTAGTAAGTCCAAAGAATCTTCTTTGAAAAGATTGAAAAGACACACTTTGATTAAGGAAAACAAAAACATAAGTAAAGAATATACAGAAAGAATCAGGACAATGTTATAGCAGAGAATATATGAAATGCCAGTAAATTTGAACATTTCTGTAAAGTGGACCATTTCCTAGCTCCTAAAGTTTACCAAACCTGACACAAGAGGAAATCATTTAAGGTCATCATGTCTGCCCTTGGCATTCTCGGAACGCCCTGGTCTCAGGATGCAGCCTCTGTAGTCCATGGTAACCTGCGGAGAGGGGGCTGGGCTGAGGGTGGTTGGAACTCTGCCCTCACTGAAGGAGTGGGTGTGGCCATCTCTGCTGTGACTGAACAAAGGGCAGGGGAGCAGGGGGCCCAGGGCAGGGCCCTCAGAGCACGGCAGGTCCAGTGGGGTGTCACAAGCATTTCGGCCCAGGCCAAAGGGTGCCTTCTTTGTATGCACACCTGCCCAAACTCTCAGCTTTATTCTCAGGCCGACCTCTTACTTGAAGTGTGTGTGGAACCTGTCCTCACAGTACACCTCGCTGCACAGCTAACCATAGGTCTGGGCATCGTAGCTTCCTGCCAGGTGACCGAAGTTCGCAGGCAGATGTGTCCCAGGGACACATGCAAAGAGGCTCCTGCCCGGGCCACAGGCTGCCCACTGCCCCTGCCCCAGATCGGGGGCCGCCAATCAGCCCTGTCGGAGTCCCCTGCCTCTAGAGGGAGTATTGGACCAACACTTGTAGAAAACGGTGTCCTCGTGGGCAACTCATTGGAGGGACACAAATAAATCTTTGCCGACATTCTGCGGAAGCTTACGAGCGTTCACACGTAAGCGTCTTACAAGGTCAGCTGTTTAGCTAAACATGAGCTCATGATCTAAATTTACACAATAATGAAGAAATCAGCTACGAGGAGAGACAATCAGTAAAGAGTATCAATACCAGAATTAGATTCCCAAGGCCATCCATCAATTGTTGGAATAATCAGGTGCAAGGCAGAATATATATATAAAACTGGAAATGAAACAAGGAACAAGGATGTTTTCAAAGACTGGTAGGATCGCTAAAATATTTTTAAAGTACATGTCATTGATAAAGCTAAATACTCAAAGGTTGTGTAATACAACAGATTAAGCATTGAGAAGAGTGAAATTATGCTGTTTTGAAAACTATGGCAGGTGAGATTTTCTGCCTAATTATATAAGAAGATTTCTCTAAAAATACACATTGTTTCAATGACTTATTGGCTGTGAAATAAGTTAAGGGTATTTCAAATGGCTTGTCTGCAAAGAAAGGTGAGATGTAGGGAATCACAGAAAGTTGAGGGGAAAATAGGTCAATATATACATTGCTATATGGTGAACTAAACCTTAGGCCAGCAACAATGGAGAGGACCTGACCCTTAGAAACTTACAAGTAAGCTGGAATCTTCAAAAGTTCAAATCTTTATAAGTAAAATATTTATTAAAATGAATAACCAAGTGTTTTAATTGACATCAGAAGATCAAAACAATAAACCCTGAGAACATAGAAAAAAGATAAATAAAGATATCAGCAGAACTTAATACAACAGAAAACGGATAAAATTGAGGTGATTTAGTAAGTCCAAAGAATCTTCTTTGAAAAGATTGAAAAGACACACTTTGATTAAGGAAAACAAAAACATAAGTAAAGAATATACAGAAAGAATCAGGACAAAGTTATAGCAGAGAATATAAGAAATGCCAGTAAATTTGAACATTTCTGTAAAGTGGACCATTTCCTAGCTCCTAAAGTTTACCAAACCTGACACAAGAAAAAATCATTTAAGGTCATCATGTCTGCCCTAGGCATTCTCGGAAACCCCTGGCCTCAGGATGCAGCCTCTGTAGTCCATGGTAACCTGCGGAGAGGGGGCGGGCTGAGGGTGGTTGGAACTCTGCCCTCACTGAAGGAGTGGGTGTGGCCATCTCTGCTGTGACTGAACAAAGGGCAGGGGAGCAGGGGGCCCAGGGCAGGGCCCTCAGAGCACGGCAGGTCCAGTGGGGTGTCACAAGCATTTAGGCCCAGGCCAAAGGGCGCCTTCTTTGTCTGCACAGCTGCCCAAACTCTCACCTTTCCACTCAGGCCGACCTATTACTTGAAGTGTGTGTGGAACCTGTCCTCACAGTACACCTCGCTGCACAGCTAACCATATGTCTGGGCATCGTAGCTTCCTGCCAAGTGACCGAAGTTCGCAGGCAGATGTGTCACACGGACACATGCAAAGAGGCTCCTGCCCGGGCCATAGGCTGCCCACTGCCCCTGCCCCAGATCGGGGGCCGCCAATCAGCCCTGTCAGAATCCCCTGCCTCTAGAGGGAGTATTGGACCAACACTTGTAGAAAACGGTGTCCTCGTGGGCAACTCATTGGAGGGACACAAATAAATCTTTGCCGTCTTTCTGTGGAAGCTTACGAGCGTTCACACCTACGCGTCTTACAAGGTCAGCTGTTTAGCTAAACATGAGCTCATGATCTAAATTTACACAATAATGAAGAAATCAGCTACGAGAGGAGACAATCAGTAAAGACTATCAATACCAGAATTAGATTCCCAAGGCCATCCATCAATTGTTGGAATAATCAGGTGCAAGGCAGAATATATACATAAAACTGGAACTGAAACAAGGAACAAGGATGTTTTCAAAGACTGGTAGGATCTCTAAAACATTTTTAAAGTACATGTCATTGATAAAGCTAAATACTCAAAAGTTGTGTAATACAACAGATTAAGCATTGAGAAGAGTGAAATTATGCTGTTTTGAAAACTATGACAGGTGAGATTTTCTGCCTAATTATATAAGAAGATTTCTCTAAAAATACATATTATTTCAATGACTTATTGGCTGTGAAATAAGTTAAGGGTATTTCAAATGGCTTGTCTGCAAAGAAAGGTGAGATGTAGGGAATCACAGAAAGTCGAGGGGAAAATAGGTCAATATATACATTGCTATATGGTGAACTAAACCTTAGGCCAGCAACAATGGAGAGGACCTGACCCTTAGAAACTTACAAGTAAGCTGGAATCTTCAAAATTTCAAATCTTTATAAGTAAAATATTTATTAAAATGAATAACCAAGTGTTTTAATTGACATCAGAAGATCAAAACAATAAACCCTGAGAACATAGAAATAAGATAAATAAAGATATGAGCAGAACTTAATACAACAGAAAACGGATAAAATTGAGGTGATTTAGTAAGTCCAAAGAATCTTCTTTGAAAAGATTGAAAAGACACACTTTGATTAAGGAAAACAAAAACATAAGTAAAGAATATACAGAAAGAATCAGGACCATGATATAGCAGAGAATATAAGAAATGCCAGTAAATTTGAACATTTCTGTCAAGTGGACCATTTCCTAGCTCCTAAAGTTTACCAAACCTGACACAAGAGGATATCATTTAAGGTCATCATGTCTGCCCTTGGCATACTCGGAACGCCCTGGCCTCAGGATGCAGCCTCTGTAGTCCATGGTAACCTGCGGAGAGGGGGCGGGGCTGAGGGTGGTTGGAACTCTGCCCTCATTGAAGGAGTGGGTGTGGCCATCTCTGCTGTGACTGAACAAAGTGCAGGGGAGCAGGGGGCCCAGGGCAGGGCCCTCAGAGCATGGCAGGTCCAGTGGGGTGTCACAAGCATTTAGGCCCAGGCCAAAGGGCGCCTTCTTTGTCTGCACAGCTGCCCAAACTCTCACCTTTCCACTCAGGCCGACCTCTTACTTGAACTGTGTGTGGAACCTGTCCTCACGGTACACCTCGCTGCACAGCTAAACATAGGTCTGGGCATCGTAGCTTCCTGCCAGGTGACCGAAGTTCGCAGGCAGATGTGTCCCACGGACACATGCAAAGAGGCTCCTGCCCGGGCCACAGGCTGCCCACTGCCCCTGCCCCAGATCGGGGGCCGCCAATCAGCCCTGTCGGAGTCCCCTGCCTCTAGAGGGAGTATTGGACCAACACTTGTAGAAAACGGTGTCCTCGTGGGCAACTCATTGGAGGGACACAAATAAATCTTTGCCGTCTTTCTGCAGAAGATTACGAGCGTTCACACCTAAGCATCTTACAAGGTCAGCTGTTTAGCTAAACATGAGCTCATGATCTAAATTTACACAATAATGAAGAAATCAGCTACGAGGGGAGACAATCAGTAAAGACTATCAATACCAGAATTAGATTCCCAAGGCCATCCAGCAATTGTTGGAATAATCAGGTGCAAGGCAGTATATATACATAAAACTGGAACTGAAACAAGGAACAAGGATGTTTTCAAAGACTGGTAGGATCTCTAAAACATTTTTAAAGTACATGTCATTGATAAAGCTAAATACTCAAAGGTTGTGTAATACAACAGATTAAGCATTGAGAAGAGTGAAATTATGCTGTTTTGAAAACTATGGCAGGTGAGATTTTCTGCCTAATTATATAAGAAGATTTCTCTAAAAATACACATTATTTCAATGACTTATTGGCTGTGAAATAAGTTAAGGGTATTTCAAATGGCTTGTCTGCAAAGAAAGGTGAGATGTAGGGAATCACAGAAAGTCGAGGGGAAAATAGGTCAATATATACATTGTTATATGGTGAACGAAACCTTAGGCCAGCAACAATGGAGAGGACCTGACCCTTAGAAACTTACAAGTAAGCTGGAATCTTCAAAAGTTCAAATCTTTATAAGTAAAATATTTATTAAAATGAATAACCAAGTGTTTTAATTGACATCAGAAGATCAAAACAATAAACCCTGAGAACATAGAAAAAAGATAAATAAAGATATGAGCAGAACTTAATACAACAGAAAACGTATAAAATTCAGGTAATTTAGTAAGTCCAAAGAATCTTCTTTGAAAAGATTGAAAAGACACACTTTGATTAAGGAAAACAAAAACATAAGTATAGAATATACAGAAAGAATCAGGACAATGTTATAGCATAGAATATATGAAATGCCAGTAAATTTGAACATTTCTGTAAAGTGGACCATTTCCTAGCTCCTAAAGTTTACCAAACCTGACACAAGAGGAAATCATTTAAGGTCATCCTGTCTGCCCTTGGCATTCTCGGAACGCCCTGGCCTCAGGATGCAGCCTCTGTAGTCCATGGTAACCTGCGGAGAGGGGGCGGGGCTGAGGTTGGTTGGAACTCTGCCCTCACTGAAGGAGTGGGTGTGGCCATCTCTGCTGTGACTGAACAAAGGGCAGGGGAGCAGGGGGCCCAGTGCTGGGCCCTCAGAGCACGGCAGGTCCAGTGGGGTGTCACAAGCATTTAGGCCCAGACCAAAGGGCGCCTTCTTTGTATGCACAGCTGCCCAAACTCTCACCTTTCCACTCAGGCCGACCTCTTACTTGAAGTGTGTGTGGAACCTGTCCTCACAGTACACCTCGCTGCACAGCTAACCATAGGTCTGGGCATCGTAGCTTCCTGCCAGGTGACCGAAGTTCGCAGGCAGATGTGTCCCAGGGACACATGCAAAGAGGCTCCTGCCCGGGCCACAGGCTGCCCACTGCCCCTGCCCCAGATCGGGGGCCGCCAATCAGCCCTGTCGGAGTCCCCTTCCTCTAGAGGGAGTATTGGACCAACACTTGTAGAAAACGGTGTCCTCGTGGGCAACTCATTGGAGGGACACAAATAAATTTTGCCGACTTTCTCCTGAAGCTTACGAGCGTTCACACCTAAGCGTCTTACAAGGTCAGCTGTTTAGCTAAACATGAGCTCATGATCTAAATTTACACAATAATGAAAAAATCATCTACGAGATGAGACAATCATTAAAGACTATCAATACCAGAATTAGATTCCCAAGGCCATCCATCAATTGTTGGAATAATCAGGTGCAAGGCAGAAAATATACATAAAACTGGAACTGAAACAAGGAACAAGGATGTTTTCAAAGACTGGTAGGATCTCTAAAACATTTTTAAAGGACATGTCATTGATAAAGCTAAATACTCAAAGGTTGTGTAATACAACAGATTAAGCATTGAGAAGAGTGAAATTATGCTGTTTTGAAAACTATGGCAGGTGAGATTTTCTGCCTAATTATATAAGAAGATTTCTCTAAAAATACACATTATTTCAATGACTTATTGGCTGTGAAATAAGTTAAGGGTATTTCAAATGGCTTGTCTGCAAAGAAAGGTGAGATGTAGGGAATCACAGAAAGTCGAGGGGAAAATAGGTCAATATATACATTGCTATATGGTGAACTAAACCTTAGGCCAGCAACAATGGAGAGGACCTGACCCTTAGAAACTTACAAGTAAGCTGGAATCTTCAAAAGTTCCAATCTTTATAAGTAAAATATTTATTAAAATGAATAACCAAGTGTTTTAATTGACATCAGAAGATCAAAACAATAAACCCTGAGAACATAGAAAAAAGATAAATAAAGATATGAGCAGAACTTAATACAACAGAAAACGTATAAAATTGAGGTGATTTAGTAAGTCCAAAGAATCTTCTTTGAAAAGATTGAAAAGACACACTTTGATTAAGGAAAACAAAAACATAAGTATAGAATATACAGAAAGAATCAGGACAATGTTATAGCAGAGAATATATGAAATGCCAGTAAATTTGAACATTTCTGTAAAGTGGACCATTTCCTAGCTCCTAAAGTTTACCAAACCTGACACAAGAGGAAATCATTTAAGGTCATCATGTCTGCCCTTGGCATTCTCGGAACGCCCTGGCCTCAGGATGCAGCCTCTGTAGTCCATGGTAACCTGCGGAGATGGGGCGGGGCTGAGGGTGGTTGGAACTCTGGCCTCACTGAAGGAGTGGGTGTGGCCATCTCTGCTGTGACTGAACAAAGGGCAGGGGAGCAGGGGGTCCAGTGCAGGGCCCTCAGAGCACGGCAGGTCCAGTGGGGTGTCACAAGCATTTAGGCCCAGGCCAAAGGGCGCCTTCTTTGTCTGCACAGCTGCCCAAACTCTCAACTTTCCACTCAGGCCGACCTCTTACTTGAAGTGTGTGTGGAACCTGTCCTCACAGTACACCTCGCTGCACAGCTAACCATAGGTCTGGGCATCGTAGCTTCCTGCCAGGTGACCGAAGTTCGCAGGCAGATGTGTCCCAGGGACACATGCAAAGAGGCTCCTGCCCGGGCCACAGGCTGCCCACTGCCCCTGCCCCAGATCGGGGGCCGCCAATCAGCCCTGTCGGAGTCCCCTTCCTCTAGAGGGAGTATTGGACCAACACTTGTAGAAAACGGTGTCCTCGTGGGCAACTCATTGGAGGGACACAAATAAATCTTTGCCGTCTTTCTGCGGAAGCTTACGAGCGTTCACACCTAAGCGTCTTACAAGGTCAGCTGTTTAGCTAAACATGAGCTCATGATCTAAATTTACACAATAATGAAGAAATCAGCTACGAGGGGAGACAATCAGTAAAGACTATCAATACCAGAATTAGATTCCCAAGGCCATCCATCAATTGTTGGAATAATCAGGTGCATGGCAGAATATATACATAAAACTGGAACTGAAACAAGGAACAAGGATGTTTTCAAAGACTGGTAGGATCTCTAAAACATTTTTAAAGTACATGTCATTGATAAAGCTATATACTCAAAGGTTGTGTAATACAACAGATTAAGCATTGAGAAGAGTGAAATTATGCTGTTTTGAAAACTATGGCAGGTGAGATTTTCTGCCTAATTATATAAGAAGATTTCTCTAAAAATACACATTATTTCAATGGCTTATTGGCTGTGAAATAAGTTAAGGGTATTTCAAATGGCTTGTCTGCAAAGAAAGGTGAGATGTAGGGAATCACAGAAAGTCGAGGGGAAAATAGGTCAATATATACATTGCTATATGGTGAACGAAACCTTAGGCCAGCAACAATGGAGAGGACCTGACCCTTAGAAACTTACAAGTAAGCTGGAATCTTCAAAAGTTCAAATCTTTATAAGTAAAATATTTATTAAAATGAATAACCAAGTGTTTTAATTGACATCAGAAGATCAAAACAATAAACCCTGAGAACATAGAAAAAAGATAAATAAAGATATCAGCAGAACTTAATACAACAGAAAACGTATAAAATTCAGGTGATTTAGTAAGTCCAAAGAATCTTCTTTGAAAAGATTGAAAAGACACACTTTGATTAAGGAAAACAAAAACATAAGTAAAGAATATACAGAAAGAATCAGGACCATGATATAGCAGAGATTATAAGAAATGCCAGTAAATTTGAACATTTCTGTAAAGTGGACCATTTCCTAGCTCCTAAAGTTTACCAAACCTGACACAAGAGGAAATCATTTAAGGTCATCATGTCTGCCCTTGGCATTCTCGGAATGCCCTGGCCTCAGGATGCAGCCTCTGTAGTCCATGGTAACCTGCGGAGAGGGGGCGGGGCTGAGGGTGGTTGGAACTCTGCCCTCACTGAAGGAGTGGGTGTGGCCATCTCTGCTGTGACTGAACAAAGGGCAGGGGAGCAGGGGGCCCAGGGCAGGGCCCTCAGAGCACGGCAGGTCCAGTGGGGTGTCACAAGCATTTAGGCCCAGGCCAAAGGGCGCCTTCTTTGTCTGCACAGCTGCCCAAACTCTCACCTTTCCACTCAGGCCGACCTCTTACTTGAAGTGTGTGTGGAACCTGTCCTCACAGTACACCTCGCTGCACAGCTAACCATAGGTCTGGGCATCGTAGCTTCCTGCCGGGTGACCGAAGTTCGCAGGCAGATGTGTCCCAGGGACACATGCAAAGAGGCTCCTGCCCGGGCCACAGGCTGCCCACTGCCCCTGCCCCAGATCGCGGGCCGCCAATCAGCCCTGTCGGAGTCCCCTTCCTCTAGAGGGAGTATTGGACCAACACTTGTAGAAAACGGTGTCCTCGTGGGCAACTCATTGGAGGGACAGAAATAAATCTTTGCCGTCTTTCTGCGGAAGCTTACGAGCGTTCACACCTAATCGTCTTACAAGGTCAGCTGTTTAGCTAAACATGAGCTCATGATCTAAATTTACACAATAATGAAGAAATCAGGTACGAGGGGAGACAATCAGTAAAGACTATCAATACCAGAATTAGATTCCCAAGGCCATCCATCAATTGTTGGAATAATCAGGTGCAAGGCAGAATATATACATAAAACTGGAACTGAAACAAGGATCAAGGATGTTTTCAAAGACTGGTAGGATCTCTAAAACATTTTTAAAGTACATGTCATTGATAAAGCTAAATACTCAAAGGTTGTGTAATACAACAGATTAAGCATTGAGAAGAGTGAAATTATGCTGTTTTGAAAACTATGGCAGGTGAGATTTTCTGCCTAATTATATAAGAAGATTTCTCTAAAAATACACATTATTTCAATCACTTATTGGCTGTGCAATAAGTTAAGGGTATTTCAAATGGCTTGTCTGCAAAGAAGGGTGAGATGTAGGGAATCACAGAAAGTCGAGGGGAAAATAGGTCAATATATACATTGCTATATGGTGAACTAAACCTTAGGCCAGCAACAATGGAGAGGACCTGACCCTTAGAAACTTACAAGTAAGCTGGAATCTTCAAAATTTCAAATCTTTATAAGTAAAATATTTATTAAAATGAATAACCAAGTGTTTTAATTGACATCAGAAGATCAAAACAATAAACCCTGAGAACATAGAAAAAAGATAAATAAAGATATGAGCAGAACTTAATACAACAGAAAACGTATAAATTTGAGGTGATTTAGTAAGTCCAAAGAATCTTCTTTGAAAAGATTGAAAAGACACACTTTGATTAAGGAAAACAAAAACATAAGTAAAGAATATACAGAAAGAATCAGGACAATGTTATAGCAGAGAATATATGAAATGCCAGTAAATTTGAACATTTCTGTAAAGTGGACCATTTCCTAGCTCCTAAAGATTACCAAACCTGACACAAGAGGAAATCATTTAAGGTCATCATGTCTGCCCTTGGCATTCTCGGAACGCCCTGGCCTCAGGATGCAGCCTCTGAAGTCCATGGTAACCTGCGGAGAGGGGGCAGAGCTGAGGTTGGTTGGAACTCTGCCCTCACTGAAGGAGTGGGTGTGGCCATCTCTGCTGTGACTGAACAAAGGGCAGGGGAGCAGCGGGCCCAGGGCATGGCCCTCAGAGCACGGCAGGTCCAGTGGGGTGTCACAAGCATTTAGGCCCAGGCCAAAGGGCGCCTTCTTTGTCTGCACAGCTGCCCAAACTCTCACCTTTCCACTCAGGCCGACCTCTTACTTGAAGTGTGTGTGGAACCTGTCCTCACAGTACACCTCGCTGCACAGCTAACCATAGGTCTGGGCATCGTAGCTTCCTGCCAGGTGACCGAAGTTCGCAGGCAGATGTGTCCCAGGGACACATGCAAAGAGGCTCCTGCCCGGGCCACAGGCTGCCCACTGCCCCTGCCCCAGATCGGGGGCTGCCAATCAGCCCTGTTGGCGTCCCCTTCCTCTAGAGGGAGTATTGGACCAACACTTGTAGAAAACGGTGTCCTCGTGGGCAACTCATTGGAGGGACACAAATAAATTTTGCCGACTTTCTCCTGAAGCTTACGAGCGTTCACACCTAAGCGTCTTACAAGGTCAGCTGTTTAGCTAAACATGAGCTCATGATCTAAATTTACACAATAATGAAAAAATCAGCTACGAGGGGAGACAATCATTAAAGACTATCAATACCAGAATTAGATTCCCAAGGCCATCCATCAATTGTTGGAATAATCAGGTGCAAGGCAGAATATATACATAAAACTGGAACTGAAACAAGGAACAAGGATGTTTTCAAAGACTGGTAGGATCTCTAAAACATTTTTAAAGTACATGTAATTGATAAAGCTAAATACTCAAAGGTTGTGTAATACAACAGATTAAGCATTGAGAAGAGTGAAATTATGCTGTTTTGAAAACTATGGCAGGTGAGATTTTCTGCCTAATTATATAAGAAGATTTCTCTAAAAAATACACATTATTTCAATGACTTATTGGCTGTGAAATAAGTTAAGGGTATTTCAAATGGCTTGTCTGCAAAGAAAGGTGAGATGTAGGGAATCACAGAAAGTCGAGGGGAAAATAGGTCAATATATACATTGCTATATGTTGAACTAAACCTTAGGCCAACAACAATGGAGAGGACCTGACCCTTAGAAACTTACAAGTAAGCTGGAATCTTCAAATGTTCAAATCTTTATAAGTAAAATATTAATTAAAATGAATAACCAAGTGTTTTAATTGACATCAGAAGATAAAACAATAAACCCTGAGAACATAGAAAAAAGATAAATAAAGATATGAGCAGAACTTAATACATCAGAAAACGTATAAAATTCAGGTGATTTAGTAAGTCCAAAGAATCTTCTTTGAAAAGATTGAAAAGACACGCTTTGATTAAGGAAAACAAAAACATAAGTATAGAATATACAGAAAGAATCAGGACAATGTTATAGCAGAAAACATACGAAATGCCAGTAAATTTGAACATTTCTGTAAAGTGGACCATTTCCTAGCTCCTAAAGTTTACCAAACCTGACACAAGAGGAAATCATTTAAGGTCATCATGTCTGCCCTTGGCATTCTCGGAACGCCCTGGCCTCAGGATGCAGCCTCTGTAGTCCATGGTAACCTGCGGAGAGGGGGCGGGGCTGAGGGTGGTTGGAACTCTGCCCTCACTGAAGGAGTGGGTGTGGCCATCTCTGCTGTGACTGAACAAAGGGCAGGGGAGCAGGGTTCCCAGGGCAGGGCCCTCAGAGCACGGCAGGTCCAGTGGGGTGTCACAAGCATTTAGGCCCAGGCCAAAGGGCGCCTTCTTTGTCTGCACAGCTGCCCAAACTCTCACCTTTCCACTCAGGCCGACCTCTTACTTGAAGTGTGTGTGGAACCTGTCCTCACAGTACACCTCGCTGCACAGCTAAGCATAGGTCTGGGCATCGTAGCTTCCTGCCAGGTGACCGAAGTTCGCAGGCAGATGTGTCCCAGGGACACATGCAAAGAGGCTCCAGCCCGGGCCACAGGCTGCCCACTGCCCCTGCCCCAGATCGGGGGCCGCCAATCAGCCCTGTCGGAGTCCCCTTCCTCTAGAGGGAGTATTGGACCAACACTTGTAGAAAACGGTGTCCTCGTGGGCAACTCATTGGAGGGACAAAAATAAATTTTGCCGACTTTCTCCTGAAGCTTACGAGTGTTCACACCTACGCGTCTTACAAGGTCAGCTGTTTAGCTAAACATGAGCTCATGATCTAAATTTACACAATAATGAAGAAATCAGCTACGAGGGGAGACAATCAGTAAAGACTATCAATACCAGAATTAGATTCCCAAGGCCATCCATCAATTGTTGGAATAATCAGGTGCAAGGCAGAATATATACATAAAACTGGAACTGAAACAAGGAACAAGGATGTTTTCAAAGACTGGTAGGATCTCTAAAACATTTTTAAAGTACATGTCATTGATAAAGCTAAATACTCAAAGGTTGTGTAATACAACAGATTAAGCATTGAGAAGAGTGAAATTATGCTGTTTTGAAAACTATGGCAGGTGAGATTTTCTGCCTAATTATATAAGAAGATTTCTCTAAAAATACACATTATTCCAATGACTTATTGGCTGTGAAATAAGTTAAGGGTATTTCAAATGGCTTGTCTGCAAAGAAAGGTGAGATGTAGGGAATCACAGAAAGTTGAGGGGAAAATAGGTCAATATATACATTGCTATATGGTGAACTAAACCTTAGGCCAGCAACAATGGAGAGGACCTGACCCTTAGAAACTTACAAGTAAGCTGGAATCTTCAAAAGTTCAAATCTTTATAAGTAAAATATTTATTAAAATGAATAACCAAGTGTTTTAATTGACATCAGAAGATCAAAACAATAAACCCTGAGAACATAGAAAAAAGATAAATAAAGATATGAGCAGAACTTAATACAACAGAAAACGGATAAAATTGAGGTGATTTAGTAAGTCCAAAGAATCTTCTTTGAAAAGATTGAAAAGACACACTTTGATTAAGGAAAACAAAAACATAAGTAAAGAATATACAGAAAGAATCAGGACAAAGTTATAGCAGAGAATATAAGAAATGCAAGTAAATTTGAACATTTCTGTAAAGTGGACCATTTCCTAGCTCCTAAAATTTACCAAACCTGACACAAGAGGAAATCATTTAAGGTCATCATGTCTGCCCTTGGCATTCTCGGAACGCCCTGGCCTCAGGATGCAGCCTCTGTAGTCCATGGTAACCTGCGGAGAGGGGGCGGGGCTGAGGGTGGTTGGAACTCTGCCCTCACTGAAGGAGTGGGTGTGGCCATCTCTGCTGTGACTGAACAAATGGCAGGGGAGGAGGGGGCCCAGGGCAGGGCCCTCAGAGCACGGCAGGTCCACTGGGGTGTCACAAGCATTTAGGCCCAGGCCAAAGGGTGCCTTCTTTGTCTGCACAGCTGCCCAAACTCTCACCTTTCCACTCAGGCCGACCTCTTACTTGAAGTGTGTGTGGAACCTGTCCTCACAGTACACCTCGCTGCACAGCTAAGCATAGGTCTGGGCATCGTAGCTTCCTGCCAGGTGACCGAAGTTCGCAGGCAGATGTGTCCCAGGGACACATGCAAAGAGGCTCCAGCCCGGGCCACAGGCTGCCCACTGCCCCTGCCCCAGATCGGGGGCCGCCAATCAGCCCTGTCGGAGTCCCCTGCCTCTAGAGGGAGTATTGGACCAACACTTGTAGAAAACGGTGTCCTCGTGGGCAACTCATTGTAGGGACACAAATAAATTTTGCCGACTTTCTCCTGAAGCTTGCGAGCATACACACCTAAGCGTCTTACAAGGTCAGCTGTTTAGCTAAACATGAGATCATGATCTAAATTTACACAATAATGAAAAAAATCAACTACGAGGGGAGACAATCAGTAAAGAGTATCAATACCAAAATTAGATTCCCAAGGCCATCCATCAATTGTTGGAATAATCAGGTGCAAGGCAGAATATATACATAAAACTGGAACTGAAACAAGGAACAAGGATGTTTTCAAAGACTAGTAGGATCTCTAAAACATTTTTAAAGTACATGTCATTGATAAAGCTAAATAATCAAAGGTTGTGTAATACAACAGATTAAGCATTGAGAAGAGTGAAATTATGCTGTTTTGAAAACTATGGCAGGTGAGATTTTCTGCCTAATTATATAAGAAGATTTCTCTAAAAATACACATTATTTCAATGACTTATTGGCTGTGAAATAAGTTAAGGGTATTTCAAATGGCTTGTCTGCAAAGACAGGTGAGATGTAGGGAATCACAGAAAGTCGAGGGGAAAATAGGTCAATATATACATTGCTATATGGTGAACTAAACCTTAGGCCAGCAACAATGGAGAGGACCTGACCCTTAGAAACTTACAAGTAAGCTGGAATCTTCAAAAGTTCAAATATTTATAGGTAACATATTTATTAAAATGAATAACCAAGTGTTTTAATAGACATCAGAAGATCAAAACAATAAACCCTGAGAACATAGAAAAAAGATAAATAAAGATATGAGCAGAACTTAGTACAACAGAAAACGTATAAAATTGAGGTGATTTAGTAAGTCCAAAGAATCTTCTTTGAAAAGATTGAAAAGACACACTTTGATTAAGGAAAACAAAAACATAAGTAAAGAATATACAGAAAGAATCAGGACAATGTTATAGCAGAGAATATATGAAATGCCAGTAAATTTGAACATTTCTGTAAAGTGGACCATTTCCTAGCTCCTAAAGTTTACCAAACCTGACACAAGAGGAAATCATTTAAGGTCATCATGTCTGCCCTTGGCATTCTCGGAACGCCCTGGTCTCAGGATGCAGCCTCTGTAGTCCATGGTAACCTGCGGAGAGGGGGCTGGGCTGAGGGTGGTTGGAACTCTGCCCTCACTGAAGGAGTGGGTGTGGCCATCTCTGCTGTGACTGAACAAAGGGCAGGGGAGCAGGGGGCCCAGGGCAGGGCCCTCAGAGCACGGCAGGTCCAGTGGGGTGTCACAAGCATTTCGGCCCAGGCCAAAGGGTGCCTTCTTTGTATGCACACCTGCCCAAACTCTCAGCTTTATTCTCAGGCCGACCTCTTACTTGAAGTGTGTGTGGAACCTGTCCTCACAGTACACCTCGCTGCACAGCTAACCATAGGTCTGGGCATCGTAGCTTCCTGCCAGGTGACCGAAGTTCGCAGGCAGATGTGTCCCAGGGACACATGCAAAGAGGCTCCTGCCCGGGCCACAGGCTGCCCACTGCCCCTGCCCCAGATCGGGGGCCGCCAATCAGCCCTGTCGGAGTCCCCTGCCTCTAGAGGGAGTATTGGACCAACACTTGTAGAAAACGGTGTCCTCGTGGGCAACTCATTGGAGGGACACAAATAAATCTTTGCCGACATTCTGCGGAAGCTTACGAGCGTTCACACGTAAGCGTCTTACAAGGTCAGCTGTTTAGCTAAACATGAGCTCATGATCTAAATTTACACAATAATGAAGAAATCAGCTACGAGGGGAGACAATCAGTAAAGACTATCAATACCAGAATTAGATTCCCAAGGCCATCCATCAATTGTTGGAATAATCAGGTGCAAGGCAGAATATATACATAAAACTGGAACTGAAACAAGGAACAAGGATGTTTTCAAAGACTGGTAGGATCTCTAAAACATTTTTAAAGTACATGTCATTGATAAAGCTAAATACTAAAAGGTGTAATACAACAGATTAAGCATTGAGAAGAGTGAAATTATGCTGTTTTGAAAACTATGGCAGGTGAGATTTTCTGCCTAATTATATAAGAAGATTTCTCTAAAAATACACATTATTTCAATGACTTATTGGCTGTGAAATAAGTTAAGGGTATTTCAAATGGCTTGTCTGCAAAGAAAGGTGAGATGTAGGGAATCACAGAAAGTCGAGGGGAAAATAGGTCAATATATACATTGCTATATGTTGAACTAAACCTTAGGCCAGCAACAATGGAGAGGACCTGACCCTTAGAAACTTACAAGTAAGCTGGAATCTTCAAAAGTTCCAATCTTTATAAGTAAAATATTTATTAAAATGAATAACCAAGTGTTTTAATTGACATCAGAAGATCAAAACAATAAACCCTGAGAACATAGAAAAAAGATAAATAAAGATATGAGCAGAACTTAATACAACACAAAACGTATAAAATTGAGGTGATTTAGTAAGTCCAAAGAATCTTCTTTGAAAAGATTGAAAAGACACACTTTGATTAAGGAAAACAAAAACATAAGTAAAGAATATACAGAAAGAATCAGGACAATGTTATAGCAGAGAATATAAGACATGCCAGTAAATTTGAACATTTCTGTAAAGTGGACCATTTCCTAGCTCCTAAAGTTTACCAAACCTGACACAAGAGGAAATCATTTAAGGTCATCATGTCTGCCCTTGGCATTCTCGGACCGCCCTGGCCTCAGGATGCAGCCTCTGTTGTCCATGGTAACCTGCGGAGAGGGGGCGGGGCTGCGGGTGGTTGGAACTCTGCCCTCACTGAAGGAGTGGGTGTGGCCATCTCTGCTCTGACTGAACAAAGGGCAGGGGAGCAGGGGGCCAAGGGCAGGGCCCTCAGAGCAAGGCAGGTCCAGTGGGGTGTCACAAGCATTTAGGCCCAGGCCAAAGGGCGCCTTCTTTGTCTGCACAGCTGCCCAAACTCTCACCTTTCCACTCAGGCCGACATCTTACTTGAAGTGTGTGTGGAACCTTCCCTCACAGTACACCTCACAGCACAGCTAACCATAGGTCTGGGCATCGTAGCTTCCTGCCAGTTGACCGAAGTTCGCAGGCAGATGTGTCCCAGGTAAACATGCAATGAGGCTCCTGCCCGGGCCACAGGCTGCCCCCTGCCTCTGCCCCAGATCGGGGGCCGCCAATCAGCCCTGTCGGAGTCCCCTGCCTCTAGAGGGAGTATTGGACCAACACTTGTAGAAAACGGTGTCCTCGTGGGCAACTCATTGGAGGGACACAAATAAATCTTTGCCGTCTTTCTGCGGAAGCTTACGAGCGTTCACACCTAAGCGTCTTACAAGGTCAGCTGTTTAGCTAAACATGAGCTCATGATCTAAATTTACACAATAATGAAGGAATCAGCAACGAGGGGAGACAATCAGTAAAGACTATCAATACCAGAATTAGATTCCCAAGGCCATCCATCAATTGTTGGAATAATCAGGTGCAAGGCAGAATATATACATAAAACTGGACCTGAAACAAGGAACAAGGATGTTTTCAAAGACTGGTAGGATCTATACATGTCATTGATAAAGCTAAATACTCAAAGGTTGTGTAATACAACAGATTAAGCATTGAGAAGAGTGAAATTATGCTGTTTTGAAAACTATGGCAGGTGAGATTTTCTGCCTAATTATATAAGAAGATTTCTCTAAAAATACACATTATTTCAATGACTTATTGGCTGTGAAATAAGTTAAGGGTATTTCAAATGGCTTGTCTGCAAAGAAAGGTGAGATGTAGGGAATCACAGAAAGTCGAGGGGAAAATAGGTCAATATATACATTGCTATATGGTGAACGAAAACTTAGGCCAGCAACAATGGAGAGGACCTGACCCTTAGAAACTTACAAGTAAGCTGGAATCTTCAAAAGTTCCAATCTTTATAAGTAAAATATTTATTAAAATGAATAACCAAGTGTTTTAATTGACATCAGAAGATCAAAACAATAAACCCTGAGAACATAGAAAAAAGATAAATAAAGATATGGGCAGAACTTAATACAACAGAAAACGTATAAAATTGAGGTGATTTAGTAAGTCCAAAGAATCTTCTTTGAAAAGATTGAAAAGACACACTTTGATTAAGGAAAACAAAAACATAAGTATACAATATACAGAAAGAGTCAGGACAATGTTATAGCAGAGAATATATGAAATGCCAGTAAATTTGAACATTTCTGTAAAGTGGACCATTTCCTAGCTCCTAAAGTTTACCAAACCTGACACAAGAGGAAATCATTTAAGGTCATCATGTCTGCCCTTGGCATTCTCGGAACGCCCTGGCCTCAGGATGCAGCCTCTGTAGTCCATGGTAACCTGCGGAGAGGGGGCAGGGCTGAGGGTGGTTGAAACTCTGCCCTCACTGAAGGAGTGGGTGTGGCCATCTCTGCTGTGATTGAACAAAGGCCAGGGGAGCAGGGGGCCCAGGGCAGGGCCCTCAGAGCACGGCAGGTCCAGTGGGGTGTCACAAGCATTTAAGCCCAGGCCAAAGGGCGCCTTCTTTGTCTGCACAGCTGCCCAAACTCTCACCTTTCCACTCAGGCCGACCTCTTACTTGAAGTGTGTGTGGAACCTGTCCTCACAGTACACCTCGCTGCACAGCTAACCATAGGTCTGGGCATCGTAGCTTCCTGCCAGGTGACCGAAGTTCGCAGGCAGATGTGTCCCAGGGACACATGCAAAGAGGCTCCTGCCCGGGCCACAGGCTGCCCACTGCCCCTGCCCCAGATCGGGGGCCGCCAATCAGCCCTGTCGGAGTCCCCTGCCTCTAGAGGGAGTATTGGACCAACACTTGTAGAAAACGGTGTCCTCGTGGGCAACTCATTGGAGGGACACAAATAAATCTTTGCCGACATTCTGCGGAAGCTTACGAGCGTTCACACGTAAGCGTCTTACAAGGTCAGCTGTTTAGCTAAACATGAGCTCATGATCTAAATTTACACAATAATGAAGAAATCAGCTACGAGGGGAGACAATCAGTAAAGACTATCAATACCAGAATTAGATTCCCAAGGCCATCCATCAATTGTTGGAATAATCAGGTGCAAGGCAGAATATATACATAAAACTGGAACTGAAACAAGGAACAAGGATGTTTTCAAAGACTGGTAGGATCTCTAAAACATTTTTAAAGTACATGTCATTGATAAAGCTAAATACTCAAAGGTGTAATACAACAGATTAAGCATTGAGAAGAGTGAAATTATGCTGTTTTGAAAACTATGGCAGGTGAGATTTTCTGCCTAATTATATAAGAAGATTTCTCTAAAAATACACATTATTTCAATGACTTATTGGCTGTGAAATAAGTTAAGGGTATTTCAAATGGCTTGTCTGCAAAGAAAGGTGAGATGTAGGGAATCACAGAAAGTCGAGGGGAAAATAGGTCAATATATACATTGCTATATGTTGAACTAAACCTTAGGCCAGCAACAATGGAGAGGACCTGACCCTTAGAAACTTACAAGTAAGCTGGAATCTTCAAAAGTTCCAATCTTTATAAGTAAAATATTTATTAAAATGAATAACCAAGTGTTTTAATTGACATCAGAAGATCAAAACAATAAACACTGAGAACATAGAAAAAAGATAAATAAAGATATGAGCAGAACTTAATACAACAGAAAACGTATAAAATTGAGGTGATTTAGTAAGTCCAAAGAATCTTCTTTGAAAAGATTGAAAAGACACACTTTGATTAAGGAAAACAAAAACATAAGTATACAATATACAGAAAGAGTCAGGACAATGTTATAGCAGAGAATATATGAAATGCCAGTAAATTTGAACATTTCTGTAAAGTGGACCATTTCCTAGCTCCTAAAGTTTACCAAACCTGACACAAGAGGAAATCATTTAAGGTCATCATGTCTGCCCTTGGCATTCTCGGAACGCCCTGGCCTCAGGATGCAGCCTCTGTAGTCCATGGTAACCTGCGGAGAGGGGGCAGGGCTGAGGGTGGTTGGAACTCTGCCCTCACTGAAGGAGTGGGTGTGGCCATCTCTGCTGTGACTGAACAAAGGGCAGGGGAGCAGGGGTCCCAGGGCAGGGCCCTCAGAGCACGGCAGGTCCAGTGGGGTGTCACAAGCATTTAAGCCCAGGCCAAAGGGCGCCTTCTTTGTCTGCACAGCTGCCCAAACTCTCACCTTTCCACTCAGGCCGACCTCTTACTTGAAGTGTGTGTGGAACCTGTCCTCACAGTACACCTCGCTGCACAGCTAACCATAGGTCTGGGCATCGTAGCTTCCTGCCAGGTGACCGAAGTTCGCAGGCAGATGTGTCCCAGGGACACATGCAGAGAGGCTCCTGCCCGGGCCACAGGCTGCCCACAGCCCCTGCCCCAGATTGGGGGCCACCAATCAGCCCTGTCGGAGTCCCCTTCCTCTAGAGGGTGTATTGGACCAACACTTGTAGAAAACGGTGTCCTCGTGGGCAACTCATTGGAGGGACACAAATAAATCTTTGCCGTCTTTCTGCGGAAGCTTACGAGCGTTCACACCTAAGCGTCTTACAAGGTCAGCTGTTTAGCTAAACATGTGCTCATGATCTAAATTTACACAATAATGAATAAATCAGCTACGAGGGGAGACAATGAGTAAAGACTATCAATACCAGAATTAGATTCCCAAGGCCATCCATCAATTGTTGGAATAATCAGGTGCAAGGCAGAATATATACATAAAACTGGACCTGAAACAAGGAACAAGGATGTTTTCAAAGACTGGTAGGATCTATACATGTCATTGATAAAGCTAAATACTCAAAGGTTGTGTAATACAACATATTAAGCACTGAGAAGAGTGAAATTATGCTGTTTTGAAAACTATGGCAGGTGAGATTTTCTGCCTAATTATATAAGAAGATTTCTCTAAAAATACACATTATTTCAATGACTTATTGGCTGTGAAATAAGTTAAGGGTATTTCAAATGGCTTGTCTGCAAAGAAAGGTGAGATGTAGGGAATCACAGAAAGTCGAGGGGAAAATAGGTCAATATATACATTGCTATATGGTGAACTAAACCTTAGGCCAGCAACAATGGAGAGGACCTGACCCTTAGAAACTTACAAGTAAGCTGGAATCTTCAAAAGTTCCAATCTTTATAAGTAAAATATTTATTAAAATGAATAACCAAGTGTTTTAATTGACATCCGAAGATCAAAACAATAAACCCTGAGAACATAGAAAAAAGATAAATAAAGATATGAGCAGAACTTAATACAACACAAAACGTATAAAATTGAGGTGATTTAGTAAGTCCAAAGAATCTTCTTTGAAAAGATTGACAAGACACACTTTGATTAAGGAAAACAAAAACATAAGTAA